>NC_135746.1:15654444-15964166 GCF_041903045.1 Epinephelus lanceolatus | reverse complement strand
TTCATTTTTTAGTTACTGGCTCATAATTATGTGGGTTATATACAAATTCTGGTGGATTACTTTTCATAGGTTATACAAACAAACAATGCATGAGAACATTTTTTTTCTAAAAAATGTATTTAACACATTTTTAACCAGGTAAGTCCTGTTGAAATCAACAATCTCTTTTACATCTTTTACAAGGGAGACCTGGCCAAGACAGCAGCATACAAAAAGGTACAACCAAACAACCACACAAAAAAAACATAAAAGATACACAGTAACATGTAGAAATATTAGAACACCCACGCACAATGACAAGAACCAACCAATTAATTTATCCTTGTGCTTATAAGAGCTTTACAGTCAGGCAGAGACCAGTTTGTGTTGTTTCAACTCTTTTTGAAGGTTATTTCAATTGAGAGGAGCAGAGCACATAAAAGCTTTCTTTCCCAGCTCAGACCATGCACTAGGAACAGACAACAAAACCAAGTCTCTTAGATTAAACATTGAGGTTAGTCGAAAGCCAGTACATCTCTTACTGATGCTAGAGGGTGCCTTGTGCGTTGTATCCGACCCAGCTGCCTATTTGATGCTCTGGGAATGAGAGCGTGTTGAAAGGCTATGTCAAGCCAGTCGTGGCAAAACAAACAAAAACAACCACAAGATTCAAAGAGAACATTTCATATTTATGAAGTTCCAACATCTTTATCCACTTGGTTCAGATGTTAAAAAAAAAAGACTTGATATTGAGATACTAAGAGTGACAAAAACCAGATAACAGTGTCTCAGTGAAGCAGACTACAGCAACAGTTATAAAACAGTCCAGAGCAAAGCCACACTGACAGAGTTAGACAGATTTATTGACTGACAAATTCCCACAGCGCAGATCTTTCAGAAGTGTTGTAGCTCTTCTGGTAACATGGATAAAACAATAATGGCAGAAAGCGATTGTGAAGTATAGTCCAGCAGCAGCAGCAGCTCTATTAAATGTCACCTTGAGTGCTAATGAGTCCTGCTCTTGAGTCCTGACTGATCTGACCTCTGACCTGTTCAAGGACATCAAGAGGACAGGAAATTCAACCTCAGGGGATTAACAGGACACATAATGCTTGTTGACTATAGCGTTAAATTATTAGCCTGCCCTCTGGTAGTATTGTTATCTGCTGCTCAGAGACATTTCCATTTTTCTCTCACTCTCCATCTGGCTGTAGGCACTGTGGCTCACTGCACCAATAACACACTGCCCTGTAAAGGATGATACACAGCGAGCCAGTTATTAATGTAAAATAACCCCAAACAAAATTAATAAACACCAGCAGGCTTTCCCATTGTTTTGTCCTGCATATTAGACGCTGCTACCAGAAAATCCATCATGACATATTGATACAGGATCATCTTTTTAATAATCTTAAGCTGACACCAAAAGCTTTGCAGGACTGCCAACAATAAAAATATATGGAGCTAAAAATATGTAGCTCCATTGCTACAATTACAGCAGATCCGTAACCATAGCAACATAGGCAAATCCACTACTCAATTGAAAGTCTTTGGTTCTTTACTGGACAAACGAATAGCATCCACTTGACTTCTCGAGTGCAGACTGACGTGAGTGGATGTGACAGAGGCTTTAATGGGAATCAGAACTGAAGCTGTCCCTTAACTTGGCAGGACAAAGAAAGTGATGTTTTAATAATTCAGCACTGTGACATCAAAAATCATAAATGTTGTTTTATTTTAAAGAGGAATAGGTTTTCCACCTCTTGAATCCCTTATCGAATAAATACCTTTACTGCCAACACCAGCTGAGGATGATGGAATAAAGCGTGGCTTCCCCATGTGCAATACTACCACTTCTTATCAAAATGAATCGGCCATTCTGAGAACATGTGAGCGCAGGATGGATGTTCCACTGATTCAAAGTAATTTGGGGTAGAAGAGAGGAAGAGATGGGCAGGAAAGGAAAAGAATGAGAGGAAACAGGAAAGTATGAGGTAGAAATGATCAATGATGGAACAGGCGCTTCGTTGAATTCTGGACACAGTCCACTGAGAGCCTATAAAAAGGTGGGGCACAAGCACATGGAACTGCTTTATGGTTTTTCTACTGTCATACTGCACACTACAATGTTTTATCTTTTTTCTTTCACAGCAGAGGTTTTCTTTCCTCAGCTACTGGAAGACTGAAATGTCAGCAAAAGTGGGGCTCGTGGGATATTCTTACCATTATCTTTCATTGTGCACTTACAAAGATTTTTTATGGCTACAGCAGCCGTAATGGCTCATGCAAATCAATGTAGTGCAAACATCTGCACACACACAGTTTCTCTTAGACACACATCCCCCCAAGGAGCCGATCTGCAACTGACAATCAAATTAGTGAAAATCCTCGTTAGCCTTGGTTTTGTCACACCTGCATGCCACGGTGAATAATAAGTTACATGAGGGACATAAACCATACAGACCGCGTTACTAAACTCAGATGAATTTAATTACTGCACTGACAACTGCCCTTCAGGGCAAATAGCCACTGCAACCTGAAGCCTGCTTCTATTTACTGATAAGCTGCTGCCTGGATGTGAGATGTGGGCTTGTCACAGGATGTTGCCAGTTTAAATCACTGGTCAAAGATGATAAAGCTCTATCTTTTCTTCCAACCCAATCGCCAGAAATATTTTTTGCAATTGTACATTTCTGTAAACCACAGCTGCATTTCATTTTAATGTTACTATGAAGCAAATGTGCTGAAACCTCATGTTTCAGTAACATGTGGCTAACATGAGGTTAGGTTAAGACACAAATAACACTTGGCTGTGGTTAGGAAAAGATCATGTTTTGGCCTAAAATACCCAGTTTTTGGGGGCACAGTTTCAGCAGGAGATGCAGCAATGTCTCGGTGAAAAGCAACTGCTTTTTGTGTCACTATCCCCGAAGGAAATGCAGCGATGTCTTGGTAAAAAAAACAAACATTTTTTTGTTGCACAATCCTGGCAAGACATGCAGCGATGTTTTGGTAAAAAAAAAAAAAAAAAAAACATTTTGTGTTGCACAATCCTGGCAGGAGATGTAGCAATGTCTTCGTGAAAAGCTACAACTTTTCATGTCACTATCTTGGTGGTAAATGCAGTGATGTCTTGATAAAAAGCAACCACTTCTCATGTCACTTTTATGGAGGAAGTGCTACAATGTTTCCCCAACAAAACCCCAACTGCTTTTAATGTCATGATCGTGGCAGGAAATGCAGGGATGTTTTGGTGAAAAGCAACTGCTTTTCGTGTCACTGTCCCTGCAGGAAGTGCAGCGATGTTTTGGTAAGAATCAACCATTTGTGTTGCACAATCTTAGCAGGAGATGTAGCAAAGGTGAAAAGCAACCGCTTTTAGCGTCACTATACTAACAATCGCTTTTTGTTGCACAATTCCGACAGGAAATGCAGCAAGATTTTGGTCAAAAACAACTGCATTTCATGTCACTATCACAGCAGGAAATGCGACGATGTCTTGGTGAAAAACTACTACTTTTTGTGGCACTATTCATTCTGGAAAGTATGTGTATGAGATGTCGCTACAGCACACCCACTTTTGATGGCTAAAATGTCGCTGGAAAAGCAGCAATGACTTCCTAGATCACAGCCATTTTTGTTGCTTTTGGTCTCAAACATTGGTTTGCTGTGGTCTGCAGCTTGGCAGGCTTCTCACTGAGGTGTCACACCATCAACCTCCACCTTCCAATGACAAAGTCAGCTCATATGCTACATCCCTTTAGACAATGTTAATATGATATGTATGTAACGTGCCAAGGTAAGGTATTCATGGTTTGCAGAAAGGAACAATGCTATAATTTTTTCTGGTGATTGGTTTGGGAGAAAACAGAAGGCTGTTGACCACTGAGCAATGATTTAAACCTGTGACCTCCTAGCTGTTGCAGAAAGTGAATAAAACGTGTTTTTACGGTTCTCTTGAGTAAAATGATGACATAAAAATAGAAAATTACCATTTTGTTGTTTTTCCCCGAAGCAAGAAGATAACACTTTACTTAGTAGCATCTGTCACTGTGCTCTTGACCCAGGGACTTTACACCTACATGGCTCCTCAGAGGCCACCAGGGGAAGGCACACAGCATGTTGGATGATGCTTGAAAGAACCAGAGTGGTCTTTCATAATGTATACTGTACAAATGTAAGACATCTTCATGCTGAGCTGCTGCCCTTTTTTCACAACCTCAACAGCAGCGAGGTGCACCTAAGATAATAGGCTCATCCATTGTGTGAAATTTTGCAGCATGGGAACCCTGTGAAGTGTTGGACAGCGCGCACAGCTCCTCTCTCTACTTTATTCAGCAGGAGCGCACACGGTCCACACCAGCAGTGGCAGAGCAGCGCAGCGTGTCACAGCGGTGAATACCTCCTCTGACCGATACAAACCACTGCGTCCTCTCCATTAAGGCGCATCAGCGGGCAACAATGTCTCCAAACACCCGCATGGATTTCATGGAAGCGATTTGTTCCACTTTCTCCTTTTACGCTCCGTCCTAGCGCGTCTTCTGCTGGGTACGCGATGTCCTGGATGTATTTTCTCCGGAGATTGTAAAGTGGAGGGAAGCGCAGCTCACTGAAGAAACCATGTGGGGAGCAGCCACGTCCCTTGATGGGAGCACCGGAGGCGCAAGGCGACGCTAACAGGAGATCATTATTTGTGCTTTCTTGGAGAAAAAAAGATCCGTCGATGAGGAAACAAAGAGAGTAGAGATGGTAGAGAAGTAAGTGCGCCAACAACTAGTTGAAATCCATCTTTTGAATCATAAAAACATTATAAATATCTTGCATGACTTGTAATAAGTGTGCACCTCCAGAGAGTGATGATACAGAAAAAAAATGTGCTGATGCTTATGTGTTGTTTAGTAGTGAGTTTTAATGAATTGTGGCATCTTTTTCTGCCTCTTGGTGATAACACTAGATTATTCCCTTGTGATCTTTAATATACTTTTATTTTTGCACGTGAAAAGCCATTTAAAATGACAGAAATCAAGCAGATACTGACGCAGTTATGTAATATTACAAATACAGCTAAAAAAGGAAAAATAATTTCAATGTTCATGTGTTTATTTCACACAGTCCCAGTTTACTACTGAGTGAGTGATCCTCTCCATAAGTTGTTTACTGTAGAACACTGTCTATCAGGACCTCATGGGGTGCTTATGTAATTGCAGCTAGTGTAGCAAGCTGTTTGGGGAAACAGGACTGTGACAAAGAGTGTTTAATTTTTAATAAGCTTTTACTCCATCATTGTATTCATTTGTGCTGTGGGACCCAAAAGCTAAGAAAAAGCATCATTTCAGTTACAATACATGCGGGGAGACAATTTAAACCCTGCTGTGACACTATTGTATACATTAGAAGTATGATTATCCATGCATGTTTATTTTATAACACTGAATATAAAAACCTAATGTTATAAGAAAGCCTCACTGAGTTGAGTCCAGGTAGAAATCAAATTCCCCTTATCAGATTAAGCTCAGAGAAGGAAGACAGGATACAGAAATGTGTGCATGTAAGTCCAGATATAACTGGAAATACTGTTTAAGAATACAGGTGGTATGAGCTGTGTTTCAGACCCTGCTCTGTCTTATGCAGATCATTATTATCTGCGGAGTAGCACTATTCCTCTGGTTCCTTATTGTAAGAAGTAAAAGAACCACCATCAGAGGAAACTGGCTACAGTAGTGAAGTCACAGGAGGGAGTACATTAAGTTCCCATGTGTCAGATGCTGCAGTGCATTTAAAGTCTGCAGTTTATTTGTCTTTAAAAGAGTGGATATACTAATCGTTATTAAAAGAGTATTTCGCAGCAGTGTTCTGATGTTACACTTAGAAATAAGGGTTCTAAAAGAGTTCTTCCTGAAGGACCGAGGGCTGAATGTAGATGTATCTTTAATCGCTTTTATCAATTAATTTAACATGTGTTCTGCCAGTTAATATAATATATATATATATTATATATTACTTAATATATAATAATATATATTAATATATTACTTGGCAGAGATGCCATCCACTCTGATGAGAAGCACTGCACCAATGAAACAGTAAAGGCTGTAGTAGTGACAGCACAAATTCTCAACTTCCTAAAAACACGATTGTGAAGCAGGAGTGTTGTGGGTTGTGCTGGACCACAGCAGCCCCGCCCCCTCAAGAGCTGCTGGGCATGATTCGCTTGGTGTCAGGCTAACCTGTAAAATGAAAATCCTGATTAGTGAAATATAACAGGATTGTCAGTAGACCCCCCCCCCCCCCACACCCGGGTGAGTTCAAGATGAAACCCCTTAGAATATAACAGGATTCTTAGAAGAACCCCTTGACTGGGTTCTTGATGAAATCCTTGCAATATAAAAGAGTTCTTTTTTGAACGTCCTGTGTGGGTTTTTGATCTAAACCCTTTGAATATGAAAAGGGTCTCAGTAGAACCCCATGACTGGCACCATAAAAAGTTTCTAGGTAGAACCCCCTGGCTGGATTCTAGATGAAACCCTTGGAAGATGAAAGAGTTATTGGTAGAACCCCCTGTGAGGGTTTTCGTTGAAATCCTTTGAATATGAAAAGGGTCTCAGTAGAACCCCATGACTGGGTTCTATACGAAACCCTTGCATTATAAGAGTTATTGGTAGAACCCCCTGGGTGGATTCAAGGTAAAAACCCTCGGAATATAAAAGAGGTCTTGGTAGAACCCTCTGGCTGGGTTTTCGTCAAAACCCTTGGAACATAAAAGGATCTTGGCACTACCTGTGGGGGGGTTATAGGTGAAACCCTGCAACCATAAAAAGGTTCTTAGTAGAACCCTCTGGGTAGGTTTTAGACAAAACCCTGGGTTCTTGGTTTCCAAGTGGAACTCATTATAAAAGGTAATACCAGGAACCAAAAAGGGTTCTCCAATTCGGACAAGCTGAAGAACCTTAAATATAAGCACCTTTATCTCTAACAGTGTAGATCTGTACTGGGACATGTTCATGTATGAATTTAATATCCATGACTTATTGGCCATTTATGATAAAGTTTAAAGTTTAGTTCTCCAGATGGTTTTTGTCTCACAATTTATTTGAATGAACCATTCTCTTATACAGTACAGGCCAAAAGTTTGGACACACCTTCTCATTCAATGCGTTTTCTTTATTTTCATGACTATTTACATTGTAGATTCTCACTGAAGGCATCAAAACTATGAATGAACACATGTGGAGTTATGTACTTAACAAAAAAAGGTGAAATAACTGAAAACATGTTTTATATTCTAGTTTCTTCAAAATAGCCACTCTTTGCTCTGATTACTGCTTTGCACACTCTTGGCATTCTCTCCATGAGCTTCAAGAGGTAGTCACCTGAAATGGTTTCCACTTCACAGGTGTGCCTTATCAGGGTTAATTAGTGGAATTTCTTGCTTTATCAATGGGGTTGGGACCATCAGTTGTGTTGTGCAGAAGTCAGGTTAATACACAGCCGACAGCCCTATTGGACAACTGTTAAAATTCATATTATGGCAAGAACCAATCAGCTAACTAAAGAAAAACGAGTGGCCATCATTACTTTAAGAAATGAAGGTCAGTCAGTCCGGAAAATTGCAAAAACTTTAAATGTGTCCCCAAGTAGAGTCGCAAAAACCATCAAGCGCTACAACGAAACTGGCACACATGAGGACCGACCCAGGAAAGGAAGACCAAGAGTCACCTCTGCTTCTGAGGATAAGTTCATCCGAGTCACCAGCCTCAGAAATGGCAAGTTAACAGCAGCTCAGATCAGAGACCAGATGAATGCCACACAGAGTTCTAGCAGCAGACCCATCTCTAGAACAACTGTTAAGAGGAGACTGCGCCAATCAGGCCTTCATGGTCAAATAGCTGCTAGGAAACCACTGCTAAGGAGAGGCAACAAGCAGAAGAGATTTGTTTGGGCCAAGAAACACAAGGAATGGACATCAGACCAGTGGAAATCTGTGCTTTGGTCTGATGAGTCCAAATTTGAGATCTTTGGTTCCAACCGCCGTGTCTTTGTGAGACGCAGAAAAGGTGAACGGATGGATTCCACATGCCTGGTTCCCACTGTGAAGCATGGAGGAGGAGGTGTGATGGTGTGGGGGTGTTTTGCTGGTGACACTGTTGGGGATT
The DNA here is from genome assembly GCF_041903045.1 of Epinephelus lanceolatus. Classification (NCBI taxonomy): domain Eukaryota; kingdom Metazoa; phylum Chordata; class Actinopteri; order Perciformes; family Serranidae; genus Epinephelus; species Epinephelus lanceolatus. The sequence goes on along the minus strand of NC_135746.1, from coordinate 15,956,034 downwards.
TATTCAAAATTGAAGGCACACTGAACCAGCATGGCTACCACAGCATCCTGCAGCGACATGCCATCCCATCCGGTTTGCGTTTAGTTGGACGATCATTTATTTTTCAACAGGACAATGACCCCAAACACACCTCCAGGCTGTGTAAGGGCTATTTGACCAAGAAGGAGAGTGATGGAGTGCTGCGGCAGATGACCTGGCCTCCACAGTCACCGGACCTGAACCCAATCGAGATGGTTTGGGGTGAGCTGGACTGCAGAGTGAAGGCAAAGGGGCCAACAAGTGCTAAACACCTCTGGGAACTCCTTCAAGACTGTTGGAAAACCATTTCAGGTGACTACCTCTTGAAGCTCATGGAGAGAATGCCAAGAGTGTGCAAAGCAGTAATCAGAGCAAAGGGTGGCTATTTTGAAGAAACTAGAATATAAAACATGTTTTCAGTTATTTCACCTTTTTTTGTTAAGTACATAACTCCACATGTGTTCATTCATAGTTTTGATGCCTTCAGTGAGAATCTACAATGTAAATAGTCATGAAAATAAAGAAAACGCATTGAATGAGAAGGTGTGTCCAAACTTTTGGCCTGTACTGTATGGTGGAAACAATTAGTGCATTGATCAGTTAGTCAGCAACCAATAAAGTAATCATCGGTTTTGATGATTGACTGGTTGTTGTTTATTGTTTTCTGACATTTGATTGGCCAAATTTTTAAGCAATTAATTGAGGAAATAACAGCAAAAATAATCCACAATGAAAATAGTATTTGTTGCAGCCTTTCTCTTACATTGTATGAACCACATGCTGTAGCCTAGATCTGTCTATAGCTAATGGATAGTTCTACATCAATCAATTTCATCCTCACAGTGGCCGCACCTGACCTTCTGGACCCGAAGTCTGCCACCCACAACTCCAAACCTCGCCTGTCGTTCTCGGTCAAACCGGTAGTGCTGAACACTCCAGAGGACGAGTGCGACACCCGGACTACTGTCATGAGGTGGAAAACCGTGTCAGCCATCTTCTTCTTGGTGGTGCTTTATCTCATTATTGGGGCGACGGTGTTCAAAGCGCTGGAGCAGCCTCATGAGAGCTTAAAGAAGATGGCCATTCTCGAAGAAAAACTGGAGTTCTTGGCCACGCACACCTGTGTGAACTCCTCTGAGCTGGAGGATTTGGTCAAGGTAGGTGGAAGCAGCAGCAGCATTGTATTAATAATTCAGATCCTCTGCAGGATGGTGGCAATGACTTACAGTATTTCACACAGTGTGTACAGGTTTAATAAATATTGTATACCATTCTATTTATGTTGTTTGCTTGGGGATTGTAAAACAGAGCTTCAACCTAAGGATATATTTTTTCAGCCGGTTGAATCACAGAACTAATTTGTCCATGCACATTTATTCTGTGGCCCCTGAAGGCTGTGTTGTATCAACAAATATTTATATCGGTTTTGGTTTTGGATCTTACATCTTTTATCTTTTCAATTATAAGCCATTGCACTTCAACACTTCAACACAAGAGGCCACTGTTTGCTTCCCTCCTATCCGACAGTCAATGGTGTAATTTTTAGCATGACTACGATTGTTCCCAGACCTTTACCACATGTTTGGTATTGTTACCATGACGGTGAAGATTTTGGCATTGAAAGTGGTTTTCATTCGTTGTCCGAGAAGTATTGACCAATAATGTTTTAATGATAGGTAAATGGCTCGTATAGAGAGGGGGAAAGCATTGGGTGAAATGCATTATCATAACCCATCGGCTATTGTCTGAAATTGAGTTGGCTTAACTGATGCATATTCATTTTCAATTATCAGTTTATAGAGATCAGGCGAAATGACTGGTGCACAGAGGAGGAATTCATGGCCTGGACATCAGCTTGCTACACTGGATCAGATCGAAACATTGGCCCTTGCCCTCAGGGCCTTTATTGCAAAGAGCCAATAGGTTCTATAATTGCCTTACTGTAGCTGAAGTATGAACTCTGCAGAAATAATGACAGAAAAAGTGAATAAACGTTGAAAAATATTGGATTGGACTCAGTCTGGGCAAATATTGTTACAAATGCCACATACTTCATGCAAAGGCTGTGGTTTAGGGAAAGGGACCCCACTACCCCTCTGGCCCCTGGGGCTGTGCATTGTTGATCCAGTTGCCCCGCCTCCCCCACCCCCACCCCCCAGTGCTGGGAACAAATTCAGAAATGTTGCTACAAATCAAGCCTGAATATCTCAAATTCAATTTAAGGAAAAAATAAAGCAGACAAATGATGTGAGTCATTGATTCATTTTCAATTACAAGGGTCACATAAAAATGCATTATAAATATCAGTATTGAGTGAGCAGTCTTCTAATAAAAGACATCCACTGACTTCATGACCTCGTCGCCATGGATTAGTGGATCTCACCATCAACCGAAATTGTCAGGGTTGATGAAAAACATTTCCTCCGGGGAATTCTAGCTGGCATATTGGACTTGTGGATGATGATTTTCTCCTCTAATATGCCAGAGCTGAAAGGTCTTTAAATCCAAGGGAAACCGATTTGTCCACTGATGCTAATTTTGGCCTCTTCTATAGCTGAACCCATTCCCATCAAAAGTGCCTTTTACTGTGATACCAAGGCCACCTCCAAGATCACTGCATACGTGATATGCAAGAAGTATGAAAATGCTTACTTCTCATACACTATTTGAAAAGCCTTTGGTAGAACCTTTTTGGTTATACCTATACCTACCATATATCCTAGCTCGGGGCTCTTCAACGTTTTTCAGGGAAAGGACCCCTTTATTGTATTAAACTGAGTTGCATATTATACTGGTCCTACAACAGCCAATGCATTTTAATAGTATGTAACTCTTGGCTAACTAGTTCGCCTCACTGTTATGGACAGGTGCTTTTCCAGGACGGACAGATGGGCAGTAGATGTGTGTACAGAACAGATCAACATAATAAATTTACAGTAATCCCTATGACAAAAATGATACACAGAGAGACAGAGACAGAGAGAGATGCACAGCAAACAGTACTGACAATAGCTACAATAACATTAATTTAAGTAGTAGTAATAAAAATAGTAATATCTTTGGTAGTATATATGTTACATGTATATATTAATATATGATACTATATGTATGTGACAGTAAAAATCATATGTGTATGATAAAACTAGAAGTATGACTTATAATAATAGCAGTAGTAGCAGGCATTAGCCAGGACCACAGCGGCAGTGTAACCACAACCCATGATCCAGGCATAGCCGCGATTTGAGAGAACCTGCGAGACATTGGAGCACAAAGACTCTGAAGAACAAGATGAGTTAGTGACATGAATGTTAGCAAATAAAGAAGAACCAACATTTCAGAATGAAGAGAGCATGCAACAGAGAGGGAGAAAAGTGGCTTAGTGTATCACAGGAGGTCCCCTGGCAGACCAGGGCTATATCAGCCTAACTAGGGGCTGGTTCAAGGCAAGCCTGAGCCAGCCCTATGAGCACAGTCCATGACCAAACGTCGATATGTGACGAGGTCGGAGTGAGAACGTGTTGGCTCTATCTATAAGCTTTATCAAAAAGGAAAGTCTTAAGTCTACATTTAAATGTGGAGACAATGTCTGCCTCCTGGACTGAAACAGGACAATGCTTTCACGGAAGAGGAGCCTGATAGCTAAATGCTCTGGCTCCTGTTCTACTTTTGGAGACTTTAGGGACCATGAGTAACCCTGCATTCTCAGAGCGCAGTGTTCTGGTGGGATAATAGGGCACTATGAGCTCTCTAAGATATGACGGAGCCTGACCATGTAGAGCTTTGTAAGTGAAGAAGATTTTAATTCAGTTTTGGATTTTACAGGGAGCCAGTGCAGAGAAACTAAAACAGGAGAAGTATGATCTTTTTTCTTAGTTCCTGTCATCGTACTTCTACAAGAGCAAAAATACCATTAGAAACATGAAATATTTGAGGGTGAAAATCTTTTGCACCATGCTGTCAACAATCCTTGAAGAAATCTTTCTTCCAAAAAGAGTTCTTTGGATGAAAATTGTTTCTATTGAAACCTCAGTCTTACAAAGAACCATTGAAAAACCCTTCCTTTAAAACAGGATTCTTTGAATGAAAAGGGCTCCTCAGAACCAAATGGTTCAGCTCTTCAGGAAGAACCTTTATTTCTAGGAGTGTACGGGATGTAAGTCAAACTTCTTATGCAGTATAATGATACAGTATAGCTGTAATCTATATGATGAGAAGAATTACTAATCATGTGAAAAATATTCATATGCACAAACTAGGGCTGGGCGATATGCCCTGAAAACTATATTATGATATTTTTAGGCTATATCTCAATACATGATATATATCTTGATATTTTTAAATCTCCTCAAAAAGCACTTCATCAGTGCTAGGACTGGGAGACAAAATCGAACATGACAATATTTCTGACCAAATACTCTCTGATGCAAAAAAGTTGTATGAACGACTACTGTTATTTTTATGTCATATCACGATACAACAATGTCCAAAATCTAAGAGGATATATAGTCTTATATCTCAGTAACAATATAATATCCTTATATTGCACAGCCCTGGTAAAAACTGCAAAAGCTGCTGAAAACTATTTGACTAATGAACTAAAAGTGATTGTTAGTTCATTTATTTCTCTTCTCACGTATTAATTTATGTGGAAATTAACTGTCAGGTTTACATACCAGATTTTTTCTATAACAAGGCTCCAAAACCCTTTTTTTTTTTTTCTTTTACATCCTTCTCACGATGCAGCAGTGCAGAACTGAAATTTCCATTTCTCGCCTATATAGCACAGCGCAGGATTTTCATTAATGAGGAAGTTTGTACATTGGAGTTTGGCTCAGACTCAGGCTCCAGTAGAGCCACTCTAATTACACTGACATTCAGGACGTTGCATTATTTCTTATGGCACTGCATCAGTGTAGACTCTGATATGGATTAAGTCTCATGATGGGTAAAAAAAAACCTTACTGTAACAAGCAAGCATTCTTGTTTTAAATGCATATGCCTTCTGGTAATTATGAGAAAACTTTAAGCAGATAGTATGCTGATTCGTCCTCACTGTTGAGTTGCATATTCACCCTTAACCAGAGTAGAACGTATTATTTCTATATTATGTATTTATGTTTTCCATCTTCTGGGTTCAATATTAGAGATATGGTGGCTTTTTGGTTAAATATTTATACCTTAGATTTTCAGTCATGTTTAAATTTAATAAGACGCAGAATCATTGATTGTGATCCAGCTGATGTTGCAGCTCTTTCAGTTTTACTTCAGGAACTGTTTTCCACTGTGTTGGCATTCAGTGACATTTACAGTATGAGCTCTGACCATATTAAAATTGACCCAAGCTGACTAGATTACTGAGTGATGTTCACCTCCTACTGTATGTAAATGAGACTGTTTTCAATTACTGTAAGGAGGGCTGGGAACAGATGGCAGTTATTTGGCTTTACGATGCTGAGTTGATATTCAAAGATGGTGATGATGAAGATGACACTTTGTGTGCTAAGATCATCATCTGTCAGATTGACTGATGATAATTATGTCGTGTCAGGAGTGGGCTTAATGCATGTGGGGCCCTGCCTGAAGGAAGGCAGCTGGCTCCTTCGCAGCGCAATCTAAGCCACCCCCTTTCATTCATATTACCATAAACATACAGTGTTACAGCGACATCAAAGCTGCTGTAATGTAAAGAAAGACTGATACTTAAAAGCAAATGATTCTTTAAATAGTTGCTGTTATTCAGCATGTGTTCATCACGTCATCATCATCATCATTCACCTCATTTTTGTTATTTATCCCCACCCTTGGCAGCCCATTAGTTGGCATATAGCAGTGACCATAATTGCTACTGTTGCTTTTGGCCAGTGGTGAAAAGACTTGACTTGGCAGAGATGATGTAGGTTGGAGGCAGCAAAAATAATGGCAGCAGTAAACAACAGCAACAGTTGATTAGTCCATTACGAAAGTATAGTTGGATAAGATGGGGGAAGATGCCCCAACCCCTTAATTCCTCTCCTAACCAATATACAGCACTAAATCTGCTCTCAATACATGTTTGAATGGCTATGCTATAGTGAATTCATTCTTGAGATTTATTTCACCAGTTAGAAAGGGGGCAAAAACTTCAAGGGGCATCCTGCCTTACAATATTATTTAGTTAGATTATCTAGTATATAGTCACATGTGACTTTATATTGTTCATATCTACACATTTTATCAATCAATCAATCAATCAATCAATTTTATTTATAAAGCCCAATATCACAAATCACAATTTGCCTCACAGGGCTTTACAGCATACGATATCCCTCTGTCCTTTGGACCCTCGCAGCGGATAAGGAAAAACTCCCCCAAAAAAACCCTTTAACGGGGAAAAAATTGGTAGAAACCTCAGGAAGAGCAACTGAGGAGGGATCCCTCTTCCAGGACAGACAGACGTGCAATAGATGTCGTACAGAACACATCAACATAATAAATTAACAGTAATCCGCATGACACAATGAGACAGAAAGAGAGACAGAGAGAGAGAGAGATGCAGGACAGATGGTAATGACAGTAGCTTACAACAACATTAATGAAAGTAATAATATTATAATTATAGTTCTGGTTACTGTGGTACAATATGTTAAAAGTATATATTAATATCTGACATGTGACAATAATTATATGTATATATAATAACAGTAGAAGTATGACTAATGCAAACAAAACAAAACAACAAAAATTATTAAAAAAAATAAAAAATAAAAAATTGTAGAGGTTTCTAAAAAAGGGCGTCATGATAGGATTTGTATTTTCTTTTGCATTTTCTTTTTTTTCTATCTTTTCTCTTTTCATTTATATTTTCAAATGAATGTATTCTATTTGAATGTATTCTATTTTCTTTGTCCAACATCCGAAAAAAATAACTAAACTAAACTAAAAAATGACAACAGCAGCAGCAGGAGGCATCTGGCAGGAACATGGCAGCAGCACAACCACACATGTCACACTATCCAGGCACCGCTGCGATATTAACCTGCGAGACAGTGGACCACAAAGGCTCCGGAGAAGAAGCCGAGTTAGTGACATGCAGTACGGCCGAGTTAGCAAGATGCAGTAATAGGACATGAGTGTTAGCAAAGGAGAGAGAGAGAGACAGAGAGAGAAGGAGGTATGGTATGTAGTATTATATTTTATTTGTATATTAGATAATTTATGCGTCCACTGTGAGCCAAGGTAACGAAATTTTGTTTAATATGTGCACCAATGATGTATTTGTTGAATGACAATAAAGCAAGTCTAAGTCTAAATCTCTAAGTCTATAGGAGGTCCCCCGGCAGACTAGGCCTAAGTCAGCCTAACTAGGGGCTGGCCAAGCCTGAGCCAGCCCTAACTATAAGCTTTATCAAAGAGGAAAGTCTTAAGTCTAGTCTTAAATGTGGAGATGGTGTCTGCCTCACGGACCACAACAGGAAGATGATTCCACAGGAGAGGAGCCTGATAGCTGAAGGCTCTGGCTCCTGATCTGCTTTTGGAGACTTTAGGGACTACGAGTAACCCTGCGTTCTCAGAGCGCAGTGCTCTGGTGGGATTATATCAATCAACCTTTTTATTTAGACTCCAGGTCCATTAAAAAAGACGAACATACAATATTTAAAAAAGACAGTCATACCAGTGTTTCCACATAGCAGACTGGTATCGTACAGTACTGAGGACAGGGTTAGTCAACATCATTATAATTGCATTACAAGAACTGTTAAGTCGACATATAAATTTGAAGGCCAATCGTCTCAAAAGAGCATGAAATGTGATTACTTGTACTTTACAAAAAAGTTCACTTGCACTATACCATCTTGGTTTCCCAAGCAAAATTCACAGACAATCATTATACGCAACCTGAAGTTTGTGGATGCTGGCCTTTTTGAACTTAATCCACAAGGGCGCAGTATAAAAAGGGGTGCAGTAAGCCCTGAAAAGACTCACTTTAACCTTCTCTGAACACCAGGAAAATCTTCTGGTCAACAAATTTGCCTGCATATATAAACTACAACGCTGTCTGTTCATATCATCATCATCCGTCATATTATCAGTGATGATGTGTCCCAGATATTTAGTTTTAGAGCAAGCAGGGAGCACTTGTCCTGACAGGTAAAAAGATGGAAAAGCGAGGTCCTTATCCCCTTTTACTCCGCAAATCATAACAGAACTCTTCTTAGCGTTATAACTCACATCAAATTTTATACCATAATCAGAACATATGTTGAGCAGCTCTTGACATATGGCACTATGAGCTCTCTAAGATATGACAGAGCCTGACCATTTAGAGCTTTATAAGTTAACGGTAGGATTTTAAATTCAGTTCTGGATTTTACAGGGAGCAAGTGCAGAGAAGCTAAAACAAGAGAAATGTGTTCTTGTTTCTTAGTTCCTGTTGTTGCTTGTTAGTGTTATTAGCATTGCTAGCTATCTAGAGTTAGCCAGCAGTTTTTGCAAGCTTGCTGGAGGAAGAAATAGAAATGATTAGTGTGAAGGAAAGGTTAAAAGGCTTGTAGATAATACAATAATGGGTCAGGGTTGGGATTTTAGTTTGTTTAATTTAGTTAGTTAGCTGGTTTTGTGCTCGGGGGCTTTGAAAGATTTTCATTTTTGTGCCATAACAAAACTAGCACTTTGTGACCTTGCTCGGTGAAAGGTGTTATATTAAATTTACTTACTGGCTTACAAAAATGTATGTTACATGTACAATAAAAGGAATTTTTAAAATAGGACCTTTTTGAAGTAAACTTAAAGTGCTACATTTTGCTGTCCCTGCTAATCAAGCGCGCAATGTTTCCTACACATTGACTTATTTGCAGCAGCTGCCACAATATCAAGACTGACCGCCACTTATTAATGTTTTCATTTCATTTAAGAGCTGCGCTCAGCTCCTGGCCCTGTGCTCTCTTTCTGCTTATCAAACCACAAATAACTTTAGACTGTATATAAAGATGGACGACACGACAGCTCCATGAAAGTGAAGCCGAAACATCTCCATCACCTAATGGTGGCTGGCCGCAGTATAAGTCATCCACCCCCTCTGGGCTGGGCTGTCATGAATCAGTTCAGGGAGGGCCCAAATGCAGAGTTACAGGCAGGTTGAAGTTTTAATAAGAAGCAAGATTTAATGCAGCTGATAAAAAAACACAACATCCAGAACAAGCAGGTAAGTGAAAGTCCAAATGAAAGCAGAGCCGAAACTAAACTGAAATCCAATTGGACTAATATTATAAACTCAGATAAAGAAACACAAGACAGTAGGCAGGAAACAGAGGAGGGAGCAACACCAAGAACACAGTGATGAATGCAGATGAACTGACCATGAACAAAAGGAAACACACAGGTATATATGCACAGAAAACTAATCACAAGTACAGCTGTAGCAGGAAGACAAGCGCAAAAGGAAGGGAAGGAAATGGGCATCAGTTAACAACAAGAGTGTGGAGGGGAACACTAGGGTGGAGAAAACAAGACTATTACAGAACAGGTGTGAGGGGAAGACTCTGGGAACAGGAAAGGACTAACGAGACAAGTGTGACAGAAAACAGGTGGGAAAACACACAAAGACAGGAAGTGAAACCAGTTTATAACCAGTTTATATTAAGATAACTGCCATAATAAAATTTGACACATAAATGAATTAATTCCCCTCCTTTTACTGCCACTAACAACCATGTCTTCTGTTCTGTATGACCCCTGTTTTAACCTTCAAAATCTCTCCCAGGCTTCTGTCTGAGAAAAGCCAAAAGTCAATTGAGGGCAAACTGTCCTTTTTGCTTTCAGGCAAAATATGACTTCTTCTGTCACTGACCTTTCCAGTGAATCATTCTGCGCTCATTGCACTTTACAAAAACAAACTACTTAGTCCTGGACCTCAGAAAGAAACTGCAAAATATACTGGATTAATTACTGGCTGGAGAATTTAACCTGGCATTTTGCCTGTGGGAGACATTTAAGAGCACTTTAATTCTTTCCTACTGCTATCAGACTAATTGTGCGCCAGGTTTTACAGTGCATATCTAACAGAGATCTTGCAGTCTCTGTGCTTTTGCTTAACAACAGTCTGACTAAACAGCCCTTCATCCATCACACAGTAGCCTCATGAGTACAGCAGCTCTGCAGGCAGCTCTTTCTGTTGTGATGATTTATTGATAAACGGCTTCAATACAGGTGACCCCCACTCATTTTTTACTCAATTATGTATACACACACATATGCATAGTGCGCACACACACTTGTAGGCTCCCGCTGATCAAAAGCCAGTCAGCAGAGGATTGAGGAGAGATGTGTTCTCAAAGGGAGTAATTAAAAAAGTGAGTGATGTCAAAAAACTCAGACGATTCAATCTCTCCTGGCTGTTTGACTCAGCTTGGAGAGCACCAGTGTGGTCTCCACATTATCCCATCTTATCGTTTCCCGTGGCTGTGGTTAGTTTGCCAAGACAGTGAATTAATAAGGCTGCTTTGGCTGGGAAACAAAGGGGCCAACTGAGCCAAGTATTCCTGATTGTGTGATTTGGGTAAATTATGTGGCACAGTGGATGCAGGGTTTCAGAATTGTATCTTCTAAATTTCCTCGTGGTTGTATTTGGAAATAGAAGAGATAAAAATGGTGTTCACTGTTGTACATTATGTGCATTATTGTGCATTTGTATGCATGTGTGTAACCAAATCTTTATATTTGTCTCATTCTGGGTAGACTTTTTTACTCAAAAGCCAGTGTGAAATACAAATGCAAATTTAAAAAGGCATCCAATTTTTGTGTGTATTTCTCAGAAGCACAGTTCATGCTTTAGGCTACACACAGTCCTTTGTTCTGCTTTTAATAAAAAAAAAATATTTTCTCACATCTCTCTATTGGTTTTTACCCGTGCCAATAGTTGTGGTTTTCTTTGTTCAGTTTTCATTGAAGAAATGAAACCTATTGGCAGTGAAGTCGTTTGATTCTTGAAGCACCATTTGGTTTTCTGTACATTTTACTGGGGTGAATTATATTTCAAAGCCTGAGAAAATAAAACTCTCCTCATGGCTAGATACCACTAGAGGTAGTTCAATCCCACTGCCGCACAAGAATGTTGATATTGGATGATCATGAAAAACCCTAAATTGTGTTCAAGATGATATTTTTGGACATCCAGTGTCAACATTTTTTAATTCCTCACTTGCTACAATATCTGTCCATGTCAAGTATGGTATGATGAAGGTTAGAGAAAGATCATATTCAACAAAAAGATGAAGATTAGTTCCATGTCCATGTCGATGAAAACTTCACACACGCTTTTCACATCACTATATATAGGGCGCACTATTTCCTGCACTGGCACTTGGTGTTGGCATATAGAGAGGTACAAAATCATCCGATGTGAATATGCTTTTTTGTAATTTGTGCCAACCCTTTAAAAGGCAATTCACCCCCAAATCAAAACACATATTTTTCCTCTTACCTGTAGTGCTGTTTATTAATTCAGATTGTTTTGGTGTGAGCTGCTGAGTGTTGGAGATATCAGCTGTAGTCGAGATGTCTGCCTTCTCTTGAATATAATGGAACTAGATGGCTCTCGGCTTGTGGATCAAAGAACCAAAAAAAACCAAAAAGATTATATATTTGAAAACTCAACAGCAGTGTCTCTTTCCAGAAATCATGACTTGGTTACTCAAGATAAACCACAGACCTTGTTAAGGACAGTTTCATAGACTTTTTCATTGGCATTCTCATGTTTCCAAAGCTACATGTATTCTTGGCCTACTTCTAGCATACTGATGTGTGTACATTCAGCAAAAAATGTGTTCTCAGACATGTTTTTACTGTCTGTGCCCAGGGTACAGAGTTTGGTAAGGGAGCATTTATGTATGCAGCTCCTTATACGTAGAATCTTCTGCAGAAGGACTTAGAATTGGAGTCATTGGTTCCTCTTGGCCAAATTTTGTGAAAATGCGCAAAAGAAAATGCGAATTTATGCCCGTTTCCATTCGTTATTGTTTTGCGATTATTGGGAGTCAACAGGAAGAGCAGTAGGTGGCGCTTCTCGAAAAAAATGAACAAAATAAAAACACCCCCGTAGAAGAAGAGTGTGCCATGAGATGATGTCATAAGAGAGCGTCTTATGCCCACTGTAAACAACAACACACTCAACTGACACTCAACAACTGAGGACTGGACAGATTCCTGATAAACCTGTCGGCTCTTGGGAGAACTCTGGTTAGGATTTTGTCAGTGTTCACAGTGTACCTAACCATCTTGAAGAAGAGACAACAAAGAAGAAGTTTAATGTAAAGAGTACTGTCGGAAATAGCTGGAAGGAGACCACCGCGTTGTTCTCCGTGTGTATGGGAACGTAGGCATGTGAAGGACTTTTGGGAAGTAGTTGTTCAGCAGCATTTCACTCACGAACTCTGGCTGAAACATTTCTGTATGTCAAGGGCCACATTTGAGGATCTGTGTGCCGGTACGTCATTGTTTATTCGCAAAACCTGTTTCCATAGCAAAAAGTCGCATTTTCCTTTTATTGATAGGCTGACAAATCCACCCCTTCCAAGTGTAAAAAGTCTTTTTTCGAATTTCTGGCGTTTCCATCGAAGTTTTTTTTTTTTGGTAATTTTTGAAAATGTGAATAAAAAAAGGTGGATGGAAACCCCACTAATGTCATGGTGTGTCTTAGCTGGTCTTTGTAATCATGTGTAGTTGTTCTTTGTTGCATTTTTATGGTTGATGTCTAGTGTACATTGTCATACTTTTTGGCTTTTCTTTGTAGTAATCTTATATTGCTTGTTTTAAAGCTGTACATTTTTATTCTGTATTTGTTCTATGTTGTCTGTAACTTAAGTTGCTGCCTGTCTTGGCCAGGACACTGTTGAAAAAGAGATTTTTAATCTTAAGAGTTTTTTCTGGTTAAATAAAGGTTAAATACATTTTTTGAAAAAAAAAAGGGACTTGGGTTGGAAAACAGAGGGTCGCTGATGCAAGTCACTGTCTGGATCAACAATGTAGTGTGGACTGGTTGCTAGACAGGTGCCAGTTTGCCTCCCGAGCATTGCTGATGTGCCCTTGGGCAAGGCACTGAGGCCCCAACTGCACTAGGCACCTCTCCAAGGCAGCCCTTTCACTCTGACATCTCTCCATTTAATACATGTGTAGGTCCTGTTTGTGCATGTGTGTGTTCAGGCCTGTGTTTACATGACTTCTTCTTCTTATTTTTTCTTTTACCTTGAACCAATTCAAAGAATACTTGGTCTGACATGGTCCCAAACACTGGTCTCCTGGGGGAAAGGCCTGTATTTGTTGACCCATCCATCACCTGGACCCACCTCTTTACACTCTAGAGCCTACCCGATTATGTGGGTTGTACACAAATTGCTGGCTCATGATTACATGAATTTATATGTCTTGTGGTGCATTACTTCTGTAGGTATACGTAAAAACAGTGCATGAGAACAGCCTGTTTCCTCTGAAGAACTTGCCTTGCTTGTGACAGTGCAAGATGTAAACATAAATGGCGTTCCTCTCGGCTGAGCTGTAATGTTAGCTAGCTCAATGGTGCTACATGAGCTAGCAGTAGATGCACGCATCCGTCTGTACTGTGATACAATTAGCAGGTGTAGTTCGTTTGAAAGAAAATAGTTCCCACATGAAACTGCTCACAACAAGGTCAGTGGATTATCTTGAGTAACCAGGTCATGATTTCTGGAAAGAGACATTGTTTTTAAGGTTTTCAAAAGTATTTTTTTGGCACTTTGAGCACCACAAGCCGAGTGCCATCTAGTTCCATTATATTGGAGAGCAGGCAGACATCTCTACGGCAGAGAATTGTGTCTCTGTGTGGATAAGCAACACACAGCTCCCTGTAAACCTCAAAGTAAAACTATGTCACAGCACCATTCACTGCCATTAGCCATATCTCTCCACCCTCTGACCCATCATGTCATGTTAACTCTTGTGTCATTACGTTAGTGCCTGTTCCCTCACTTTCCTATCCATTATTTATCCATTTCAGCTCTCACACACTCGATCTGTACTGCCTTATCACACTCAACAGTCGTAGGTTAATGAAAGCTCTCTCAGTTTCGCTAAGGATGATGAATCACAACGCCCTGACATTGCAGTGACCCTAAACTGTGTGTGTGTGTGCGTGTGCAGAAAAAGCTGACAGTGCTGGTTCAGGAAGACTGTGCAGGGCAGTGTTTTATGCTGTACATGATTATTGTAGCATTACTGCTCTGTTCCTGGAGGTGTGTTGATACAAAATATAAATAATGGAAATCATCTTAAAGAACTACCCCCCACAGGTACAAGTCTTAAATATATTAAGGTGCCCCACACAAGGATTATTACATCATTTATATTGTTCTACACTGTCAAAAAAAACACATATACATGATTGAATAAAAGCTGTAGTCTGGTAAAGTATTCCTCTGCAATTTATTAGTATCGCCTCTGTAGCGGAGTCTGCTGCTCCCCTGAGGTCGCAAAGCTTTTCTCTTTCATTTGTCTCAGTAATGATTCTGTATCATGAGGAGCCACTTGGGCCGAGAAACTTTTTGTCTTAGTGCAGTGAAGTGATAGAGTCTGTTGTTAAAAACCTAGTGGGATCAGATTAATCCAGCGTTCAGGGGAACTGACATTTTGCTAAGCGTCCCACACTACAGTAGCTGTTAAACTTTCCATTTTAGCTCAGTAGATATGCAGTTTACAAGAAAAATGGGGAGCAGTCTTACTGCTCAGAATTTCAAGTAGTTTGAAACAATGGGTCAGACCCATTTTAAAAGGAGAACCCTGTAAACGGAGAATTGAATATGCCTGATGCGCGGCTGACAACTCTCACGCAATGACCAGGACACTCATGCAGTTGACACTTTTCACTCACTGTCACACCACACATCCATTTTCTCACATAAGAAAAGACAAATGTATAACTGATTATGTTGAAAACAGGAAACTGACAGTGTAAGGACAAACAGGACAGAGCAACACAGCATAACAGCAGCACTGAAGCCGATCAAGCTAGCTGCTTGGATTTTGATGCACGCCTTTTCATGCTGTTACGGTACCTGAACTTGGAGCAGCCAAATAGGGTTTCTCACATGGGGTCTGCCCATTGGTCCAACAGCCCATTGGTCCGACATCCCATTGTTCTGACCATATTAAACCCATTGTTCCGAAGTCCCGTTGTTCCGAAATCATCATGATGCCCTGTGGTTAAGGTCTGGTTAGGTTTAGGCACAAAAACCACTTGGTTAGGGTCAGGAAAAGATCATGGTGTGGGTTAAAATGAAAAAGAAAGTGACAAACACATAAGCTGTGAGCCTGCTTCGCCTCAAGCCTTTCCCAGCTGACCCAGAGCCGGTCGCGGTGGACCATCAAGGCAGAAATACGCCCGCCGGGAGCCGTTCAGCACTGCGGAGAGCTCCCCACACAACCCGGACCCCAGAGTTAATAACAAGAGGTTATGGTGTTTCATTCTCTCCTCTCAATGACACTTGTATCTCGACCAGTAGCCTACTTTTGTTGCGTTGCTGATCCTCTATGGTACACAAATACAGTATAGCCTAGTATAATCACATAATGGAACAATGGGACGTCGGACTAATGAGAGGTCAGAACAATGCTACGGCACCTCTCACATTTTCTATTCCGCTGATAAAGAAGTCCTATCTTAATAAAACAGTTCCATAATAGGTTTATTAGTGCAATATATTCCTGCTCAAACTGTTCCTGTGACCACACTGAACATTAATGTTATATTGCAACACACTGAAAATCCCCTCATTTTTAGACTCTCATAAATAACTTTGCTTTCATTTTCAGTTATCTAGTTCAGGATGACCCTCACTATGACCATGTAAAAATTCATGTTCCAAATTATTGGGAAATTTAGCTCAAATTAAATGGTAAATAGTAAATGGACTTTTTTTTTTATAGTCCTCCGACCACTCAAAGTGCTTTCACACTCACATGTCACATTTACCCATTCACACCCATTCACACACTGGTGGCCCATTCATACAAGGTGCCACCTGCTACTCAATAACCATTCACTCACACAGCAATGGAACAGCCAGCGGGAGCAATTTGGGGTTGAGTATCTTGCCCAAGGAGATGTCAACATGCGGAGCTGGGGGAGCAAACCACCGATCTTCCAACTGGTGCTCTCCCGCTCTACCTCTGAGCCACAGCTGCCCCAAATAACATTTATAACATTTATAATTTCCTCATATCTGGACTTGCTAAAATTTGTTTGGAGAAATAAATGGGAAAATCACCTCAAAATAGAATGTAACACAAAATGTCCTCATGTTTAAACTCAGAAAATCTTTTCCTTCAGAGGTTTGCTGAAATTTTGAATTGCAATGATTTGAGTGAGTCCTATTCAGACCCTCACCATGGCATGTCAGATCTAAAGTAATTTTACTCTCTCACTCCAGACTAAATTGAGAAGTTGGCAGCCTTGCTTTGTGGCTGCACACATGATATAATTCTTGAAGTATGAGGGTTAAGTTAAATCGCAAACAAAAACGGTGTATCAGACTGGAGCCAACAAAGAAAGGACTCAGACAAAGGACTCAAAAACACAAGGTCTTTTTTACTGAGACAAAAGGGGGTCGGTGCACACATAATCAGTCCAAAAACACAAACAAAGGTATCCAAAGGCAGTAGGCAAAAGCAAGGTCAAAAATGCTAAAGAGAACACTAGGGAAAAAGGCTAGAACACACACTCAAATAACTGAGAACGAACTGGTAACAGACAAAGGGCAGCACAAGGATGATACACAAGGGAGGAGGAAATTAATCAGGGCAGAGCAGGTAATCACACAGGAGGGAAAAACACGGGGGCAGGAAGTATAGTACCTGAAACGAGAGACAAGGGTGAGTGTCAAAATAAAACAGGAAATACAGACAGATGTTTCTGGCAACTGTAATGTTACCTGCAGTTATATTGCTCAGACTGCTGGAGTATAAACTTCCATAAACCCAACAAGGAGCAGGACAGAGTTGTCAATGTTAGCCTTATGCAGGGATCCTCAACTTACAGCCGGCAATAGCGAAGAAACCCCAAAATAAAGTGTATCCCAGACCCCTCGACAGATGTCCCGGCCAAACCCCATATGTCCTCAAACCCTAGAAACTCCTCCTGTGGGGGGCTCCTGTGGCTGGATTTGCCTCTTTTACTCATTTTATTTGATAAATATCATTAATGTTTGTTTATTTACTGGACCTGGCATCCTATTATTTTGCAAAAGCAGCCCCAGGGCAAAGCAAGTTGAGAATCCTTGTCCTAAACTGTGATGTAGCTCAGGAAGCATCCATGAACAGCATCCACACAGTGGGCGAATACCTCACAGTGGATGCGTTCGTCATAAACAGGCTGTTTTTCATTACCTGTTACCCCACAAATTAACGTAGTGGATGTACCAATGGCTTTGGAGGTAATGCTCAGTTACTAATGTAGGTTGTAAGCTAAGGAGCCAGACTAAAGATTGCAGCTCAGGTTAGAGCAGATAAACTCAGTTTGATTCCTTCACTACAGTTCTGGCCTTGTATCTTTGGTTCTAAAGCTCAGATACTGACTTTATATAATGTTTTTATCTGTATACAGGTTTCGGTACAAACTCAGTGTATCTGTAGTGTGGATGCACATTGTTGCATTTGTGGCTCTACGCTTCACTGCTCCTCATGTCTATGTTTAGGTGATAGTGGGTGTGAAAATCGTGTAGTGGTGTGTTTTTTCCCTCCAGCTGGTGGCTTCACTCCCCTCCAGTCTCTTGTCATGAGAGCCCAGCGCTGAGTGGGAGCACACATGGCTGATCCGTTTCCTGTACAGCCGGCTGGTGTCTAATGGGCTCGTCACACCTAGCTGTGACTCGTGTCACACCTAGAGCTCTAGCGCTCTTCCACATGCACACACTCAGAGTCAACCAATCACCTGAGCACGACTGATGACCATATCGTAGCCATAGTCAATAGGGCTAATCAAAGTCAAACTCAAAGTCATACAATCAGTCTGTGAAGTGTCTTAAAATGTTTGACCAAGACCCTGCAGCCTGAGTACTGGATATGCAATTTGTGGACATATATTCAAGCAAACATGCTGGGTTATAACATGAATTTAAGTGTTGAGAAACACTGTATGACTTGGTGCATAATGTATTACACTCTATACGGACAAATTATTCTTTTAGAAGTGCCAAATCTTAAAGACCGTCCTTTTAGTCCATATAACTGTGACAGGCTTTGCTGTTTTTGTGAGGAGTGTTTAAAATGTACACCTTTCTTATGCATTTAGGAAGGTGACAGATACCTCTCATTGTTTCTCACAACTCCAAATTGGTTTTGGTTGGATGTTTATCTCGGCTGTCATCTATTCCCAAAGAAAATTGAAGCACACCACTAATTGTCTTTCATTCCTCAGCTCACCTCATACCACACTCCCACTGGGACACAGCGCATTATGTGCTAACTTCTTTTTCTTCTTTGACTTTCCTCTCCAGCAAGTTGTTTCAGCAGTCCGAGCAGGTGTGAACCCTTCAGGAAATAGATCCAATCAGACGAGCCTCTGGGACATCAGTTCCTCCTTTTTCTTTGCCGGGACTGTTATCACCACTATCGGTAAGAGAAGCAGTTTCTCACCCTTACTCAGCACTCATTGTTTTCCCTTTATAGAGTTTTCTAAAAATACTTCACACTAGTTGCATGCAGTGCTTTGAAAATGCATACAAAATGTAAAGATGTTTACTGTATGATTTGAAGCAATTCTGGCTGTATAAGCACAGTCCATTTGTCTTCATGGACAAAGCCGTCGTCAGAAGCACAATGCAATTCTGATGACCATTTCAGCATGAAATTGCACTTGCATAGCAAAATTACACTTGCTAACCAGAAGCCTGCATCAGCTTTGTCTCTAGATTGTGCTTCATTGCACCAGGATTTCGTTTAGACTACTGCTCACCGAAATTGCAAATACAAGTTGGCCACATTTGTTTGCACAGTTTCACTAAAGATAAACTCTATTTATCAGAAACAAAGCAAAAGAATGTTGTTAGCAATTCAAATCAGAAATTAGGTCTACATGCCACAAAATGATTTGACCTGCAAACAAGTATACCAGGATCCAAGTACTTGACATAACTCTGAACATGTACTGATTCAGGCCATACATCATCATAAAAAACATCATGGAGAGGGGCTTTAACAGATGGCTTCATACTTGAATTATAGACTTTAAAAGAAATAATGGGTGTAGCCAGTGTGACATTACTCATTAGTTTTTGGACTCCTGCCTTTGAAGCTTCGAGTTTGGCATTTTGAATGCTGCTAACTTGGATTTCTGAAGCAAAAAGTGACCATATTTGGATGAGAAGTTGGAGCTAACCCGAACGCTAGCTGCTAGCTTGGTTGGCAAAGTGCATTACAGTCTAGGTTGACTGTTATAATGCTAATGCTAATTTTTTTCTTGCTCTTCAGAGGGACTTTTAGTCCAACCAAACTAGGCCCCCAGGAAGTGTGCTTGTGTTTGGAGCCAATTTTCATAGTGGGCAACCAGTGGAATTACAACTTTGGGGTCTGTCACCAGATGCCATGGGGCCTAAAAAGACTTTTTTCCTATAGACCTACATTGTGACATCTGTAAATCAGTGGATGCATTTTTTTTTAGTAGTGCCACAACCCGCATGAAATGATTCATGTCACTATCCATACAAAATGTAAAGGTGTTTACTGTATGATTTGAAGCAATTTTGGCTGTATAAGCACGGTCCATTTATCACGTCTTCATGCACAAAGCCCTCGTCAGAAATACAAACTGACGAATTGATCATTTCGATCCAATAACAATTATAAAGTCTTGTTATCCCCATTCAAGCTAGAGGAGCACTGAACTGAAAGTTAGCCGCTTGGCTTGCAAAAGTCTGTAGTGCGCCTGCTCTATGGGGCCAATAATGCAGAATATCTGGGTAATTTTATACCCTGGATGTCATACTATTTTAGCTTCCTTCACCACTGAGCAACATTTATAGGAATGATCAGGGCCCTGCCTCAAACACTGTATCCAGTTCTCTGTATACAACCATGAACCAAATGTTGAACACTGAGAGAGCAACAGCTACACCAACATTCTGTAAATTTGGGGTTACGCCATGGTTATGTAACCTAACCAATGCTGTGGCCATGTAGCAACTTGTGACACCCACATGTCACTCAAAGCAATCACACCCTTAATTATGCATAACCTGAAGCCTTAATAGCTTTTAATGGATGCGTTTTATAAAAAATTCTGCCCTTGTACAATTGTCATGAATGATGAAATTAACTATAGAAATCACAACTGTTTCTTGTAGCAGGCTGTAAACATGTTTATTTCTGCTGTAAAGTTGGGCATTTTAACACGAGGAACTATGGGGATTGTCTCTCCTGGAGCCTGCCTCAAGTGGCCAATCAAGGAACTGTAGTTTTTGGCACCTCTGCACTGGCTTCATTTTCCAGTCCTGAAGGTTGTCACTTAGTTCCTATGCTTGGGGCAGGCTCATGCCAGGCTTGGACCATGAGAGTTGTGATGCCAAGGTTAGGCACTCTTCTCTGCAATCTCCTATTAATTCACAACAATAGAAATTAAGTCTGCAGCTTTATACTAGAACAATACCTCAGAAGATTAATGCCTGTTAACTGAACAAGTACCACAGCCTAAAGAGCTTAAACTGATCTGACACTGCAGAAGAATATTATTATGAAGCGCCTGATGTGTTCATTTGCTCTTAGTTACTGTAATCTAGGAGCTGTCAGCTTTATGGGCCTGTAGCACATTCTCTGTCACCTCCAGCTGTAAGAGATTACTAATAAGGAAAACAGAACAGCTCACACACACACACACACACGCAGGCACGCACGCACACATGCACGCACGCACACACACACACACACATACACACACGCACGCATGCACGCACACACACGCACACATACACACAGCTAGTCTGACAGCTCATCAGTCTCTTCCAAGACAGATCAGTGCATCTGTTAAGTGGGCTGTTGGGCTCCATTTCACATCTCTAGCATCCTGTCAGAGCTCACCCTGATTTTGCCAACACAGGATGGCTATTAATCTGAGAAACAAAGTGCAATCTTGATGAATATTTTGGCATGAAATTGCACTTACTAAATAGTGTATTTAACGTCCCCCGATTTGCTCGCAAGTCTATCCTGGTTCCTAGTGATGCGCAGGTCAAGGATTTTACAACTCACACCAGCCAAACTGCTCTGCCCAACCTTCAAACATATGCGTTAATCACCCGAACCTGATCTGCACATTTCTGGTAATGACTATTACTAATAACAACGTACTTGATACTGGCTGTATTGTATGTCATTTCCAGTAAATAGCACAACATAAAAACAGGTGTTCTTTGTTTAAAAATACAAACATAAAAAGACAACAAGTACTCACACATCTGTAAAGTGGTTACGTCTTCAGTGGGATCTCAAGCACACAGCTGATATCTAGTTGGTTTATTTACATGATCTAACAGAACTGCATATTTAATGGATTCAGTGAGGACAGAGAGACACTTGCTTGCTGATAGGCCTACATATTCTCAGAGGGAAATAGTTTTACCAGGGGATTATGACTGGAGATATTTAAATATGTCAGACTTAAACAGATCTTCCTGGTCAGAAACCAGATAACAAAAACCCTGAGCTCAGCAGCACTGATGATAAGGCTGCTTGCTATGTGTTAAAGCGAGACAAAGACAGAAGCACAGGGATCACACTATAGGGCCGCTACACAGAACCAAACAATGGTGGCATCATTCCACTCCAGTGTGTGATTACAGACAGCATGCTGGCATCACGAAATCAAAAGAGGCATGATGGCCATGATATGTAACACAACAGTGTCGGCCTCTAGTGTGATATATAACAAACACATTGGCAGCACTTTATAAATAACAACAATGGCAAAACATGGGAACAACAATCATTTACTGTTCCTGTTATATGGCGGCTGATCTCATCATATGCTCAGAGGGTAAGGAGCTCCTGGACCTCATTGTTTTCCTTATTTGCTGACATTTTGGCTGCTGTTCTTCCTCCTTGAGTTAGCTGCTAACTGCTAGTAGCTACGTTTTTAAATCTCCTGCAGTGGGTCACACACGTAACATGTCGTCGAAATGTAAGACCTGTCCTGCCCATGATCCCGTCCTGCCAGCTGTCCCATTAATACAGACACCATTTCAGCGATGTCACTACCTCCCGTGGCGGCTTAAAGACGAGACCACTCTTTCCCCCAATTCTGCGATCATACTTTATAAGCAGCATGGCGCGGTGGAAAAGCAGCACCATTTTTCCGCTTTGAAGAGGCAGTGCAAAAGGGGCTAGAAAGCTGGGTAAAGAAGGTGGAAGGTGGACTATTGTACAGTGTTTCTGAAAGTTATTAATAACCTACTTAGAATGCTGCTTGGTCACTTAATGACCCACCTGAAACCTGCGATATTTGCTAAACAAGCTTACCCAAACCGATCGACCCGTGTGTCAACCCACAGGTCAAGTCGACCCGAGCATCACTACTGGGCACAGTGATTTCAACAAGACGGGGGAACCCTGAGGATCGCCAGTGGTCCTGCAGGTCTCAGAGCTCTAAATGTATTCACCTCCAGATTGTTCTGTCATGTACAGTCCATGTTTACGCTGTCCTCATGACTTTGTCCATGTTTTTTAGGTTTTCTTTGTAAATTTTCTGTAGAAAAGTAGTGCAAAAACTAACAGCTAGTTCTTCCTGCCCGTCATCTGCCATGTTTGCCATACATTACTCTAAAGTCAAGTTTGATTGCAAGAGGTTTGTGAGATTTCTGATTTTGAGAGTCAGGACCCTAGTTGCTTGTGTATGGAATCTGTAAGAGTTTATCGTTACATGTTATATTTGGGGTCTCTCACATTTTTAACATCTGTTAAGGCTTGAAGAATATTTTACTGAGGGCCAAACTTAACCCAAACCTGACCCAGCCCCTTTTCCACATTTTGCTGCACTGCACCAGCCTTGTGCTTGTTCTTCTGCTCACCAAAGTTACAATATGTTACTGGCCACAGCACACACACACGCACATACACACACCCAGCTGCTCTTATCTGGCTCATCCAAGCAGACCTTCACATATCAGCGGGTCTGTTTGGTGGGTTGTTGAGCTCCATTTCACGTCTTCAGGATCCTGTCGAATCTCATTCCTCAGTCAGAAAATGTGCAATAACTTGATTTTGCCTTCTGGTTGGAAAATAAAAAAATATGTGTGCTTTCTGTAACTGTGTGTAGAGTAGAAGCCTCACTGCGGGTTTTGCCTTTGCTCTCCACAGACTGAGTGTGTTGACTTTCTTTTCTCCATTCGGGCACTGCGGTGATCCAGTCCAGCTAGCCCTTAACAAAAGGCACATTTACTGATGTTTGACTTGAAGATGTAGTGATGTTTTCTCATGAAAGGAGCCACGGTAGTTCAATAGCTGGAGCAGAGAAAAAGGAGAACTTTGGCTTTAATTTAGTTATGAGCGCATAGATTTATCTTTGTAAACCCAAACATCTAGAAATGGTCACAAGGTGAAGGTGCAAACAGTAGCAGAGTGCTTCAGCTTTCATAGCATTGATTTTACCGCAGAAACTCCCAGGTGGTATTTTCTGTGTATCACCTTCAGTGCTTGTTAGTGTAAACAGCACATAATTGCCGTGCTGTCTGTTGGCAATCATTATAATTCTGCCTGATTACAACAAAATGTTGTGTGGCCATTGCTGCTAAGATAAGCTATTCATAAAGTCATTGTGTAATTTCTTTGTCAGTAATCAGCCAACGAGGAAACATAATAAAGCCCAGAAAGGAAAACAGTCATTACAGTTTGCTCCCTCTCTCAGCTTTCGTTTCTTTTCTGGCCATCCTTGATTCAGCCAGACCTGATAGAGCAAGAGCAGATTGATTTGTTTATGTGGGATCTTTAATTGGATGCGCAGTGTCGAGGCAAAGCGTGTTTTCCCCCATTTATTTTCATCCTCATACTTTATCCAGGAAACGAACCTTCTCCTCTCTCCAGGGAGTAAAAGACGTGCTGAAACGATTGAATTTCTCCCCAGTGGGATTCCTTAGTTTAGTCCCTCTGACTGTTCTAGTCCTTCACATTTCCCATAGTGTATAGATCAATTGAATCCCAAATGAAGCCTCCTTTGTCACTTGCACATAAAAGAAAAAGTAATTATTATTCTCAATGATAGTCTTGCCTCCCCTTGGCTTTGTTATGAAGGTGTTTCCAGTGGAACTTTTCATGTGATGTACAGTAGGTCTGCAGTATATTGATATTATATTGATATTGTGATATAAGACATGATATCAGAGTCTTAGATCATATCTTAGATTCTGGATATAGTAATATTGTTAAGTGTTGTCTTTTGCTGGTTTTAAAGGCTGCATTACAGTAAAGTGATGTAATTTTCTGAACTTACAAGACTGTTCTATTGTTTGCCTTTGCCCACTTAGTCATGGTATCCACATGACTGATGATTATTTATCAGATATCTCATTGTTTAAATATTCTTTTAAAGCACCAATAGTCAACCCCACAGTATCATCGCAATATTGATATTGAGGTATTTCACCCAGCCCTTAACACACATCATCTCATCATAATGGTACCGGCAGTCCCTGATGGCAGTGACAATTAGGGGTGGACGATATGGCCCCAAAAAATACTATGATATTTCAGGGTATTTCTGAGATAATGATATTCTTGACAATATGACAAATTAGTACAAAAGAATATATTTTACTATTAATTTAAGAACTGTAACAATTGTAAGAATTATAACATAATAAGTGATATAGTTTTACAGTTTACCTTCAAATATTCAGTAAAAACTAAACAAAATCTCTAATTTCTTTAGTTTGTGAACAACATCAGTAACCCAGAGTGAGATTCAGATTCTGTATACAATATTAGTAGTTCAACAAAATAAAATCTACCACAAATTACACATTTAAACAGCTCCCAAATACAAAAAATGCCCCCTGGGATCTATATTAAATTCATTTGTTCCTGCCTTCATTAAACTTTTAAATGGTGCTGTTTGAGGCTGCAGGGATTGCGCAATAGTATCATGGTGTTTGTACCATAGTATGTGCAATATGTGTTATGTATTTGTATGTGCAATATCTTGTAATGTGCAATGTGGAACATGTGCAACTTATTATGTAGCTTGTTTTATCACACTGTGAAGGCATGTTGTGCGCAGCATATGAGTCCAAAACAAATTTCCCTATGGGAACAATAAAGTATATCGTATCATATTGTATCGTGTATATATATATATATATATATATATATATATATATATATATATATATATATGAATCAACAGGTGATTTCCTTCTCTTTTATCAAAATCCTAAATGATTGAGTTTGCCTGTGACAGGCTCCTATGTGCGCACAGTGAGAGCAGAGAGGGAGAGACACTGTGCTGCTGCCAGAGGAGCCGCTGAATGAGTTCCCTCTCCAAGGAAGGAACTTGCAGTAACTCGCTAAAAGAGTCTGAGAAGTCCGGAGCTGTTCATGAAACATTCAGGACGCCACAGTTTATTCCACACCACTGAAGCTGCTCCTCTTTTTGGAACCACTGTGCAGTCATAATAATATGGCTTTAAGCCATGCTTGTTGTTGCCATGGGTATGACGTCAATATGTCAACAAGTCAACTATCACGATATTAATTTTTCACACTATATTAAAAGTTATATTGGTATTATCATGAACGAGATGATATGGCACACCCCTAGTGGCCACACTAGCAAGATAATGCGCCATGTCGCGCCTCAAAGCCTGCTCAGGAAAGGCTCGCAAATGAGAAAGTGCTCAAGGCATTGACCTGGCCCACAACTTTCCCAGATCCCAATCCAATTGAGTATCTGTGAGATGTGCCAATACCCCAGACTCCAGTCCGATCTATAGTAGGGCGTCCTTGGACCAGACTTGGCTCTGACCTGTCGAGGCGTGGATGCAGGATTAGCATTGGCAGCAAATCCTTTGAGTGCTGTGGGTTGCGAGGTGGGGTACAGGCATGTCAAATTGATGCTTGAATGGATTGGCATCTGGGGACTTTGGAGGCCACATCGATTCCTTGGGCTCTTTGTCACGTTTTTCAGGCCATTCCTGAGCACTTATTGCAGTGTGGCATAGTGTGGTGTGCTGCTGAGTGGACTGCCATTGGGGAATGTCATTGTCATGAGGGGTGTACTTGATCTTAAACAGTGTTTAGGTGGGCGGTGCGTGTCAAGCGGCACCATGAATGCCAGGACTGGATGTTTCACAGCAGAACATTGCACTGTAACAAAATGATAAATGTTATTCGCTTCATCTGTCAGTCGTACTAATGTTGATTGGTGCACAACACTATGAAAAAATGTCCTTTTCTTTACTCTTGATTTGAAAATTTAATTAATTGGAAATGTGTTTAATTATAGAGTATAGTTACAGTGATAACAACGAGACAATGTTCAGTTTACTTTAAAACTACCTAAAACCCACCCTACAGGGTTTTATTGCCTTTTTTCGCAATTAAATTATCGACCAAACCACAAAAGCAAAACTGTGTCTCTGACAGAAGCTAATGAAGTCACTCTGTTCAATGTCATGTCACCGTTCTCTCTCCCAGCGTCACTTAATGAATTTAGAAGGAAGTCATTAAGCTTTTATTGTCCACTGCAAATGCATTTGTTCCTTCAAGAGACAGACCGTGATGGTGATGACCATGTGATCGTTACATAAGAGTGTCGGTGGTGTCACGAATGCAGTGATATGGGGCCCATACTGACAAATGAGTTCATCCATTTTAAGGCTTGAGCTCATTATACAGTGGAAATCTTAAGTTTAATGTATTATTCATGACGGCAGTGTTGGAGTCAAGTGTGAAACTAATTGAATGACTTATTGGTATTTAACTGAATTTGGTGTTTAACCTTTGATTTAAGTCTTGTGTGAGAAAAGAGAGCAGATCGTGTTCTAAAGTTTAAAAAGCAGGGCCATAGCCATGGAGTTCACACTGGTGGGGACCAAATCTGCGGGGGGTTCTGAGGGGCCCCCAGCCCTCCACTCTCTAGCAAAAAAAACACTAAATCAATCCTACGTAGAGATATTTTTTATCTTAAGCAAATACAACTATACACTAGAGGTGGGAATCACCAGAGGCTCCACAGTACGATATATCACGATACTTAAGTCATGATACAGTATTATCGCGATTTCAAATATGTTGAGATATGCTGAGTCTTGCAGTAAAATACATTGCGATTTATTACCGTTTTTTAACTGTAAATTATGAACCCAGAGGAGCACTTTGTCAACATCTGTTTGATCTAATAGGATAAGGTTTTCAGTCTGGTCATCTCACCTCAGACTTTTTTTTAGCAGCAAAATGTATCTAGTGAACTGAAAAAGCAAGTGATTCAATTTATATTTGTCATATTAATAATTAATATAATGAAAAAAACAACAATATTGGGATACTACGCTGTATCGATTTTTTCCCCCTATCCCTACTATATAGTGTACTATATAAATATGCAATAAATTAAAGGTACTACTGTCTATATTAATTACACATGCAGCACAACATAAATGATAGACACTGTACACAGACTTCACATCACTTTTTAAAATATCTTAATTTTTTGGGGGGATGTGTTGCTCCTATATATATATATATATATATATATATATATATTATATATTCCCACTTCCGACTTCCGACCTCTGAGTACAAAGCGAACGCACCATAAGCATGAACTGAAAGAGTTTGGCGGTCAAAGGTCACTGTGGCCTTTGATAAAATTTCACCCAAATATCCAATAGAATAAAAATAATGAAATGATGACATTTAATATCCAAAAGGTCAAAAGTCACCTTCACTTGCAGCAAAAACACTTTTCTGGCCATTATTCAGGGATATAACTCAGGAGCAGAGGGGGAGACATTTGGTCAGATACTGAATTGGTGACACTAATCTTGGGTGATTGTATAGATCTTCTTTGCTGCTGGGTTAAGACATGTGTCAAGCAATCATTTAGAATCTGTAGCTCCTTTGCAGAAACTTGTCAAACTGTCATGGCTATACGAGTCTGAACAGATATGGATGTAAACTGTAACTGGAATTTGACTGCATGGCGGAGGCATACAACTGTAAGGCGGTAATTCTGCTGTTTTTATCCTAATCCAAGAACAGTCAATTCTCTTCGACTGGCACCATTTTATCCCAGTGCATGACACTGACTCTGTGAGCTTGCAAAGCATAACTTGCTTTTCAGCTCTGCTATTGTGATAGCATTCAAACATGAGGTGAGAACATCAACAAGAAATAATCTGTTTAACTCAGCAATAAAAAACAGAAGTGAGTTCAGTTCCAAATCACATCCGTTGTGTCTGTTTTGTTTTTTTGCAGGGGCACCAGGAGGTGTTAAAAACTAATCCTGCATCCGGTCTCCTGTTGAACTAATCAGGAAATTAGTGAGACTTGATTGACAATTTTTCTCACACTGAGTATCACCCCACTCCAGTGTGAGACCAGACGATCATTAGAAGGCTCCCTGCAGCTCATATCCTGAGACAGATGACTGCATTAATAAAGAGAAGTGGATGTAGTTCATTATGCAGACCCTTTATTAAGCATCAAATAATGAAAGTCATGTTGCTGAATGTGTGGAGTCAGCTTTAAAGAAGGCACAGGTCATGAAGGGTTTTATGTTTACCAGGACACCGACCTCTATGAGACCCATCTGCTTTCCTTGCTGCACATGATGATGGGTTAGAGAGAAGATGAAAGGCAGTGAACCAGTGATGGACTCACATTAGTGTGTGTGTGGCTGTGTGTGTGTGTGTGTGTGCATACGGAGGCCTACGTACAGCATACTCCATACTCCTTTTCATTTTTGGTGTTCATTCTGTTTTTTTATTCACATCAGAGGATCTTGAGGACAGAGAGTGTGAATTATAAACTCCAGTCTGAGTCAGTGCTTTAACAAGACTTCAGTCTCTCACTGCTGACGTTTCTCAGAGCTCAAAGCTGTTGTGCTGCGTCTGTTTGCTGTGATGTTATAGCAAAGTCAGGCGAAAAGTTATCTTGTCTAGCCGGTCTCATTTAAACTCATATTCCGTATTCTGCCGGCTTTGATCAAACATTAATAGGATGCAGAATATGCAACAGATAGAACATATACACTGACACATTCATTGCTTGTGCTCCTATAGCAGACAAAGACCACACTATCTTTCAGCGAAGCATTCACATAGTCTTTTTTTCATAAGCAACAGATGCTTCCCTGGGAAGAGTCCAAAACAAAAAAAAGCAAAGAATATGTGCACGCTAATATTACAAAACTATAAATAAATTCTCATAAAATAGATAAATAAATAAATAGCCAACATTCCTTTCAGAAAATAATGCAACAAAACATAGCCACACATTAACCCACATACAGAGACACAGCGCCTCTCTTTTGTGTAAATGCTCTCTGTGTTTGTGCAGCACCGTGAGCAGAGTTACAAGATGCTCCTGGCCAACATGTCCAGTACAGTACAGAGTACACTCACTGCAAGCTGCCACACAGCAAGCTGCCTCGCCAATCTTATTTTCTGATCAGCTGATAAATGCAAATGTAAAAATTCACTTTATTCTCCTTTTGTTCTTCTGAATAAATTAAATCATAGTATAGCAAACACACATATGGTAAGAAGAGTTGAGAAAATGTGAGTCTTCCATAGAGGACAATGAAAAAAATACTGGACATAGCCATCATGATGTCACCCACTGGTTTGTGGATTCCCATTCTGAAGCCTCAAGTTTGGCATTTGGCTGTCGCCATCTTGGATTATTGGAGCTAGAAGTGACCATATTTGGATGGGAGGGTGGACCTGTGGATGACAAGGGGTGGATCTGACCAAGAGCCCAAGGACACTATTCTCAGACAGCCTGTCAGTCGAAGCAGTCATGCCCATAATAGTGTGTAACTTTAAAGGTCCAGTGTGTTGGATTTAGAGGAATATATTGGCAGAAATGAAATATAATATACTCATTTTCTTTAGTGTATAATCACCTGAAAATAAGAATGTTTATGTTACCTTTTTATATCTGCATAGAGGGCAGGTCCTTGTCCCTGTAGATCCCCATGTTGCATCACCATGTTTCTACAGTAGCCTACAATGGACACACCAAACTCTGGCTCTAGAGAGAGCCATTTGCTTTTTTGCATCGGCTACCGTAGTAAAGCCCCTCTTTGATGAGCAGCATCAGAAAAAACAGTGATTTTGTTGTAATGTGAAAGTGCTTTATTCAGTGTTTTTAACCACTTTCACTCACCAGATCTGTTGCTTTGGAGAGGAAGAGACCTCTGCCAATAATTCGGTGGTAAAAACCTCCTGAAAGTCTGTATCTTAGGTAATCAGAGAAAATAGGTGCTGGAACAGCGTAGGAAAAACACTGATTTGTAATGTGAAACTGCTTTAGTCTGTGTTTCTATCAGTTTAAATCAGCAGGTCTGTTTGTTTTGAAGAGGAAGAAACCCTTGTGGATAATTGGACTCACAATGAACACTGAAGGAATTCTTACTCAGGTGATTTTTCAGCTGGTTGCAATCTGCAGTCCTCTCTGCTCAGTGTCACGAAATCCAATAGATGTTACACACTGGACCTTTATGCCTTAATGAAATGTAAATGGATGAGTTATATAAAAATTCACCTCCTGTGCAGTTGTCATGAAGGGGGAAATTAGCTGTTTTTTGTACCAGGCTGTAAACATGTCTGCTTTTGCTGTAAAGTTGGGCAGTTTGATAAAGGTGCCTGTGGAGATTGACTCTCTTTTGGAGCCAGCCTCAAGTGGCCATTCATGTCACTGCAGTCTTTGGGCACCTCCTGTTATCTGGTGTGGAGAACATGAACCCAAATGCAGGAGACAGCAGACCACAGGAGCTCAGAAAGACCACACTTTATTTCAGGAAACATGAACTGAACATTACACAACCAAATCAGGGTTTAAACAAAGACTGACCTGAAAACCAGGACTTAAATACAAGCTAGGCTGATGAGGGGATGAAGTGCAGGTGGAGAAACCAGGTGGACACGCTCAGGTGAGGGGAATAAAGTGATGAGTAGAAGAACAGGCAGGAAGCTGATAGGCTGGGAAAAACTCAGGAGCAGGGACGGACTGATGAAGCTTACACAGGGCAGGTGTGCAGCTGGGTAAATGAGGGAAAGGCATTAACTGGGGGAGGAAGAACAGGTGAGTGAAACTAATCAGGGCGGGGCTGACAAATATTGTTTCACAAAGTCAGGGATCCTTCCTAGGAAGGACTCGTCCTACCAAGGAAGGATCCCTGACTGACCTACAGAGGCAAGGCAAGAGTCCTTTCTTGCATCCGGTGAACACACATCAGAACAGGTTAACGAGAGTCCCCAGGTGTGCGTCATTAACACTCAGCGGACTGAGGAGGCTTCAGGATATTGTGATAATTTTGGCACTCTCTAATGTCGTTGTACAATTTGAACAAATGTAAGCAGTAGGCTATTTTCAGATACACGTGACTTGAATATTTTCTGGAGTATACTTTGACAAAAAAGGGTAGGCCAAATGAAACTTTTGTGACACTTGGCGCTCTATTTCTGCTGTAAATGATTAATTTAAAAACTTTAATGTTTTATTTTAATCACGGTATTTTTTAAAGCTCATTATTTGGCGGTGGACACATTGGAAAGTGTTAATTATGAGGTTTCTGTCATTGCTTGTATGATCAAAATGCCTGGAGATACTAATCCAAAAAATGACATATTTATCTAAATCCAGCCGAGCCCTGCCTTCGCCTCCAGCAAATCATGTGTGCAGAGAATTGTGGGTGCTTTATACCTGCTGAGGATACACACATGCAACCTTGAAAATTCTCTGAAGGAAGGACTCAGTCCTCGGTAGAATTTGAAGGATTCTTGACATTGGAACATTAGGTGGGAATTGACGATGTAGCCTCCTTGAAATTCAGCAATTTAAGGATTCGTCCTTGACTATGAGAAACACCTGAAGACTGAGGCAGGGAAACACACAAAGACAGGAAATAAAAGCAGACATGATACATTAGGAGTGAATCTACAAAATAAAACATGAAACAAGAATACAAAGAGAAAACCCAACAAACAAAATCCTGGAGAATGAAAAAACCTTGAATCATGACACCTCCATGCTGGCTTCATTTTTCAGCCCCAGAGGTTGCTGCTTGGTGTCTGAAACAGGAAAAACCAGACAGAAAAGACGAACATAGTATCAGCAGTAAACAGTATGGAGCATAAAACAGGAATTATGACCTGTACCCTGTAAATAACCATGTTACAGCAATTTACTGCGCCCTGTTCGTGACTTAGACCAACAACACACACGCTGCTGAATGTTGCCGTTAATCTATACTGACATTTTAAATTAAATGCTGCCTGCCGAGCTAACGAACCCTCCGTGTCTCCTCTCTGTCAGGATTTGGGAACATCTCTCCTCACACAGAAGGTGGGCGGATCTTCTGTATAATTTACGCTCTGCTTGGGATTCCCCTGTTTGGATTCTTATTGGCTGGTGTCGGCGACCAACTGGGGACCATTTTTGGGAAGGGCATCGCCAGAGTAGAGAAGATGATTGTGGTGAGTTCCTATCATTTGTATGAGCTTGTTTTTGTCTCTGAATCATTTGCACCTCGCTGTATGTTGACCTGTGTGCAATGAGCCATTTTAATGTGGACATTCGCTTTTGACAACTTAATTACCAAGGTAATGCAAAGGCAGCTGTAAAATTATACCACCTGCTCTGAGCTGTTCCTATAAACAGCTACAGTAAGTCTAAGTGTCAAGGTTAAAGCGGCAACATAAACACCCCTAAACAGTACAGCAAAAGATTCACATTAAAAAGTGCAGGGTTTGTTCTTCTCTCAGACTTCAGCAGGCAGTGATGTGGACAAAGTGGATGCAGTTTTTGGGTTGCCATACCAACAGACTCCTGGAAACCAATCTGAAATGCAAACAGTTTCAGTATTAAAAGATCAGATTAGTAAATTACAGTTGTTTCAGAGTAATATTTCAAAATTCAGCAAAGAAAACAGTTGTTTTTGTTTCCTATTGTGCTGAACTCACCGCTCTGCTCCCATCGCATTTCTTTGTTTATGGCAGTGGATTAAACTAGCAGCACGCAGATCGATAACTCTGAAATAATGATGCTAGGCTTATTTACCCCACCGCAAGTCACACATTGACGTCTGTCCATACACAAGCCCCTAAAAACACATGCATGCACATGAACACACACATAAGCCTACTGCTGGAGCAGTTAAAGGCACCATTAGTCATGATGGACACCAAGAATATAAATGGACTGTGCTGGACAATCTGGTTGATGGGTAGTCATTACATTTCTCCTGGAAACTCAAAGGCTGAAAAACAAAAAGCAGTTAAACAGCTGCTCAGTATGCAGGCCAATAAGGACGATCTCTGATAACAGTGTTTATCCTCTTATTGTAAAAACTAATAACTGCTGTTTCATTTTTAACTTGTTCCTGTACCAGCACCACATGTGCTTTTTATCATCATTTATCAAATGGACTGTGCAGCTAATAGATGAGTAGGGGGGGTTATAATGAATCATAATGACACTGATCTATAATAAACTTAATCATAGAGATGGATGAAAACTGTCTCCCAAAAAAAGCAGACAAGGAGATACATAGTACAGTACATGGAAAAATGTGAGCAAGTATAATTTAAAGTGACATTTTGAAAGCAAATACAGTTGTTAAATAACATAGATAAATAATAGTTTGGTGGAAGCAAGGAAAAGACATATAAATGCACATCCTTAAAATGATGGGGAGGATGTTTCAGTGTGAGGGTTTATGACATAATTGCATTATTAAGTTAGGCTTTTGTCCTGAAGCAAGCAAAAGTTACAGTAATGTAAAGCCCAGTGCAGACCAAAGATTTGCCATGACACAAAACTGTTTTAGAACGTTGCAGAGCCAGTGGATGGTGTTGGAAGGAGGGGCACTGGGGGGAAGGTTGTGCCAAAAGGTTGTGTCTGAGGTTCCTAAGCAACCATAACCAGCACTATATCATAGCCTACTTACCAGAAATCCTGAGTGCAGAGCTGATTTTCTTCCAGGTGCTGTTTTGTAAGTGTGTGTAGGACCAAAAAAGTATTGTCTGTGGGACAGGTGTGACGCAAAATTAGAACGACATTGCTCTGGCCTCCTTGTCACTCCTACCTGCCAACCTATTACCTGTCGACCTATTCCTGCTCCTGCCTGTCCATCACATCCACCTCATTTAGGCAACTCAGTTCACCTGTTCCCGATTACACTCAGTCAGTATATATACTCCAACCTCACAGACACTTTTTGCCAGATTGTTTTTTGCCACTCATGCAAGACTCCCCAGCGCTTTATCCTGGACTTTTTTTCCGTTGCCGACCCTACCTGCCTCTGACCTGCCTGCTTTGTCTGATTCCCGGTAAACCCATCAGCCTTCTGCCCCTGACCAGGAGACCTACTTCTGCGTCCTTGGTATCTCTTTGCCAGTGGCTGCTTTGCATTTTCATCCGACGATGACGCCACAGTGTGTGTTCCGCTCAGCTTACTTGTGGTTTCCTGTTGTCCAGAGATTTTTACCGTGTCACCACACATGCCTGTGTGTATGCGTCCTGTTCGTACTTACCTGCTGGCTTGACCATTCGCCTGGCCTCGACCTATCCTATCCCCTACTGAGTTCTTACCCTGGTTCCGGATTTTCTGCCTCCTCTTTTACGTCCCGTGCCTGCTCTTGGCAACTAAATGTGTTAGTTGTTGGGCAAACTCCACCACTCGCTCATCCGCTTCTCAGCTCTGTTCAGTTTGCCAAACTTGCCGGGCTGCCAAGGTCATCGCTGGAGTGTTGAACTGTATTGTGAGCTGTTTACTAGTCCTGTTCTGTACCTGCTGAGTAATAACAGTAAATATCATAACCAACTGTTGCTGGCCTCTGTTGTGCTGCTTTTGGGTCCTAATCCCACACGTTACAGGGAGAAAAACAACAACAAATGAGTGTGCTGGTGAAGAAAAACAGCACAAATGCTTGCAGTCACACTAACTTTCGTTACAAGAGTATGGAGAGTTAACACACAGTGAGTAGCTGCAATGCACCCAATGCACCGCTCTGGGTGTCAGAGGACCGTGAGTTGTGTACAGTACATTGGCTGAGGAGTCATAAGTACAAGCTAATATCGTCATGGTCCAACGGGACGATTGAACTGCAGAATGAAATTCTTTTCCCATAGTGACCCTCAGTGATTTGAAACAGTTCAGACTGCTGCCACGGGTGTTGTTATCACAATTAGCTGTCTTTATGTCCCTGATGATGGAGTTCCTCGATAACATGCTGTAATCAGAGCTGAGGACGGAGAGACTGGGTTACGTTTAGGCAACAAAACCACTTTGGTGAAGCTTGGGAAAACATTGTGGTTTCAGATCAGTGTTAATAAAGTAAACACACCCATTCTTGTTCCTCAAGTACATGTTGACTTTTTCCATATTCAACAAACACCACAATCTCCTTGGTGCCGTGGGTGCTGAAACATAACTATACAGAGGTTTAATTATACTTTTGTTGCTATGAGTGGACGCTGATACTGTAGGTTCAGTATCAAGATTGTGCGGCTTGCTAGATACATTAATTAACGTTGTTTCCTAATTATGTTGAGAAATACACAACGTAGGTGGCATTTGGTTTGCCTGATTGCTGTTGCAAGTAATTATTACATCAAAATAATTTCAAGGAAACAGTGTTATGAAGAGAGTCACCTAGGCAGCAGCAATGGTAGAGAATCCCAAAGTTATTATATCTTTCCAACGGAGACCCTTTTTTTGGGATGTTCTTTTGTATCTGTGTGCAGTCATGTTTGTACAAACAGTCATGGATGCAGGGCTAAAACATAGCTTGTACAAAAGCAGTGGACATTGTGATGTCACCCAGTGGTTTGTGGACTGCTGTTTTGAAGCCGCAAGTTTGTCATTTTGTTTGTCACCATCTTGGATTTTTTGAGCCAGAAGTGGCTGTATCTGTACAAGAGGGTGAAGCTAACCCTATCGCCATCTGCTGGCTTGGTTATCATGGTGCATAGAGTAGTGCAGGAATGAGTTAGCACTGTAGCGCTCCCAGCTCCCTCGTGTCAAAGTAAGTGGATTTTTGGTTAAATGCCTAATAAGATCTGTAATTAACACAAGCGTAAGAGACTTTCACATTTTGTTTTTCGACATGAAATACGTCAGTAAATACTCTATTCATGAATTTTGAAGGCTTTAAGTGTCTTAATGAAGATGGTTGCTATCAAGTGGCGAAATGAGACTACAGAGTTTCATCACATCAAACAATGCCAAACATAGCTTTACAGCCTTGTTCTAATGAGGACGTCCTCTGTCTCTCCCTCTCTTTATGTATCATTTTGTCATATGGATTACTGTAGATTTATTATGCTGATCTGTTCTGTACGACATCTATTGCACATTTGTCTGTCATGGAAGAGGGATCCCTTCGCAGTTGCTCTTCCTGAGGTTTCTACCATATTTTTCCCTGTTAAAGGTTTTTTGGGGGAGTTTTCCCTTATTCGCTGTGAGGGTTCAAAGGACAGAGGGATGTCGTATGCTGTAAAGACCCGACACAGAGCTGTTTTTCTGCAATAATCCATATCCAATGGCAAAATCTCAGTCTTTTTTGGGCGATGCTAAAACCGTTAAAAGTAGCCTCCATACCAGAAAAACAGAACATCTGACCGCTTAGGGGCCATGCACATGCCGTGTCTTTAACTGCGTGAAAAAAGCGAGATCAGGCACTGGGCGCTACTCTTGTGCCTTTTCTGTGCCAGCTTTTAAGAGCATGGTGGCAGGTTGCATCCGAGGTTGCTAAGCAACTTCAACAAACACCGTATCATAGCCTATCTATCTGAAATCCTGAGTGCAGAGCTGATCTTCTTCAAGGCACTGTTTGTGTGTAGGCCTATTGTCCGTGGCACAGATGCGAAGCTCTGGCAGCCCTGCACTAAACTGATCAACTTCTTCTCCATATTTATCACAAACTGATATTTACAGGGGAAAGATATCTGTCGCAACCGTTGCACCCTGAAAAATAGACCCTCGGGAACGTGTGCTTGCCACGACAGCATCGCTCTGGCGCTTGAGTGCACCTGCCATGCGTCTACATTGAAAACAACGAATATGAAGGCGCAAAAAACGCGGCAAGTGCACAGCCCCTTAGAGCGTCTTTTAGTAGCCTACAAAAAATGCTAAGCAAGGCTTTTTTAAAGTTGAAACAGCAACAGCTACAGCTATGCCTACACTCTTTGAATCTGAGAACCCGAGGACATCGCCATGGTAGCAACTTGTCAATCACAAGGTGGTCACGCCCTGAGGCAAAACCTGCTTTATCATCTATTTTACTCTAAATGGGGCTATGAATTGCAAAATGAACATCATGCTGTATGAAAGAAGATTTGAAACTAGCAATTGAGAGCATGAGACTCATTAGGAAAATGTTAACTGTGGTAATAAATCAAGAGAAGCAGGGTCGTTTTTGCACAGACCGCCAAACTTCTTTTTGCAAACAGTGGCCACCTCTGGCTGGTTATCAGAGGGAAAGCAGATTCAAGGCACTTCTGCATTGGCTTTACGTTTCAGACCTTAAAAAATCCCTTTGTATGAAACACCTGTAATGCTGTGATGAAAGTCACATAAAATGCTAATTAAAGTCCACTAAAGCAGTGTGGGATTTCAGTATTAGAGCATATAGAATAAAGATTACAGTAGAAGAACCTCCGTTTTTAGTAAAAAAGCACAAACCATGGCATTTTTCAACACACCAGATACTGGTAGCAGCAGATTCATTATGATTTGATTCATTGCTGGCTCTCTTGCTTCCCTCTCTGGGGATATGGAAAGAAGTTGGCAGCTGGCTGGGAATAGTGGAAATAAATGTACTTTAACAGTTGATGAAGTTGCTTCTGTACAGTGAAGATACAGACTGTGAAACCACTTTAAGTCCCTTCAGAATATATTAATGCTTTGTCTTCAGCTAATTTGGTCTTGTAGGGTTCACGGTATGTCTCTTCAAATTGTATGTTACTGTACTGTACTTTGCCTAGTGCAGCGAGGACATTATTCATCACAGACTCAGTGATCTGAGGTCTGCCTGCTCTTTATGCTTCCCCTCTGAGGCACTGTGCTTTGGGCTTACATAACTGGAAGGGAAAAGGGCATGATGCACAGGGAACCAGCTGAAAGCAATCACCTCAAGTGGAAAGGGAGCAGAGAAAACAGTAGCACGCAGGATATACTCCAATGTTCTGTAACTGTGATGCAATGAGGGACCATGGGGCTCCTGTCAAATTTATATTCACATAGTTACAGTTGATAGCACAGGCTGTAACTGCGATGAGTCCTCTATCTGCTACTATGACTGCATGTTAATTATTTGATAAGTTGTCAATGTTTCAGCACATGTGAGGCGTGTCAGATCACTTGCCGCCTCTCTGCAGCTCGGGTGGGCGTGCCATCTGACAGCGAAAGTTATGTCACATGAGCTTGACAGACTGACGTTTGAGATGTTAGAAAACAGCAAATGTATTCCTAGAAGGAGGTCGAAGGAAGTGACTCATCGCAATGTGGAGTGAGGGGGAAAAAAAAAAGCCTGTGGCATATTAGGGAGTGGGAAATGGGCTGCATGTTCATTTCCTTCACAATCTTTTGAGGGAAAGTTAATTACACCTTGTGGACTACACTGAAAAATGTTCATGTTGGCCAATTAACGAAGAAATTACACCACTAATCATGCTGCATAGTAACAGGAAACCATCAACCCTATTAAAATTCAGTCATGTTGTTGCATTCATAGCCTCTGCGCTCCTCAGGTCCCCCGCTCCGGGTGTTTAAAGAGACAGTTCATCCTAAAATCAAAAGTACATATGTTTCCTCTTACCTGTAGTGCTATTTATCAGTCTAGATTGTTTTGGTGTGAGCTGCCAAGTTTTGGAGATATCGGCCATAGAGATGTCTGCCCTCTATCGAATATAATGGAACTAGATGGCACTCAGCTTGGGGTGCATATATAGATATGTTGAGATGCTGGCATTGCAGCAATCTGTGAGTTCTGTCAACAATCTTTAATAATGTCCCACAGGAGTAAAGGCTGATGTGTACATTGACTGCTGTATCCACTATCAAGAGTCATCCAATTAACAGTGTGTGAAGTTGCGGTTATCTGACAGGACAGAAGCAAAATAAAACATATAATTAGTGCAGACTGCTCTGGATGATCAAGGAAATACCCACAATGAGAGCAGCGTCTGCTGGAAGGAGACAGCTAAGAGTTCTCCGAATGCCCACAAAAGGTCTGTCTTGACTGCAATGGTCACATCGCCAGTTTCTACTTGAAATTACATTCAGAACAGAGAATATACAGGAAGTGCTGCTGTTAAACAAGAGGTCAGGCTTATTACAGAACTGTTAATAGTCTATTAGTGAATCATATATGTTTAGGCCAGTTA
This sequence comes from Epinephelus lanceolatus, assembly GCF_041903045.1. NCBI lineage: Eukaryota > Metazoa > Chordata > Actinopteri > Perciformes > Serranidae > Epinephelus > Epinephelus lanceolatus. The sequence continues at coordinate 15,916,419 of NC_135746.1, read as the reverse complement.
TAATAAGCACAAAATAAACATGATTATGAACCACCTGTAGTAATGAATAAGCTAAGAGTTTCATTTATGCGCAACTTATAGAAATCATAGACAATCCATTTAGCACTAAAGTCAATCTGAATTTTGGGGAACACTGGTTCATCGTATTCACCAGGGTCCTGACCTGACAGCAGTTTGCAACTGTAACCGACTTGTTTTGAGGGCAGTTGGATGTACTGCTAAATTCACGGAAATGACTAAAAGACCCAAAGCAGAGAGGAAGAGACACAAAAACGTAACAACATTGTCATTCATTATGTCGCAGGAGTGTCTGAGAAACTCAGAAGGATTTTCAACAAACACCACATCCCTGTGCACTTTAAACCCAGTAACACACTGAGACAGAAACTTGTCCACCCCAAGGACAAAACACCCAGACATAAGCAGAGTAATGTAGTGTATGCAGTTTAGTGCAACCAGGAATGCACAGATTTATACATTGGGGAGACAAAACAACCACTCCACAAGCGCATGGCACAACACAGGAGAGCCAGCTCCTCGGGTCAAGACTTAGCTGTCCACTTACATCGACAGGAGAGGGGACACTCCTTTGAGGACAGCAATGTGCAGGGAGGAAAGATGGTTTGAAAGAGGAGTAAAAGAAGCCATCTACGTCAAGCTGGAATGATCATTGTTAAACAGAGGGCGTGGCTTACGACACTACTTATCCCCCACCTACAATGCAGTCTTGGGATCCCTCCCCAGAAGACTTCACACCCATTCACCCCTGGTCCCACCTGACCCTAACGACTCACATGGTGGCCAGGTGGGTCAACAACTCACATTGTGACCTTAATGACTCTTTAACTAAGAGCTCACGTGACCCCTACAACTCTGCAAGGGTTCCCACCCACACAGGGGTTATAGCCTGCAACTTTGTACCAGTCATTTAGAACTGAAGAAGCTTCTTGGATGAGAGGCGAAACATCTTCAAGAAACGCAAGCAAGTCCAGTTGCCTACAATATTGGCACTTACAGTTACCATGACCTGGATGGCTGAGAATCTTCACCGACAAAATGACTATGGAGACGTCTTATGGTAGTGAAATGAACATTAAGTCCATGGGCAGCAGTTCTGGTGGACATTCCTGCAGTCAGCATGCTGACAGAATGTCCCCTTGGAACTTGACACATTTGGGGCATTGTGTTGCACATTTGTGTGGTAATGATGCTGTTTAATCAGCATCATGATATGCCACACAGGTGGATGGATATCTTGGAAAAGGAGAAGTGCTCACCAACACAGATTTTAACAAATTTGTGACAGAAATATATCTATTAAATGCATGAAAAAAGTCTTAGATCTTTAACTTAAACCTGTGAAAAATGGGATCAAAAACAAAAGTGCTGCATTTAAATTTCTGTTAAGTGTATTTTGCTTATATAAAATGTGAGCAGTGTCATGTAGGAACTATTTTCTGTCCTCTGAACTACGCCCACCAACCATATCACTGCGCAGAAGGAAGTGTGCATCTACTCATGGACGAGAGGCTCGTGCGCATTAAAGTGCAAGATGTAAACATTAATGGCCTTCTCCCCAGCTGAGCTGTGACGTTAGCTAGCTCAGTGGTGCTAGGTGAGCTAGCAGTGGATGACGCTACCCTCTGCAAGGTGATACAGGTGGTGGGTGTAGTTCCGTAGAGAGAAAATAGTTCCTGCATGAAACTGCTCAAAACAAGGTCTGTTGATTATCTTGAGTAACTGAGTCATGATTTCTCTACACACCGAGTGCCTCTTATTCCATTATACTGGAGAGAAGGCAGACATCTCTCCAACACTCAGCAAATCACACCAAAACTATCTAGACTGATAAATAGCACTATGTATTGTATTTGTGGGTGAACTGTCCCTTTAATGTTTCTGCATGTGAAAATCATGTTGTCTTTTTAATCAATGATCCTCTTATCTCCCACCAGAAATGGCAAGTCAGCCAGACGAAGATCCGCGTCATCTCCACCCTGATCTTCATCCTATTTGGGTGCCTCATCTTCGTGGCTCTGCCGGTTGTCATATTTAAGCACATCGAGGGATGGAGCACACTCGAGTCCATCTACTTTGTCGTCATCACCCTCACCACGATTGGATTTGGAGACTTTGTCGCCGGTGAAAAAGGTCACTTGATTTTCTTCCTGATTTATAGACCTATTATCATTTTTATGTCTGATGCCTCATTTAGAATCAATATATTTATAGATAAGTGATTCCTCAGCCAGTGTGACTCAGCGGTAATCCTCCCGTTGGCCTGCTGTCACGTTCTGTGCCTCCCATTATGATACATGTGTTCTGACACTTTCTTAATGCATCTGAATCGCTGCCATACGTGAAGTGCTCCCATCTGTTGGAGCAGAAATCTATAATCATTCCTACAAAAAGATTATAATAACAACAATCATTATGATCTTAGGCAAATAATACTTAAAAATACCATAATTTACAGACAATTTTTTGTGTGTGTTGGAAACATGCCACCCACCCCGAACATTTAAAAGAATACTTTTATAATTTGGAAAATATACTTATTTGCTCGGGGATGGGTGAGAAGTGTTATGTTTGTAATGTAATGATGAAGCTTGAGGCAGCAGCCAGTTATCTTAGCTTAGCATAAAGGAAAGGAAAGGAAAGGAAAGGAAACCTCTTTAATTAACATCATATATTTTGTTTGAGTAAAAAGACATGTCTGTGAAGAAGACAGAAAGAGTGTGTGTGTGTGTATCTTTAAGTGTGTGCATGTGTGTAAGCAGGTGGTATTAGCTCGCTCTGACCTGCTTGACAAACAGGAAGGGAGAGGCAGATGGGAAAAATCACAAACACTTAGCTGCTAGATTAAACTTCCCTGAGCAGGCCTAATGATTATGGATTAGATTACTGTAACTACAAGGGCTGGCACAGGTGGTGTAAAGTAAGCCTGGACTGCTGTTAGTGGAGCTGGTGCTGTAATGGCGGTTCTCTAACTGCACAGTGAGCGGGCTGGCTCTGCTGCATCATACCATCTGATTTTCTGAGGGCTCATCCAAAAATAAAGTCACATAATCAGAGCCAAAATGGCATTTAAATGTTCTGAATGTAATGTTCTTGTGGGCGCAGGACTTACATTATTAAGGTGAGGCAGAGTAAGCCCACACAGCTGATGTAAGATGGATCCAGTACAACCTCAAGTGCAGAATCAGACATATTACAGATATATTTTCTACTCGCTGTCAAAACCTCTACAGGAAAGCTTTACCTTTCATCCTGATCAACGATAATCGTCCTTCATGAAGACTTAGTACCTGACTAAGTTAATGTCTTATAAGTCTTTGGGCCTTATCTTACACTCATTGCTAATAAAAGACTGATGCAGTTGACGTTTTTATAGCCAGTGCCCATTTTGTGTAGGTACTTCAGCCCATCTGTGCACCAATGGGCATATAGGTCTTAAAATGAGGTGCCGTCTTTGTTGGCACATTGTTGATGTATTCCTATTTTGACGCAATAGAAAGCGATTGCACCATTGACCAACAAAACCTAGTCTGAAGTCAGAATGGTGCAGTATTTTTTTGCCATTTAAAGGGCATTGCCATTATTTAGATAGGAAGATAGGAAGCAGAGGTGGGGTCGAATCACATCAGCAAAGCAATTTGCTCAGTTTGAGTCGAGGGGTGGAGGATTGATCAGTCGATCAGCTTGTGGTCAGATCGATCAGAGGCAAGTGAGTGCAAACTTTCAGATCAAGTGGTGAACTGTGGGATGCACAGTGTCCATGGGAAATGGACAACTGCTGGACAACACTAAGATGAGAGCGCTGTTGTTTTAGGAAATGCAGCATTCTGGTACTGTAAGAATCAATAAACAGTAATGATTCACTGTCACTGTGCCCTCTGTGTTCTGAAGCTCTGTCTGTGCCCAAACACTCTGCGCTCCAAGAGTGTAATGCACTGAATAACCAAACAGTATATATCCACCTGATGTACGAGCCAGCCCTCAAAAATACAAAAAAAAAAAAATCAACATGTGGCAAGCCACCACAAATAAATGAATGTGTGGGAAACCCTGCGCCTACATAGTCAGGTCATATACGCTTGTTAAACAAGGGTGGGTGAAATAATACATCCTTGTTAAAGAATATATCAGTGACATCCTCTAAAATGTGAACGTAGCAGAGAGCAGAGCAGAGCTGTTGTCCAACTCCCCATTAAGAGAGACGGTGTGTGTATTTACGAGCAGCGTAACTTCATTAATCATTTCAGAGGCTACGAGTTTAGTTCTGTTTCCTCTGAGAAGTTAAGAACTATAATTTTTAGTTTTGCCACTTAAATGTCCCACGATACTTGCTGCAGTGACATTATTGCTCTAACTGCATTACTCTCTGCAGAAAACCACTCTCTTATCCAATTTGCCAAACCCACTATGGAAACAGCAGTGTGCCAGGTGCAGGTGTACTTGGCTTTTAATGGGGATGGAAGATGACACTGTGACTGGATGAATTCATGTCACGCCCAGAGTTAAAATTAAATTAAAAATTAAAGGCCCCTTGTGCCTTACTATGTGCCCACAGTATACATAGTTTAAATAGCAAAAGTGGAGTTGGGCATGCCTTTAATGCACTTTTATCATGCACTGTAGACCATGCGCTATTGATTTTTTAAGTAGGGCCCTTTGTTATGTTTTAAAGAACTGAACAAAATATCCCAAGTTAGAAAGAAAAAAAACTTAATATAACTTTTTCAGTGTCACTGAGGAGGCACAGATGCATTGGGTTGTATTTATCGTAATATACTACTGAGTTCATGCACTTAGTTTTTGCAGATGTTACCAGTGTTAGATCAAAGTCAAGATTTTATAATGTTTCTCTGTGTACAATAAATATTAATCAAGTGATTTACAGGGAAAGATAACAGTCCCTGAATATTGTTGAGCAATTTAATTCAAATTAGTCTCAATTTCTATCCCTCTTTATTTTCCATACATTCTTACAAAATTGTCTTATTCAGAACTGAGTCAAACACCCAGGCGCAATTTAAGGCAGCAGTACTACAGAAAGACAAGGCTACCCTTCTAAAATCAAGCAGGAGGCTCAATATATGACACAAGTATGAAAGTTAAAGACCCATTTTACTCACCTGACTTAACTCCCTGCATGAGGGCACTAAAATCAGTCCTGCATGTTTATGTTCTTCCTCTCAGTGTGATACAGTTTGGTAACGGTAACATATGTGACTCAGGATTATGGAACAGACTTGTGTAACCCCCTTGTGTCTTTGTCTCTGCAGGTGGGTCAGAGAATCCAGAGTTCCTGAACTACTACAAGCCTGTGGTGTGGTTCTGGATCCTGGTGGGCCTGGCGTACTTTGCCGCTGTGCTCAGTATGATTGGAGACTGGTTCCGGGTCATTTCCAAGAAAACTAAAGAGGAGGTACGTGCTGATTTGCTGGGAGTTATGTCACACCAGAGGTGATGCAAGTAAGACGGAAAAATGGAGTTTGATTGCTGCATGATTGAACTACTTAAAGAAACAGCCCCTGCCAGTCCCACCATGAGTCAGAGAATGCATCACTGTTACTGAAAAAGAATATACAGACAGACGGACGAATTCACAAAGAATGGAATCATGAATTTTGCATTACTTGCAATCGTCATCTGCCCCGCCGCTTAGTCTGATTCACAAAAGATATTCCGTAAATGACATTACAGTGCAAACAAGTCTATCAAGTTTTGAAGATGAGTGTGCCCTTTTTGTGTCTGATTGAATTATCAGTGTGGCAAAGCGGTTGTGTTCCCTTTATGCCAAGAACACGAGGCAGAACAACAGCCGAAAGGAAAAGAAAATTGAAATTTTCAGACCACAAGCGCCAGGTCCTGACCGACGAGGTTCACAGCATCACCTGGCATGATGATGCCTTTGCCTTGCTACAATCGCTGGTAAAACTGGGTGTGACACCCCTTATAAATGTGCTTCAATTACCACCAACTGTAATGGTGTGTGGCTATTAGTGCTGATCTTCTTAGAGTGGACTGCTTTTGCGATGAGGTTCATTTGCATAGAAAGGGGCCAGTTTTGTGTCAAATGTATACATATTCAAACATGCAAATAAAACAGAAGCGCCTTGACAGTATTGACCTGGCAGTGCAATTATGGATGCATTTCATTCTTTGCAGGTGCTTTGAGAATAACAAGGTTAAGGGTTCAGTATGCTAGAACTGCATGACTGCCTGCCCAATCTCCCTCTAAGCATGGTTGGATTCACTTTCAAGGGCTACAAGGGAAAAAAATTCTGTTTGGTCACATGGACACCACTGGTTGCAGCATTGAAAGTGGGGCCTCATTCATTTCTGTGAAAGTTTCTCAGCGGCACATGAAGCCAAAAAGGTTTTATTTCCTAGGTATAAGATACCTGGATCTTCCGCATCACTGGGCACATGGAGCAAGCACTTCAGAGACTTCGCTGGCCGAAACTGGCTACTTTCGGTTTAGCGCTCAGCTTACTCGGATGGAGATTAAATGATTGTGTGGCACCTTTAGACTTTCAAAATGTTATCAGGCCGAAAGTATCACATCCTGATAGTGAAACCAGTCATGTTGCGAGAGTTGTAATGCTCAGAAAGTCTTTTTAGCCTCAAAGGCATCACGGGACGGACCCAGATGTTGTAGTTACACAGTTTGCCCACTATGTCAGATTGGCTTCAAAGTCTGGTGCACTTCCTGGGGCTTGTTTGGTCCCTATAGACGCCACACTTCTCTTGAAGACTATCCACCTGGTGAGCACAAAATAAACTACAATACTGTGGTAATGTGTTAAAACCAGACTTTGGGTTCAGTACATTACGACATTATAAAAAGAAGATATCCATGATTAAGAGTATGTTGGGGTATCCATCTTGAGATAACGTTTTTTTGGCTGCAGCTAAACCATCAAAAAGATCCTTTTTCTAATGGTTGAATAGATTCAAAGAAGAGTCATTGTTCAGCAGCCACAAATAAAATATTGTAGGCAGAGGGACATTTGCAGTTAGCTCACAGGTGAGATCACATCCGTCTCCCCCTCGTAGTGATAGAGTAATACCTCACAGCGTTTCCTAGTTCACTCTTCAATCTGAAGTGATGAATTGCCGTGGTGGTGGCACTCCTGTGGAGAAAATGCCATTTCGTGCAAGAGTTGGATTAAATTTTTGGTGTGTTTCCAGCAGGTGGCTGCAGGGTAATAAGATAGCGTGGTATTCTGGCGGGTTTGTTATTTACATGTTAAAAGGTTGGAGAGAGCCACATATGAACGTTCAAATGCAATCTCCTGTATAAAATCAGCTGCGTGCACATCTCATTTCTTTATTCTATATAATGCAAGAAAGTGGAGTCTAGGGGGGGTATGTGGCAATCTGCAGTGGGAATCCTCGTGTAATTAGGAGTGCAGCCTTTGGAGCCTGTGACTGAGAGAAGGTTTCAGTGGGAAGTTGATGGTTTGGGGAAGGCGGGGGGAAAACGATCAGGCAGAGAAAGTGAGAAGAAAGAAGAGAAAGCACATACTTTAGTGTTTGTGCTCTAGTGTGTGTGTCTAATGTGTGCACACATACAGACACAACCCATAAATTTTAACCTGAGCACTCAGAAGTCCACTTTGAACAAGCACACCTCAGAGCCTCACAGATAATTAAACAGCCTGGAGAAAGAAGCCTAATGCATTATGAAGGGGAGATCAATGATGTGTTGCTTCTCAGGGACCATAAACAGACAGACAGTGCCCAGTGTCCAGTCTCCAGAAACCTGGGCCATCAGGTCACACACATACGCATTTCATTTTTTAATGCTTGAGGCCGTGAAGTGAAGTGATGGGTGGGGAAGGTGCAAGCATGTCTACACCGTATCTGTATCACAGCACCTCTCAACAGCAATAGCTTCAGATAGTACCACTGTATAAATTCAAGTGGAAATTACAAACTTCTTATTCACAAATGATCCTACACACAACAGCAAACTTCTTAGGACAGCATAAGTAGCTCCTGAATAATGAGCCTGTAGGTATTTTCTGGCCGAACAGCTCTGGGGACTCCCTGAGAGGAAGTGCCCACTGAGGAGCTCCCCCGAGGACTACATAACCTTCAAGGACTCTTTGCATTCACACCATCAATACGGAAGCTACAGTGACAAAGGCTGGCTGATGAGTCAGAATTGCCTGATACTCCCACCATCACACCAACTGACCTCACTGTCGGTCCATTTGTCCGTGTTGTCTTCTGTTTTGTCTTGGTTTTTTCATTATAAGCTGTTGTATTTGTTATGTGTTGTCTGTTGTCAACGCAGCCAATGGGATTGGCTCAATCACTGTACATTCAAGGTTTCTCTTGTGCTGATAGAGTATCTACTCCGAAATAGAGGCTTAAAAAGTCCTTCTAGAGCGTTCCCAGACCTACAATCGTTCCTATGCTGCCTTCAAATGGAACTCGTGAGCTCATGGCCACCACATGGGAAGCCGTATTCACAGTTTGCCTCTTAAGTCAGGAGAGTACCGCTGCTAGGCAACAGCAACATGGACGCTACTGTTGGCACCTAGAAGCCACCAAAGCTAGCAATTTAGCAAGCAAGCAAGGGGGTCATGTCAGAAATGCGAAGGCATTATGACAGACAAAAAAGATGAGGCTGCTGGGAATATTAACATTTTCCTCTGTATAGCCCTTTCCCACACAAAAAAAAACACTTACCACCAGCTAACATTTGGCTGTTTAGTACAGTGGGAGAGGCTTTAAATCAGCATTCACACCCAGGTGAGGTGACTCTGGAGTAGTCACAGTATTTATTGCCTCTGGCTTCGATCAGCATTGATGAAAACACAACACATGGGTGAACGTACTAATTTTAGCTCCTCTACCGACGAGATGCAACAATGCACCACCACAAAATACCGCCTGTTTCCACTCAAACATTGATCCAAATTAGTCTGCCCTGAGTTTGAGAGACTGAATGAATAAGAGATACATAAAAAGTAGTAATCACCTTAACGTTTTCACTGGCCTCTATGCTCCTCTCTACTGACCTGTCTGTGACGTCAGACATGACACACCAAAAAAGAAACCCACACACAGAAAGACATGCTCGTCCGCTGCGGAGCCATGTACACAGCTCTGATCTACTGGCAATGGGAAAGGAGTCTATAGCCTATTTTTAGCAGGTATACCCACATGTTAATAACCTGCGTACATGAGCTAATGTTGGTGGAGCAGGGGTACATGATTAAAATCACAATATATCAACTGACCATTCATTCTTAAATTAATGTTCATGGCCTCCACCATTTCTGAAAATGTCAGCAAAAACGTCACAACTTGCAAACTCTGACCTTTCAGGACATTTCATTTGATGAGTTTGTGAACACCACAACAAGGGGGCATTCATATGAATTCTTCTCAGGAGCACAGTAAACACTCCCAGTGCTAGTTCTTGTGGTGTGGACACAATAAAAAGGGGCTTCTTAGAGATATGAAAAAGTTCCTATGGTCCTAAAACATCTTTATCTTACTTCTTGGTTCCTGGAGAACAAAATCTGCATATTTTCTTGAAGACATTTTGGCAAATAACTGTTTACTGTCTTGCCAAGAAAAAGATTAGAACATTGATACCACTCTCATTTGTCTGGTAAACACATGGCTCCAGCCTGCAGACAGTTAACTTTTTTGTTACCTACATGTTTTCGGTCTTTTTGCTAAGCTAAGCTATCTGACTGTTAGTGCGGCTTCATCTGTAATGTACGGATATGAGAGTGGTATCGATCTTCTCATGCAACTCTCAGCAAGACGTACAAATAAACACAAGAAATTTGTGCTCTAGAAAAGGATCAGCACTCAGTGAATAACCTCCTAAGCCCTATGATAAGCTATTATGGCAAGGCTTAACTATACAGACCAGTGAGCAGTGATAACTAACATGTCTTTGGGGTCATCAGGTGGGAACCTCCTTTCATCAGTGTTTCATCTAGTTGGTCCCACGACACCTCCAGGAGGCTAGACAGTGATCTCCGGCGTCCCAGAGACACTCCCCTAATGCCAGGTCTCACTGCTCCCCGCACCAACCCAACAACCTCCTTTACCTTACATACACATGGCTTTCTCAGCCCAAACAGCACTGCCACCTTCAAACCCAGGCTCCGTTTATGCGAGCTCCAGGTAGTGACCGTGCCGATACTACCTTTCCTAGGAGAATGAGCATATCTTCCAAAATGCTGAACTGTCACTAACAATCATTCCTAAATAACTCAGGAATGAGTTGAATCAGATTCTAAATGGCACGACACTGATAAGTATCTATACCTCGTCACATCTGCCGCAAAGAAAATATATTATTTTTAATAATTTATTTTTTTAAATCTCCCCATCTGCAGTTGCACTCTGTCTGATTAGCATTTTCTGCGAATAATAGATGAAGGTCATGTGTATCATTAATTGGAGAGCAGCCAAAGCATTTAAAAAGAAGTCTGTGCAAATGAATGGTAATGGCATTTGAGTTCACATGAGTGAACTCCATTAATCATTGGTCAGTTGTTGACATTTAGGTGGTCAGTTCTATTAACCTATCATGTCTGACACCAATGAATGAATAATACCTTTAGCCTAAGAATAGGCTTTTCTGCATGGTAGATCTTTGTTAACCATTAAGGCACCAAAAGGTGGGGGTCTAGGGTCTTGTTGATGAGGCCTACTGCAGTCGGGAAGAAACTGTTTTTGTGGCGTGGCATGCTAAAACTGTAGCATGTGTGGATGTTTTGCTGTATAGGGAGGAAGACGTTGTGCTCAGTCACCTGCAGGCATTAATCTTCTGTATCTCTCTACAGGTTGGGGAGTTTCGAGCTCACGCAGCTGAGTGGACGGCAAATGTGTCAGCAGAGTTCAAAGAGACCCGGAGGCGACTCAGCGTTGACATCTATGACAAGTTCCAGCGCGCTGCATCCATCAAGCGCAAGCTGTCATCTGAGCTGGGTATCAATACCATCAACCAGGAAATGACTCCTGGCAAGAGGACGCTGTCTGCCAACCTGTGTGAGGATAAAGAGGCCTACCCCAACATGGCTCTCTCTCTCAGTCCTGTCCCAGGGACACTCGCCAGGAACGGTAGCCTCTACCTGAACGGCCTCAGCCCAGACTATGCTGATCGGCGAGAGATTGCCATCATTGAAACTCTCAAATGAGGAGCAGCATGAAATGAGATTCAGGAAACTGTGTGAAACATGTCTGGTGGTGGACAGAGCTTATAGACACATACACACTTTAGTGCTTATTGACTGAGCATTTGTGATACAGTACCTGTGCGTGCGCATTCATTAAGTGGATTGTGCTCCAATCATTGATTAAAAACCTCGAGAGTGACTTCAGAGATCAATCATCAAGCTCCCTCCTTTCATGTGCGTGATTGAAACTCAAACAAAAGCGTATGATGTTCCAGCTCTCAGGTCCCATTCATGCAACAGAGGACAGACTTCCTTTCATTGTGTCCATGCCAACATGATCGACAGCTGTGCTAGCGATTGAGCCAAATCAGAAGTGTGCTCCAGACTGGAACAAATGATTGTATTTAGAGGCATGAGTTTAACAAACTTATCTAATGAGCAGGAAGGAAATGAACGCCCATATTGTGGTAGCAGCGCACTGGACATCTTCTCACATACCCACAAACAAGCCTGTGAACACACAGGAGGTAAATGCATTCATCAAACCTAGAAAGCAATAGATGCATCTGTGCTCATCATCTCTTTGAATTTCCAGAGGCCCTGAAATCTGCATCAGATAAAGAGGATCCTCACTGCTAAAAGCAATTCACAATCAACAATGAACGCTTGTTCTTGATGAGGCAGCAGTCCTGCGCTAACACAAAGGAATGTGGCTTTTCTCTTTTAAGTTTACACCTCTACCAGTATGAATTTATATGCCTTGCATTTCACCGATCAGTCTGCCCTCGCTTAGGAGACGAATGTTGATGCTTTTGTTCCTCCATGACTGACATTCAGCTTTTCACCCTAAGGAATAATCCACTTGTGCCTTAGCAAACATGTGAGGATGGTGACGCATGAAGGACTGAGATTCGCTTTGTCTGTCCACTCATACTTGTTATATATGTTATATATATATATAAATATATGAGCACAGTAGTTAAAAAGGACATATTCAGAAGGCATCTTGGAATAAAAACAGTATGAAGAAGAGGCCAACAGATGAGGAGGACATGGACTTCTTAAGTTATTTAAAGAGGAATCTACAGTATGCATGGCAACCAAGTGGAAAAACTGTTTCTTAACAACTGGGAAAATGTCAGCTTTCAGTCTGCCAGTGTGATTTAGACATTTCCTATCAGTCTTACTGTATTGAGTTACAACTACACAGTGCCAAGCTCACTTATCAGACCCCATTCTCCCCGATACCAAAGTAACTATCCTGTTTTAAGGACTTCTGTGTGATCAGAAGGATCAGGAGTGCTCTCTGTGATTTCTAGAAATTTAATCCACTGTTTTTTTTTTTTCTTTTATCATGAAATTGAAACTTAAAGCTTGGTGTGACAACACTGTCTTTTTTCCAATTGGAAATAAATCCTGGCATGTAAAGTACTGTAGCAATAAAAGCGGTATCTTTACCTTACTGCTTTTTACGTTGCAGCTCTCATCACTACCTTCAGATATAAAGGACGGGAATATTCCCTCAGCTGTTGAAGATGAGATCCTTTATGTCTCGCCAATGATGAATGTACACCATCAGAAACCTTTATTTACTGTATATCACTGCAGTGACTAAATTATAGGATTTTAGAGGTGTATGAGTTGCATTGATTTAAATAAACGCCTCTCTGCAGCTGATTTGGTGTCAATTAAAGATTACAAAAATGGTAGCAGTATCATGGCACAGCAAAAATGTATTTCATATTTTAAACAGGCCCCTTAAAATGAGAATTTCTGCAAGGATGGGAATGGATTGCTTCATGCATTATGCAAGGATATTTTAGGTTCTGGTGTCTCCCAGTTGAGTGGTTTGGATTGTGTGTCTCATGGTGTTATTCAGTGCTTTTAACCAGCATGACATGCTGTAATATTCTCAATACGTTTGACCGTGCTATTTACAGTTTGTAGCATTAAAATGCATTTACAATACATTTACAAGACAGTATACCATGTGGCAAACCAAGCCTACTTGTCTGCTAAACCAAATTACTGTAATACCTTGGTCGTCATGTAGAAAGGAGTGTTTTGTGTTAAAAATGTGGCAGGTGCACCAGCTCCTTAGTTTCAAAACATAGTCTAGTGATGAGGTGGAGATTTATACATCACTAAATTTAAACAGCTTGCACCAAGCAGACTTGGTCTTAGATTAGATGTAGAGATTCGTTTTTACTAAAAATGTACACCCATTTGATGTAAAAGTCACATAGCTAACTGAATTTACTGTCAAAAAGTGCATTAACTTGCTAATTTATTACCTGCTGAGAATGATGACTACAAGAGGTAATGTAAGTATTAAACACATCTGACCCGACACTTAGCTATTTATTAAAGATTTTAAACTACGTTGACAAAAATGACACAATAGACCACAAACTAAAAGATATACCAATACAGTTACACTAAATAACCAAATAATGGTTAGCATATTTCCCCACTCATTTTAAACTGCGAAAACTAAGTCAGAAAAACACACTTCCCTATCTTTGCATTATGCATCATTAAAGCTTATCAGCATCCCATTTGCAAGGAAAATATGTTGGAATTGTACATTTCTGCAAACCATGGATACATTTGTATCATTATGTAAGTGACGGAGAACAGGAGCTGACTTTGTCATCAGTAGGTGATGGTTGGTGTGTCACCCTGCAGACCACTGTAAAAGACCAACAAATGACAAAAATGGCTATTTTATGGTGTGTCATCATTGTGATCCCAGTGGCTTTTTGGCCACCACAATGGGGTTTTTTTGGCAACCTGTTGCTTTCCACCAGCAATAGTTCCACGAATAGTGATTGTTTTTTTACCAAGCTATTGCTGTGTCTCCAGCAAGGATTGTGATGTGAAAAATGGATGATTTTTATGAGACCTCAACGGCTTCTCTAGCCATGGTTGTGTCACCAAAACTGTTTTTTTAACCCAAAAATGATCTCTTCCTTACCTTAACCAAGTGATACCTAAACATAACCATACATTAACCACAGCATTGTTTGATTTGATTTGATTGTCAGAATAAACTTGAAATTTGTCTTGAATCCCAGGACATCAACTGTTTAACATAAATACACATAAAAACAAAAATAACTTTCAACCAAACATCAAAATCATACAACAAATGCTAGAACTCATAACAGACATTATGAAAAGTGGATGTGGTGCAATATATTACTTATTAACTATAACATTCAGTGTCCGACCCAGGATACTGAGAAACCATACATTGATTTAATAGGTTGACAGGCTCAGGAACAAATGAGTTCCTCGTGCAGTTCAGTCGAGTCTGTGGGACTCTAAATCTTCTGTTTGATGGCAAAAGCTGATATTCTTCAAATAATGTGTGAGGTGTCAGAAGTAATTTTATCAGCAAGAGACAATGTAAATCAAATTTTTGAGGTATCCGCTACATAGTAACTTACAAATATAAGGTATCCATGGTTTGCAGCAACGTCCAATGCCAATAATTTTTCTGGTGACGATCTTAATATATCGCTCTGCCTCCTAAAACTGGAAATAAGATTATAAGTCATTACAGATGTTTACTAGAAACCAATTTGCACTTCAATAAAATCTTATCTAGCTAAGACATTGCCAGAGTTTACTGGCCCAAGTGTGAACTAGCTAGCCCTTATTAAGAAATCATGAAGGACTTTACACACACAATCAGCAATAGATTCACAATTAGCTGGTGCAGCCCAGTCTAGGACAGACTAGTAGGACAGTATTACCAGGTTGTGAGTTTGCTCTTTTTTCTGTTCTGAATCTCCTGGTTTTCTTGAAAAGGTTGCCCCAAGTGTGAGCACTGGCTGACGTACTGTAAGGTCATCAGCTGTCATGTGTAATCAAGTCAAAGAGGAAACATGAAGAGATTGTGAAGCAAAGAGAATGAAGAACAGGATAATGAGGATGGGTGACTTTCAAACATGGTTGAGTTTCTGGAAAAAAATATTTATATGTGTTCTTGTGTTTCTAAAAAGCAACCAATAGCATCAAAACACTGTATGTTGTACTGACTGGCAATACACTGACAGAAAGACTACTATACATTAATAACTGTGGGGAAGCAGTGTGAGATCTAGTGCAGCTGCTCAAAGCAAAGCCCCCAGAATTCATCCCACTGCGTTTTCTCAGTCAGCCGTGTGATTGACAGCCACTCAGAGGAGAGCTGTCAGTGCTGAAGAAAGTCAAGGAGTGCTGTCAATGACACGTTACATAATTTGTCAGGCTAAGGCCATATGTCAGGATACCCATGCATGATTGTGTTTACAGTAAGTGGTTGTGTGCATGAATGTACGTGTGAATGCGTGTGTGTATTGGGGTTTGATAAAACTTTAATTTAATTTAATTTCCACCCACAGCATTTTCACAGGGCCTCCTCTTCTGTTCCCTGGTGACAGTTTTTTAATTAAGTCTGTTGCTGCATCAGAATCCCAGTTCAAGCATGTTGAATGTATCTATTCATTCATGACGGCAGAGATGAGCCTCATTATGAATGTAAGCACATTTATGATTTAACATTGTGATTAATGTACACAGAGGAGTTCAATTAGCTCAGTGGGTATGCTGTGAAAACAGCTACAGGCTTTTCAAAGCCACTGGCCTTCATTTAATTAAAAAACACAATGCCATAAAAACACGATTATGCACCAATCATAGTCGTAATCATCATAACAGATAGCACTGTTATGAAATTGTGCATCAGTGACATTAACATCCATTTTTCATAAACAACTTTGATTGGGTCAACTTCCAAAAATGTATGCATGAAAATATTTTTAAATGAGACCTGTTATGTCAAGGCAAACAAATTTGTTAACTCTCTTTTCTTTAGAATTTCCCAATAACCTCTTCTGTAAAAAACATTTGCTGATATACATGTGAGGGTCAGTGTCCACATTAAAGCCACATTATTTCATCAAGTCTTGCATGCCACTTTAAATGTTACTTCCAGTGTTTATAGATCAGATGTGTCTATAATTGCAGGCTCTGCTTTGATTTTGATAATATGGCAACCATGTGTTTCCAGTATGTTCAAATATTAATGTGGGTATGTCATTTCAGATCACGACAAACTTTTCAGAAGGTTTAGAATAAAACATTTTCTATGAAAAAAAACCCTGAAGGTCACTGTTCTTTCTTTCAGCTGTTGGACAAGTATGGTGTATTTCTATATTTTACTCAACACATCCCACTGAAGGACCAAAAAGACAATGCAATAGTTCATGTCTCCTGTCTTGGGCACTCAGCCCAGAGCCCACTGGTTGCAGTTGAAGACATAAATTGTTAAAAATGGTTCACAAAGTCATAGTTTAAAAAAGGCCAAGTCACTGCCCCAAACACCTGGGAACTGTAGTTTTAAGCAAATCTTACTCAAACAGAAGTAAATAATGTATTTGTAAGGGACTCTTTTCAGTGGCGGATGAATACACATTTGGTGCTCTTATGAGTATTTTTGGTAGCAGGACAGTATATCAGGGATTGGCTTAAAACTACAGTGTCCATGTTCATGGCAATGAAGAAACATGCAACCCAGCGCAAAGATGTGATACATTTGTGTCTTTTTTAAATAGTTTTAAGCCTATGTCACAGAAAAACAACCCATATCATGCATTAGCTACATACTGTATGCTTTACTTATTAGCAGGATCAGCTGATTGGGGCTTTCAGTCGTTTTTTGCAATTTTAAACACACATCAAAGCAGTGTGTCTGGACAAAAATGGTCAAAAATACTTTTATAGTAGGATTCTGTTTTGTTTTGTACCAGCACACTGCATGGGTGGGTGTTAGCCTCTGCCAGTTTTGTCCCTTGTCTCTGATTCTGTTTGTGATATTTATGGGTAGGATCTCAAGGCGCAGCTAGGGGAGAGGAAGGGGTCTGGTTTGGTGAGATAGGAATTGCTTCTCTGCTTTATGCAGATGATGTGGTTCTATTGGCCGCAACCTCCAGCATGCACCGGGGTGGCTTACAGTCAAGTGTTAAGTGGTCAGGAGCCTTCACCTCCAAATCTGAGGCCATGGTTCTCTGCCATAAAACAATCGATTGTCCCCTCCGGGTTGGGAGTGAGTTACTGCCCCAAGCAACGGAGTTCAAGTATCTCGGGATCTTGTTTATAAGTGAGGGTAGAATGGACCGTGAGGTGGATCTGCAGTTTGGCGCAGCGTCTGCAGTGATGCGGGTGCTGTGCTGTGACTGTCATGGTGAAGGGAGAGCTGAGCTGCAAGGCAAAACTTTTATTTTCTGGTCCATCTACGTCCTAACCCTCACCTATGGTCATGAGCTCTGGGTAGTAGAACACCTTGTGGTCCCCCAGGAAGAGCTGGGAAGCGTTTCTGGGGAGAGGGACGTCTGGGGTGCTTTGCTCAGCCTGCCGCCCCTGCGACCTGGTTCTGGATAAGCAGTTGAAAATCAATGTATGGGTGGATAATACATTGCAATCCTATACTTTAAAGTTTTTTAATAATTTGTCCAGGTGGGTTCCTACGTAAGTCACTTATTTTGTCAGAGAGTTTTGTACAGCACTTGTCCCAGATAAACAACCTGCAGATGGCTGTTCTGTGCAGCTCAATAATAAAAAACATAACGACAGACATGATAATGGATCAGTGCTGACAAACTGATCTGAGTCACAAGTTACAAAGTGTTCTTCATAGCTCACAAGCACATCGTGGATCGAGAAGGCTGCTGCTCATGAGTCTCTGCACTGACGCCTTCGCTTCATTTGTTTGCCTCGTACCTTTTGTTCTGATGATTTCTCTTTGTACTGTACAACTCTCCCATAGTCCTTCCTCTACTTTCCTATGACCCAGACACAGAAATACAACATGCAATCTGCGACATCAAGATGAAACTCACTCTGATCAGGGTCTGTGACGGTTTTCCTTAATGCAAGCTGACAGGTTACTTAATGACTCTAAAGATAGAGAGTGACATTGTGCGTCACATCACAGCCTCTTCCCTGTCAACAGACAGACAAGACCATAAGCACATCCTTAGATGCTGCATTACACAGAGAGGACAGGACCCATGATTCTGTGCCCTTCAAATGCGAGCCACTAAGGTTCACTGCAGACTGGCTGTATATAGACCCAAAGAAACCAATAGATTTGAGCTCTTTGTTGGCACAGGAAAGGTGATTTTGAGTATTAAAAAAATCCTTCAGATTCATTTCATTTGGTAAATAGCAAATGTACAGGCATTTATTTTGTAGAATTCAAAAGTTTTGCTGTAAGCAGTCTTAACATATTAAAGGGAAAAGACTTTACGATCTTACTGCATTAGTGAATCCACACAGTAACTCAAAGCTTCAAAAGGCTGCTTGAAATAAACTCAGATGCAAAGAGGGAGTATTTAGTATCCTGCAGACAGACGACCACAGAGCACGGTTGGAGGTTGGGTGGTTCATTAGTGATTCTGTCTACAGTGACATCAGAGAAAAACTGTGACTCAGCCACCAACCACTGGAGCTGGAGAAGTACATGTTGAGAGTGGTGGTAACCTCACACATCGAGAGGAAGCTGGAACTGTGCATGGGCGGGTTGTGTGTGTCTGTGTGTGGGTGTGAGGTAGGATTGTGTGTATGTGTGGGTGGGTGGGTTGTAAGTGTGGGTGGAATGGCTTACTGTGACAGGTCCTTATTCAACAGTATTAGTCAGCTCATAATTGGCCTCATAATGTCTTTTCCTTTGTCTTTTTTTTTTTTAAGAATTAGTTTCTTTGCACTCATTATGTCGAGCTGCTGTGACCACAGAACGCATTATTGAATAAGTTGGAGAGTATTGGTTTTGGAAATACTGTTTCGATTGCCTTCATTGTGAGACATCCATTGTTGCTCCCTTTTATTGCTGGTAGCATGTGGTGCCCAGCCACTGTATTGACGACCTTGGCTTAATAGAACATGTGTCCATTATACAAACATGAAAAGGAAAGGCATGGGAGTTTCTTTGATTCTTTTAATCAGTTAAATTGATATTTGACTTGTCTCCAGAGAATACAGCTTTTAAGGAGTCATGTGACATTTTGAGACATCCATTTTTACACTTTCTTGTCAATTAGCTTAGCATAAATAACAGCAGGGGTAAACAGCTAGTGTGGCTTGACCCAAGTTAGACAAGACCATGTTATGCTTGTGCTTTGTGCTGGAGTCTTAACATCAGTTTCAGGGCCTCTTTTGTGTGTATATAAAGTGGAATGTGAGGTCCCCCCTGTAGCCCTTTTTACACTGCCTGTTCAAGGCAGGAATTTCACACCATTACTCCGTCTTGCCATCCTTTCTAAAAGAACGGAATTGCCTCTTAACCAACAGTAACAACACTTTATTTACGTCTGTGTAAAAAGAGAGCTGGCAAGACAGGTCTGACGTTGTGGCGATGTGTTATGTCAACCCAGCCTCACTCCGAAGTCATTGAAATACAATGCTTGGGCAGTGACTTACGGCGTCGGACACTGACGAAAAAGGCTGTCCCGTCACTGTTACAGTTTAATGGTGCTTGGCAGCGTCAGGGGCAAACGGGACGGGACAAGAACAAGTACAAACACCGACTTTCACCTGAGAGAGCAGTGTTCAAGTCCGGTAAGATTATAAAGCCAAACCCTGTTCTTCTTTCCTAAACCTAACCACGTGCGTTTGTTGTTGGAGGAAAAAGAAAATGTTAATTTGTGTTGCTGTTTCGATGTAGTGCTTTTATTTTGAAAGTGACTGTATGTACATGTTAAATTTCCTGTGAAAAAAGAAGTGTATTTTGAAAGAAGACAATGCATGTAACAGGCAGAACTTGAAACAGCATCCCAGAACATCAACAACTCAGGGTACATTGCACATTGAATCTAGATGTGGAAAGTCCATGACCGAACGTCCATATGTGACGAGGTCGGAGTGAGAATGCTAACTAACTCAAACAAGAAAGACAGCAGCTGAAAATATCTGCAAACTGGGTGGACAATGAGAATTGGGAGCTCTTCGCCCTTCAAGCAGAAGACGAGATTAGTCACCATACAACAGGGACATTCAATAATAATAATAATAATAATAATAATAATAATAATAAATTTTATTTAAAAGCTGCCTTTCAGAATACTCAAGGTCACTTTGTGGAGCATAAAAGTAAAACTGAATGCCAGCAAGTATAAAACAGACAGAACCAAAGAGATATGAATTGAGCAGACACAAAGGAGCTGGGATGAAACAGTACTACTGTAGGCATAAAAAGGGAAACACAGGGTGTTTGTGAGGGTGAATAAGCCAGTTTGAACAGGTGGGGTTCAATGATGCTGCTACCAAGTTGTTCTGTTGTTATTGTTTATAAAGCCCTGCTGACACATACGTTACATGTAACACTAGAGGCTGTGTACTCTGCCACACCCGTCACGCTTCTTTTTCTTCCACGATGTCGGCATGCTGATGGAAATCACACTCTGGGGCAGCATGATGCCGTCGGTGTTTGGTTCTTTGTAAAAATGAAAAGGCAGCATGGGATTCGTAGTGGCCCTATAGCAAAATCTCTGGGCAAAATTGGTTTGTGTTTTTCATTTGTGGAGGCAGGGGGGACTTCTGGGGCTCAAGCTTCAAATGTTATCCAAATATTCAAGTCTGTATATTTACTTGGCATTTTTGGTGATCTTGTCGGTGAAGATTCTCAGTCATCCAGGTCATGGTAATTGTAAGTGCTATATCGTAGGCAACTGGACTGGCTTGTGTTTCTTGAAGATGTTTCACCTCTCATCCAAGATCCCATCCAGGGTTTAAAACCTGCAACTCTGTACCAGTCATTTAGAACTGAAGAAGCTTCTTAGATGAGTGGCGAAACGTCTTCAAGAAACGCAAGCAAGTCCTGTTGCCTACGATATAGCACTTACGATTTTTGGGGATCCTTGATTTGCAATTAGAGCGGCCCAGATTGTTATGGCATGGATTTATTTTAGCAGAATCGTCAGCTGAACATTCATTCACCTCTAAATCTCAATCTTTTGACTGTCAACATCCCCTCCATGTTGACTTTCAGATGCTTCAGGGCCAAGGTTTGCCTCCCTAAATGATGCACTAAGTCTTAAGCTGCGTTCACACCGGGCGCGAGTGAAGCGAATTGCTCGTGCGTAAATGTCTTTCGCGTCTATCGCGTCTTTGCATTGACTTTGTATGTAATCTTGACGCGCGAATTTGCGAATTTGCGAATTCGCGTTTGGTGTGAACGCAGCTTAACAGATCGTCCTTTGTTCTGTCTGCCATCACTTATCTTAACCAGCAGTGACCACTAATTGTCAATGATTTACCCCTGACAGTGTGTGATACTACAGGGGTGCAGTGGTTAGCATTGCCACCTCACATCAAGAGGTGGGTTAGGGGGTTAGGGTTTGAACCAGGGTTTTCTCCAGGTACTCCGGCTTCCTCCCACAGTCCAAAGACATGCAGGTTAATTAGTGACTCTAAATTGCCCGTAGGTGTGAATGTGAGCGTGAATGTCTGTCTCTATGTGTCAGCCCTGTGATAGTCTGGTGACCTGTCCAGGGTGTACCCCGCCTCTCGCCCAATGTCAGCTGGGATAGGCTCCAACCCCCCACGACCTCGAACAACATAAGCAGTTACGGGAAATGAATGAATGAATGAATGAATGAATGAATGAATGAATGAATGAATGAATAAATGAGTGTGTTACTTGATTCTGTATGTTTGTATTGTATTGTCTGTTTTCTGTGCTCACGACTACTGCCTGTATCTCAAATTGCACCTTTGGGACTTTAAAGTTTACCTAACCTTCTGTGAACTCTACTCCAGCATTGTAAAGCAAAAATAGGTTTCAAGACTAACGATGCTGTTTACGTCCATTTCCTACCCTCTATATATATTTTTACAACTCTCCTTAGGTGGCAAACATGTAACAATCATTATCCTCGACATTTGTTGTGTTCTGGTTTCAGAATGATGAAGACAGTTGAGAACAATAACATACAGAAATAGGATTTTGGCTTTGCAGGATGATTTTTTCTCTTGGCAACTATCATTTTCCCTTATCAGATTTTTCAGGCAGTCTTTTTTCTTTCAACTGGCTGGAAAAACATCCATATAGCTGTTATAAATGGGAAAAATAATCATGAGCTGAGCCCCCGAATGTTTGCAGAAATGCAATCTACGAATGACTGTCTGTGCAAAATTTCATGCCAATAGTTGTTTAGATTTTTTAGTGTGGACCAAAATGGTAAGCTAAAGAAGCTCAGAATGTTTAACTGTTCCTTCAACATTAATTAAGTAGCAGTGAAATTGCTTTCAGAGTTTAAATTAGAGGGTATTTTTAGTCCAAATAAAAAACTCAATCAGCTCATGAAGCAAGTGTCAGCTCTATTCCCTCTAACAACAAATAAAACCTGTGTCAAACAAGCCTGTTATGATCACTGACCTTTTCATTCAGATAATCAGGAAACCAAGTCTGAAAGTCAACCTGACAGCAAAGACCAACTCTTAAATCCAGAGGGAAATGATTTAAACTTTGACCTTTCCCTGAATATCGCAGCATTTTCCTGCCATGTCCAGAGTGTTGCAGATAGGATATCCTCTCACGCTGAGAGGATGAATGACTTCCTGACCTTTACTGCTTCAAAACTCCCTGTGGAGCATAAATATATATAGTTAGAGAAAGTGTCCTTGATAAATAGTAATGACAGCGACCCAACGATATGAAATTCAAAATACCTTGAATATTACTTTTAGAAAAAAGGTCCCAAAAGCTCTCCTGATGTAAGAATCATTTCATTATTCACTCCTGTCAGGGATTTACTGTGCATTCACAGTCTTACATGAGTATTTCAGAGTATCTCATTGATATCTCATCAAAATCTGGCAGATTTTTTGTAAGATGTTGAAGCGTCCCTGAAAGGCTGTGCAGCTGTAAGTCTTTGCCCGAGGCATTAAAAATGACTTCACAAGCTCAGGTCTGGACAGATTTCTACTCCATTAGACACAGTTGTGATTTGACAGCGCAGCCCAGATGTCAGGGTGCTTCTGTGCCCTTGAAATATATTGGGAACTTGCAATTTGCTTTTTAAGCTCTCTTTGAACAGGTTGAAGGAGTTGGTCCTCCCAGTTCTTCCTTCTAAACAATTTACAAAAGTGCTATTGAGACTGATATTTTCTTTCCGATATTTAGACCACTTCTTTCTTCTTTTAGGTGGATTGAATTATTTTTTTAGTTTGAAGTCCAAAAAAAAATTTAAGATGTGTAGCCTTTAGCATCATCTGCACTGTTCAGTCTCAGCAGAGAGCTGTCAAGGCTGATGTGGAGGTCAGTGAGTCACCAGAGTCATAACTGTTGTCACTGTTCATATTTATTTAAAATCCGTTTTGCTTTCCACGTCAGCCAACCCCTGCAAGTTCAACCAATGTCTTTTGTCTGAAAGGTGTAGTATTAATGCCTCAGTGCACCTGCAGGTTCTGTCTCAGAATAGGTTTAATCTCTCCGTGACTCTATTTCTAACACCAGTCAGTGGATATTACCTGCTAATTCCTGCTGTGGGGTTTTAGATGCGTCATTCCTCGATGCAGACCATAAGGAGAACAATTAAAATGTAATTTATTAGATTGGGAAGGGACAACTTCATGACAGATCGTGCATCAAAAATAGGCCGACTCAGTCTGGTGCAACCTGGAACATAAGTTATAGGATTCTGACTGTAAAGGCCTGTGCACACTGAGTCAGTTTTTTTCGTCCAACGTTGTCGCACGTCTAAAAATAAATACAACTTCACATTGTGTCAGTCATGTTTGCACACTGAGTCCAAAGCCTTTCGAGAGATGTTTAAACAAGAATCAGAGAGGAAAATGTGACGGCGGGACACGGCCTTGACAAGACAGAGGAACGGAGCACACAGAATCATTTCACAACTCAGATAGCTCACTTTCAACAGGTCAGAGAGTAATATTCAGTTGGATGAGGATGAGGATCAGGATGAGGATGAGGAGGATGTGGACCACACACAGACAGAGAGGGAGGACAGCTCCGCCTCTTCATGCAGTTGTGGTGCCAAATGAAAGACAGGAGGGAGTGATGACAACCAGATAGGTAACTCCAGTGGAGAGAGGCGAAGGCGGAAATGTGTCTTTTCATTTTCTCATATATTGTGAATATTTGCAATAAATAGAACAAATAAACACATTGTAGTCAGTGTGTATTCTGTGCAACAGTTTTTTTCGGATGACGGATTAAAAAAAACTTTAACTCAGACACATCTGTTTGCGCTTCATTTACTACACTGTGCACACTATGTACATGTACTGTTTAGTGCATGAAATTTGACAGAAAACAGAATGTTGTCTCAAATCAAAACACAGCTGTTATAAACTTGCTGGAAATGACAATTGACTAATTGTTCTTTTTAGTGGCAAATTACCACTTGATGTAGCATTACAGCCAACATTCAAACACAATTATTGCCAAAATATCTTTCCGCTTGTTTGTTTGTTCACCAGAGCAACCGCAACCACTTTCTCGACCACCATTTTCATAGGTTTGGTGGTCCCTCCCCTTCCGATATGTAGCCAAGATGACGACCTTTGAGAATAAGTCGTTTCCAGTGTTCCACATTCAATTTTTCATGCTTTTCATGTACAGTATAACCCCCATATTTGGGAAGGCTGCAATCACATAACCAATGCACTGATGGATGGAAGTAAGGAAAGAAGCGGTCCCGTAAGGAGGAAGGCTGGGGTGGTGGATGGGTCACAAAACACAGGACTTTCCCCACAAGACTAGTGTTGCCTAAACCTCACCTCCATAACTTTATATGTTAAGAACATATCATTTGAGAGACCTGATGTATTAGATACGAAGCATTGTATTTTTGTAGGATATATTGGAACTGTTGTTGTACACCATCTGGGTACTTGTCACCCTGAATGCACTTTTGCACTTAATAGCAAGCACAATTACAGAAGAACGTGACTTGAGACACAGTACGTGTTTCCAAATTTCCTTTTTAAGAGTAGAATACATAAAAGAAAAACCCTTCTCTGCCACTGTTTGTTTTTGATGCAGTTTGTTTTTTAGTTTTCTCCCAAAACCTCAAAGATAGGCACAGGATGTATACATATAGAATGATAAATGATTCCAGGATATCGCTGCACCGCCCTCCATTGTTTGCCAAAAACATAGTTCCAGCACAGAAAGAAACAAACAATCTGAAGTGTTAATTATAGCTATAGAGATCCTGGTAGGTGAATATTTAAACTTTGGATGGAGCCAGGCAAACCGTTTCCCCTCACTTCCAGCCTTTATGTTAAGCTAAATACCTCCTGGCTCCAGCTCTGCACCTAATGCACACACACGGCAATCTTAATTTGAAGCACCATATTGATACTCCGACTACCAAACTGAGAACAATACTTTGTTTTCTGTACAGAGATAATAACTCATAGAAAAAGAATTGTAGAATTTGTACTGTTGTCTGTTTTGGATTATGGGGTTGTTATATATGGTTGTCTGTCCACCACTCAGCCCTGAGGTGATTCTTACAGCATCCATCACTGCCACCTTTACCTATAGGTTGGATGGCCACATTTGGCTGTGAGATGGGACCAGCATTGGTATTTGTTCATTTATAAAGTGCAGATGCAGATGCTTCCACCCTGTATTTCATCCCCTTTAAGTCTGACCTTGCATAACCTTGGTATTTGTTCACAGAATAGGTCATTGGTTCACATTCAGAAATTCACTAGGAGAAATGCCATTCTCTTACAGTGCAGCTTATACATGGAATAATTTGCAAAAGACTTTAAGATTGGACACTCTGCCACCCTTATGGCTGTTCAAATGCCTTATTTCAGATCTTGTTTTAATTGTGTAAATGCTTTTAACTATATACTATAACATGTTTCTCATCCTGTATTTTTACTTTTAGCGAGCATTTGTTGCTATTGTTGTTTGTATGAATGTATTTCTGTTTTAATTGGTATGCATGACAGTCTCTGGTTGCTTATTGATTGTTTTTAATGTCCTTGTTCATGCTTGGCATCATTAAAACTGAGGGTCTCCCTTAATTAAGTGTTAAATAAACATTTGAGTTAATTAACACAAGCACTTTTGGCAAAAATAAATAAATTAAGCATATTTCCTCAAATGTCACTGAATATTTCTTTAAGTACATAGGTGAAGCTGGGATGTGTGGTGTGGTGTGGTGTGGTGTGGCGTAGGTGGACCCAGCACAGGAGACAGCAGACCACAGGAACTCAAATAGACCACTCTCTATACCACAGAAACAGCAACTAAACATCACACAACCAAACTCAAGCATCCAACAAAGACTGACCTGAAAGCCAGGACTTAACACAAACTATTCTGATGAGGGGATGAATTGCAGGTGGAGAAGCTCAGGTGAGGGGAATAAAGTGATGAGTAGAACAGACAGGGAGCTGATAGGCTGATCAGAGCAGGGAAGGAGCAATGAGGCAAACGCAGGGCAGGTGTGCAGCTGGGTAAATGAGGGAAAGGCATTAACTGGGGGAGGAAAACCAGGTGAGTGAAACTAATCAGGGCGGGGCTGACAGATGGTGTTTCCTCAAAGTCAAGGATCCTTCCTTGGGAGGATGAGTCCTTCTGAGGGAAGAATGAAACAAGGAATAATACAAACAGAAAACCCAACAAACAAAATCCTAGAGACTACAAATGAAAAAAAGACCTGGATCATGACAGGATGTTAGTTTATCTTTAAATATGCTGGAATTATTTACAGCATGTAACTCCGCTGAAAAACATCATTGTTACATTTGTGTCTGTGCAGTAATTAAACAAATGATACACCATGTTACTTAGTGAGTTTAAGATAGTGGTAGGAGCTTTTTTAAACTTTTGACAGAGCCATGCCAGCCATTAATGATTATATTTTGATGCCCAAGCGAGTTATGACAGCAACATGCCCAACACATGCGCCAGCCATTTAATGATATTAATTACACCTGCTTTCTTGTGATGACATGTTGCAGCCTATTATAATTACATGGTGATTATTCTGCTGAAAACTTCTACACACCTGTTTTCAGCACTGTGCAGCTGCCCTTTATAGCCTGACTTATTCTATCCTGCCCTTCTCTTCACAGCACATTTAATTGTAAGTATCCCAAACGTAGCAATTTACACCTCCGCAGCCCCTATATATATTTCACCAGTGGGTTCAAGCTGAAGAATAGAAATAAGGCATTGTGAGCCTTGAAGTGCAGACGCTCCAGAGGGATTCAAACGCATTCAGGCACAAGAGAAACCAATCACTGGGGCCAAAAGTGGAAGCAGATTTAGATCCGTCTTCCTACGCAGAGAAGTCAAGCACGGCCAGACTCCTGCAACTTTGATTGGTGTGCAAAAAGGTCTATCCTGTTGGGAGATTTGAAATAACCGTTGGCCTCATGGGAAACAAACCAAATGCCAGCAATGAACATAAAATAGCACAGGAGGTCGAACCACACAGCATCCAGTCTTTCAACACCTGGAAAACTGTAGTCGTCATTGAAAGTGAGCAAGACTTTCATGAGAGATAAGGACCGAGAATGAGAGCATGGATGGATTACTTGACAGTCCAACCAGGCACAGGCCCAGCAGCCAAAAGTTTCAGGGGACCCCCTGGCCTTTATCTGCATAATGCCTCTTGAAGATACATGTACCAGCCTGGAAGAGACTTGCAATGAACTGGGCATAAAACAACTACAAAGAGACTTAAAGATTATGAAAAAGGGGCAAAACAACCACACAGGGACACACAGTGAGTACAAAGAGACATAAATAACCACATAAGACTCAAAATTACTTCATAGAAATACAAGGAGACTAAAATTACCATGCAGAGATACAAAACAACTGAGGGTGCTTTCAGACCTTTAGTTGTCTTTCTGTGGTCTGAATAAGGTTCGTGTTCTCACGGCAGCATTTACAAGTGGACCAGATCAAATGCCTTGTGCGAGAAAGCTGCTCTTGATTGGTCAGAATTTCCATGAGGGAAAAATCCAGGAAGTAAAGCAAACGTTGAAGAAGAGTACACTTGCAAGATAAATGTGACACTTTCTAATGTCACAATGGAGGGACAACTACGCAGGTTGATTTTAGCGCTGCTCATCGTGGACTATATTGCTGTCATTGTTCATTTTAGTCAAACCATACAGTTTGAAAACGAGGCGCGGCCCCAACTAGAAAACAATGTTTTGATGCATTGGATGTGCTGAATGTGCATATTAAGGCAGTACAGGAGGAGGCGCACATTAATAATCCTCCAGGACTGTAACATGCTCATGTTTAACCCAAACAATGTGTCATGTGACTGCAGTTGGTTCAGATCAAGGTCGGAACACGTTCTCACCACAAACAAACTGCACCAGAGTTTGTTTGTAACTGAACTGAGACCACCTCTTCAAGAAGGTCTCGGTCTGGTTGTTTCAATGCATACCTGAGTGTGATTGCTGTGTTCACACCTGCCCAAACGAACCACATTTAGCCGGCAAACAAACTTGAGTTTGATTGAACCGAACCAAATGTGGCAGGTGTGAAAGTCATCCTAAGAGACACAAAACAACTACAAAGAGATGCATAACTTCAAAAGAAAGAGGCTTAACAACTATAAAGTGTGTGTGTCTTGCTTTCATTAAGGAGAGGCTTTCTGCATGTCTGTGCTCAAGGGTCCATTGTCTCATAATACTTGTAAGCCTAAGAGAGAGGAAGGTCAATCAGGATTCAGAAAACATACACTCAAGCATCTCATATTGCAACCAGTTTCTGGGGAGCCTTAATGAGTAATTTATTCCAAAGATGCAGAAGCAAAATCATTGACAGAACTGTCTGATTCAAGACTGACTTCCTCAATTCAAATATGCCATGGCTGCTGTTGCACAATGATTACTGTCAGGAAAGCAAAGCATGTTGAGGACTGAGGCCATGCATACAAAATATTTATGCTGCAGGTACATTATACTGTGCATACACAAGCAGCTATGGCAGGGCTGTACATTATGGGCAGCAAGGCAGATATGTAAATATACAGCAATTTACTGTGTATTTGTGTGGAAGGAAAATGTTCAGTTTCACCACTGAGACCAGCGACTGAGATGTGTTTAACAGCCCAAAAAGCAGCTGAGAATGGTCTGTACAACCACTGTGAATTGAATTTGAACTGCAAATAGCTGAGCAGGATATAACATCTGCCAAGTCACGCTATTTCATGCCCACTGCAACAGGTGGGGGAAAAAAGTAAAATAAATAATAGCAACATCGGCTCAAACGCTCGGGAGAGAAACATGTGTTAAGTCGGGGAAAAACAGTGAGAAGGAAATCTCAGAGGAACTCACACACATGAAGATGAGAGTCGGTAAACAGGAATGAGGGGTTTGTCTCAGTAAAACACAGCAGGGAAGATCATTAACAAGATCTACAAAAAGTAGAGTGAATGTTGGACAAATGCTGCAGTCATGCATTACCAGCAGAACACATTATTCCAACAACCCCTTGCAGTTAGCTTAAATCAAGCACTTTATGTTGTGTATTTGGGGATCTGGATAAAACCAGAGACAGATGTGTCCTGCTCCTTTTGTATAAGCTAAGGGGATTCCACATCACCCTTAATGTTGTATTTTATTTAGAGGTTACATCCAGTATTGAGTGTAGCATGGTGGTGCAGTGGGTAGTACTGCCACCTCATAATAAGAGGGTTTCAGTATCAAACAGCTTGAGCTCTCCTGTGTGGGGAGTTTGCATGTTCTCTCCGTGTTAGCGTGGGTTTTCTGTGTTCTCCAGCTTCCTCCCACAGTTCAAAAACATGCAGGTTAGTTTAATTGTTGGCTTTAATGGAGCACAGGCAACAAACAGGCTTTGACACAGGTAAGGAAAGGAAAACTAACATCAAAAATACAAGAGCTTGGCTTGAGCGTGACTGCCACTGAGACCGGAATAACATTCTGACAAAGTAGGGGGCATCACGGAAGCACAAAGAAGACAAGATGGAGGAACTGATAATGTTGGTGTCTGAATACCCAGAGTTACATCGCCAGCAACTTAAAAGGACAACCCAAACCATTCTCATTCCAAAGTCATCAAATATCACCGCTTGGTCAGTAATGTCCGTGTCAGACACCACTGAAAAACAGGCATACTTTCACAGTGGTACAATACACAACTTAATTTAATGTGCTGGAAAATTGCTTTAGGGCAGGTGGGTTCAACAAACACCGTACTTTCACCCAGGAGCCTTTTAAAAGTTGTTGAAAACAACAACTTTTAAAAGAACTGAGGAAATAAAATACAGTTTAAATTAACTACTTTTGAGTTCCTCAGTAACTACTGTAATTTTTGTGTACCTTACACAAAAAAGGGTAACTAATGAGTAGGTAATGATTAAGTACTCATTACCTACTCTTTTTGATGTCTCACTTTACTTTAGGGTACACAAAAAGGGTAGGTAATGATTAAGTAATAGTTAGTTCCTCATTAGTTCCTCAGTAGCTACTCTAATTTTGTGTACCTTATTGTAAAGTGTTACCCAATTATTTCTCCTGTTCATCAGATAATATAAAAACCACTCCAAAGCTGTACCAGATAGCTGTACTAATGCACTCAGGTCCAGGAGTTCAAGGACAGAACACATCAGCAGCAGCCATTAAAATGTCATTGGTAACCTTAAGCAGGGCAGTTTCAGCGCTGTGATACTGAAGGAAGCCAGACTGAAAATTTTCAAAAATGCTGTTATTTTCCAGTACAGAGAGAAGTTGCTTAGACACTATTTTTTCTAAGATTTTGGATGCAAAAGGTATCTCAGAAACAGGTCTAAAACTGATGTGTTTTTTTTTCTAAACCTAACCACGTGTGTTTGTTGCACAAGGAAATAAACATAAATACAAGGAGTTTTACCAACATTGTAAGCTTATTTTGAAAAATCTGTACGCATCTAACTAAACTGTACATTTCCTGTGAAAATGGAAGTATATTTTGAAAAGACACAATACATATAACAGACCTAAATCAACATTAAGAACATCAACTGACGCATCCAGGATACCTAGTGCTTAATATGTAGATATGAAAGTCCACTGACCAAGCGACGATATGTGACAAGTTGGGAATACGAATGTGTTGGGACAACCAGAAGAAAAACTGGGCCTGAGATAACATTCCCACTAAACTTCAGATGACTGGTAAATTGTCCAAATATGTAGAAATCTTTGGTAATTTCTGTGATTCTCATTGTCTCGCTACAGTATGCAGCTACAAGCTTGCACTTCTGCCAGTGTTCACAGAAGCACCAGCCTGCCATCAGAGTCGCAGACCTTAGCGGCAGCAGCCACTTTTAAAAACACTTCACTTTGGGTGAACGCTCTTGCAGGTAGGCAGTTATAACTGTGCGGTGGTGTGAAAGCAGTTTAAGAGGTCGTAGAAGAAGGAGATTAAAGTGCGCAGATTATTTTTTAGTCTCTCTTTTCAAGGTTCACTTTCAAGGATTGTTGTTCTGACATGATCGTTCCTCAACTATTCCCGGAGAAGGAAATATCTTTTGTAGTGCTTGTGTCCTCTCGAATGTGAATGCAGATTCAGAATGCTGATTGAAGTGGTTACATAAGCACATTTATATGGAGAGGCTCAGCACGAACATGTCTCTGTGTCCTATATAGCACACGGAGGCTTATTTCATATCACATGCAATATGCTGATACTTTAACATGCGTGATTGGAATACATCCCTTACACAACAGACATGCCAGCTCCCCAGTAGTCTCAGGTTATAAAATCCACTTGGGGTAAACAACAAGCAGTGTGATGCACCACAGGGTATCAAGAAGGAGATGCTCAATATTAGAGAATAAATTCTACATCAGAGCATAATTAAACATTTGAAAGATTGAAAGACACATGAATGTTAATTGGTGAAAGAGGTGTTGTGAAAACTCTGAAGCAGGAACTGGAAGGTTGGTCAGTATTGTTGTCTTTCTCACGAAACTGAGGCAAATGATAGAAACTGTGCGAAACAAAATCACTGCAGCTCAGCAGGCTGGCTAATAATTTATAAGAACTACACTACACAGAAACAGATGCCCACTCAAACCTCTCAGACATTAGAGGCAGAGCCGAGCAGAGTGAGCAAACAGCAGAGCTTCAGCAGAGCGAGCACAGGTGCAACCAATAATTAATCAACACAGGTGTAAACACTGAGAGTAATTAACTTGAGACTGCTCAGCAGAGAAAGTTCAACCAGAAAGAACATCTAGTGACAAAACAAATAGGAAAGGAAACAGAACAATGCCCCGCTGTGACATAAATGATCTGCCTCCCCTGGTGGTCTAAAGTAAAGCTCAGGCTGCGGAAGTCAATCCTCTCACACTGAGCCCAGCAGAAGCCTCCCACACACACACTGAGAGAAAGACCTGAAGATATTCACAGAAGGAAGATGCTATTGAACCCTTGACTGAACTGTTGTTCTGTGAAAAGGTTTTATTTTAATCCACTCTAGTCGACACATTAAGGAGGCTTTCACACTGATTGTATGCAACAATAGATAAAAGCTATAGCTAATAACAGCTGATATATATGATACAACACTCTGTGATGCAATATGTGAAAAATGTAGTGCAACACATTTCTGTGTGATACATCACCATGGGCAGATTTTTGTCCCCAGAACATAATAGATGTGTTTCCAGCCACATTTTTTATGCACATATTTTCAGTTTGTGCATAAAAAAAACCTGAGTGGAAACACAAAAACGTTTGAAAAAACTCAAGATACCGCTCCAAAAAAACAAAAAAAAAAAACAGGTACAGGGTCACAGAGGAGCTGATGCTTATCCCAGCTAACGTAGGGTAAGAGGCGGGGTACACCCTGGACAGGACGCCAGACTGTTGCAATGGAAACAGACTTAGCTAATTAATCATCACATACATGAAGCCTTAAGGCCCAGACACATCAAACTGACTTCAGAGAAGGAGCGGCAACAGGCTGCAAGTCTCTTCATATGAATGCCTTATTTTGTAACCACACAGTTGGTTCACTCTGTGTCTGTTCTTCTTCACATGGCCAAAGTGCCAGTGTGCATCTTTTGCCCATGTATTGATTTCTCTGGCATATTACTACTGCTGATTGCTGCTTGTTTCAGTCTGTGAGTTTGTGTAAGGTCCGGGGTAGATTGTTAAACTGAATTGCCCTTCTGGGGTAAATGAAGTTGCTGAACTGAACTGAACTGAACTGAACTGAAAGCCCCTGCTGCATTACCTCATGTCGCAAGACCTCGGGCAAATAGTGGTACATGAACACACGGCAAAGACTACAGCCAACAGCCAACCAGCATGTATGTTGTGTCCCTGCATGTTGTGTCCCTGCATGAGAGGAAACAACGCCATACCAGCAGAGATTGTCTGTATTTGTCATTAAAAAATGGAAAGTGGAAGACCATAATCTTGTCAGCCAGTTACAATCTAATGTTGATATAACAAAGCATATTAACTGTGCGCCAGTGAATAATAACACAACACATCACAAAATATTTTCAGCTCAGTGGCTAAAAAAACCCAACTTACCTTATGGAACAAGTTTGTGTCTATCTCACACTCTCTTGACTTTAGCTTTTGTTTACTTTCCTCACTTCCGTTTCTCTTTTTGTGCACTGAGCTCAACTGCCAATCAGAGTGATTTTATTCACCGATGTGCTCTGCCGTTGCCGACACCAATTCAACATACTGACTCAGCCAATAAAAACCCAGGTGGGGGCCAACAAGGAGCAACAGTGCAGGACACACCGCACCAACTAGGCCAACAGATGCCCACCAACAGCCTAATGTTGACAGACGGCCGACCGTGGGCTTGCTATGTCAGGGCCTGTAAGGTTCATTCTTCCTCCTTTTATGTACCAAAAAAAGGAAATATTCACACTTCTGGATTTCCTTTTGCAGATTTTCTTAAAATCTGTAAAAAAAATTTGCTCTTCAAATTGAAACACAGCTAATGATGTTGGGGATATTTTAAATAATATATTATGATTGCACTTCTTATCATGCTTTCCAGCACAATGGCAGTCCAACAACACCAAAAAAGGTTCTGGGATCCACTCACTACAGGGCCCATGGGCAAAAATGTGAGCCTTCCTATGACTCCCACCTCCTCTTTTTTGTATCCTGTATGTATTAAGCATAAAATAAATTTCATAAACTGCAGCATGTAAGCATTGAAGTAATAAAGGCTTTTAAAACTATGATTTAACTTAGGACCCCTCTGGAAGATAATTGCCTAAAGCATCCCATCATTTAAGTTAATAATGTGCTTTGTTGTGCACACAGGATTAACAATCATAATATTATATATTATAACATAATTTTACAGTCAATTAAAAAACCACAAACTGTCACAGAACCTTGTGTCTCTGTGGATCTGGAGCCTCACTGCACAGTTTAGTAATGCTGTTTTTGCATTTTTACTTAAATTCACATTATTTTCATTGTAACGACCCTCTGCTCTGTTTGGTGCATTGTCTGCTCTTCTCTTGCAGGTGGATGTGATTGGTAGGCAGGATCATCCACTCAAGCCGACTGGGAGCACCTGGGCCCAGTGCTCTCAGTCACTACAGAAACTGCCACTTTAATCCTCACAGAGAGTCTCTCAATGCGCTTTGTTTGGATCTTTTATCATTTTTTCCACCAACTCCTGCACACCGTACTTCCCACATATGCACTCACTCTTCTGCCATTTCACACCTCATGTCTTTTTCCTGTCTTTTTGTTTTTGTACATAAATCAGTTCACTTAACTACATTTGTGGTATTTCTCGCTTTGTTTGCCACGGTCCTCAGAGTGGGTCATATTGTAATTAATACACCTTCACTGCCTTATCTCACATCAGTGGCCTCTTACTCCGTCTTATAGGAGAATGTTTACTGTTAATCATAATACAGATTGCATTATTTTATTCATACAATGATATGAGTTGTTTATCCGCCCTTAAAAGTGCTTTAAGCTCTTCCTGTCAGGCTGCAGCTCAAACAACCTTCATTAATCAGAGAGAAGGGCAGCCAGTATTGTATAAGTATGAGCCTTGCAGGCAAATAGTCTACCCAGCACTTACTGCTGCTCAGTATATGTATTGCTGCGGTTACAAGGTAATAATTCGAGGTGACCTATATGATGTAAAACCATGTCACATATACAATAATACATTTAATTAATATATTGTCACACAATAAAAAAAAACAATATAATAGGATATGATCTGAATGAATCCAATCAACAAGTAGGCTGTTGTATGTGTAGCCATAGGCTGATATATCTCATTCCTTTGTGTCATAGAGCTTCATTGTTGTACAATAAGTATTAAAAACACATTGTTGCACTGGGTAACACTTTCCTTCATTGTAATGAACCTGGGCACTGTCATTTAGTTTGAGTCAATCCCACATACATTATTCTGGTGCTGCAGATACTCAGAAAATGCATCAAATGTGTTTTCAATCAGCAGCCAATGTGGATGTGCCAAAACTGCAGTTCATCTAATGGCCACTTGAGGCTGGCTCCAAAAGTGAGTCAATCCTCATAGACCGCTATGTTAAAATGCTCAACCTTTATAGCAGAAATGAACATGTTTACAGCCTGATAGAAAATCAGTTTTGGTCACTTTAACTAATTTCTTCTCACCAGTTAAAATTTTATCAAGGCTTTGAGTTATGTATAATTAAGGGTTTGGTCACTTTGAGTGACACGTGGTTGCCATCCACTGACAAAACACTACCATGGTAACAATATTTGATAGGTAATGTAACTTAGGCTTAACCGCAGATTCACAAACTATTGGCATAGCAATAGCTGTCGCTATTTCAGTGTTTTCAGTTCATGAAGGTGTGAACTGTAACATTTGGCCGCCTAAAAAAGTCTTGTTCAGTGTTTGGTTGTACTAAAAGACACTCCAAGGAGTCAGATATTCAGTTTTGTTATAATGGTTTTAAGCCAGTTTTACACTGGTGAAAACAAGCATTAGCATAATCACAATAAACCATAACTGTAAAAGCACCATGCTAATCAGGCTAGCAGCTAGCATCAGGGTTAT
This sequence comes from Epinephelus lanceolatus, assembly GCF_041903045.1. NCBI lineage: Eukaryota > Metazoa > Chordata > Actinopteri > Perciformes > Serranidae > Epinephelus > Epinephelus lanceolatus. The sequence continues at coordinate 15,880,190 of NC_135746.1, read as the reverse complement.
CTCATTCCTCTCATCCAAATATGGTCATTTCTGGCTCCAAAAATCCAAGATGGCAAGGGCCAAAATGACAAATGCAGGCAAGTGAGCATCACCTGCCGAGAGTGGATCCATCCTGCCGTGCTGGATGTGGATAGTGTCGGGTATGACGCACAAGGAAAGCTAGCTTGTTGGCTAATGTTAGCTAGCTTGCTGCTAAATACTACTAATACTTGCTACTAAAATATGATGTTATTGGTATATTTTCCATTTTCTTAAGCCAGCTAGGCAGCATCTTACATGTGGGGCAGTTTTCACTTTTCACGTTATCATACCCTATCAACAATCAGTGTCTTCTCCACGCATATTTCTTTGCAGTTGGTTGCGGTTGTAACCTGCTGGTCAAAGTCAGGGCCCCAGGAATGCCTTGCAGCCAATTTTTGATCCATGGATGTTTTATATTTTCAAAATGTTCCTTGAGCTGCAAAAAATATTTAAAAATAAGTGACGTCATCACAATGTAAAGTCTATGAACTGAGCGGGAACTCTGGGCGTTGAACTACTGCACATATATTTAGTTTACCATGGAAGTAAACCCGGAGCAAGCAACTCCATTGGAATGCATAGGTACCATCTTGGCATCTGGTATTTAGGTATCATTATAAATCTATAGTACAAGTTCACCAAATTTGTTTTGCCACTGGAAGCGAATGTTTAAATCACCCCTTCCCTCGTTTTGAATGGAAGTGGAGGCAAATATTTGCCTTAGGGCTGAGTGTCACGGACAGAGTAAGACAGAAGCAAAGAAAAGAATAAACACAATGTGCTTTTTTCTGTTACTTGTTTGTCTGGTGGTTTTTTCTGGTGTTTACATTGGATTTGTTGACAGCAAGAAATCTATAGAATAACACAAGCTTTATCCTTTAATCCTGTTTCCTCTGTCTCTTTCAAGTCACACACACCGCAGGTAAGATAACGTTGTCCTGAAACACGTTGATCCTGCATGCAACCGAGCACGAAACTACAGTTCACCGCTGTGGAGAGATCATTTTGTACTATACTGCACATCCTCTGAGCCATTGCTGTCACTGCTGTCCATGCTTCAAATCCTAAACATTAAGGTGTTTACTATTTTTGTGCAGTGGGGAAACATCTGCCAGTGTATCTTTCCCCTTTTGGAAGATATGATTGCTTTCATGTGTTTTTTTTTTCTGACGTGGAAAAATAGTCTCAGTAGGAAATTCACAGGCATTAACAGGAAGGGAAAAAAGGATCCCTTCCTCTTGCCTCAAAACCTGCAGCCATGACAGACAGCTGGACCCCTCCGGAGCCAAACAATCAGCTGCAACCTGTCGGCATTGCACTCAGCCCCACATAATTTCACTCTCTGATAACAACACATTTTTAGCACATTTTCCCTTTCTGTATTGCTCACACATTCATTGCTATACACCATATGTGTGGGCACAACTGTAGTATAATACAACAGACACAGCTAAGTGAAGCATATTAGATCACTTTTATTAACTGAAGTCTTGTGGAAATCTTTTTATCAGGATGTTCTTTGATCTTTTGAAGGTACAATCAAGGTGCTTGGAAATAATCTGCACAGAAAAAGAGGGCAGATTATCCAAAACTGAAGGAAAAACTGCAATAAAATGTCAGTTTACAATAAAAAACACAACATGTGGAACAATATTAGAGCATTTACCATCTTTGCTATCAGCAGTTAGGAATGTTTCATCTCTAAATCTAACATAGATCCAAAAGGACAATAAACATTCGGGGTAAAATCCAGATATGACATCAGTATCGATTTTACTGTCAGGCTCAGCTGAACTGGCCTTTTGTACAGATTGTACAACATGACTCAAGCCTTTTTTTTTCTCAGCTAACAAGCACATGGACCGGTGTTTTTATTCTAATCAGTGAGTGTTATATAGATGATGTTAACACTTTTCATCAGGCAGTGATTCAGACAGAATGTCCTAACATCTTCTCTCAACACCTCCTCATATTTTGGCCCTTTGCCACCTAGATGGTCGTCTCTCTATGGCAACAGAAGTTTCCTGCAGTTTCACTCTAAGTTAATAATTAAATTAGTTTGAAATTGGTTGTGCTTTTTCAATATGAAGCTCCGACTGCCATCATGTGTTGTCTGACACTGACGCTATTCTTATTTGGCTCCATATTTAGGTGTTGAAGGCAACTCTTGAGGCGTTTGATCCTTTTCAACATCAGGAGTCAAATTTCAGAAGTCACGGTCCCATCCAGAGAACTCCTCGTCTGCTTTGGTCTGATCGAGAGGGAAACGATCGAAGTTGATGTAGCAGGGACCCTGGAAGAGGAATAAATAATGTGCATTTAATACACTCATGTGCACTGCTGTCAAACTGTGACTTATTAACAACAGTCTGTCCCTCCCAGCCTGCTCCTTAGATGTAAATAGAAGCTTTAAAGTCAAAGGCCCTGAAAAGCTGTCAACCTTTCACTGAGTAATGACGTTGTTCTGCACATACCAGTAAACACACATTTTCTGTTTTTTAACAGTTTGGCTTAAATTTATTTCTGTAAACCATACTCACACAGTCTTATTGGTGCTCAATTTGAGGTATTATTTTCCTAATAAATATCTAATGGTGTTGCAACTTTGATTGCTGCACATATTCACAACACAGTCGCCAGAGGAAATGTTGGCACTGTACATTTCTGCAAACCATTACCGTTACATTTACATGTTATTATGTAGTGGATACGTTCCGACAACACTGTGGATGACATGGTTAGTTTTAGGCCAAAAACACAAGGTTATAGTTAAGAAAAGATCATGTTTCAGGAAAAACAACGTTTTTTGTGCCACTACCCAGGCTGGAAAGACAGCTACAAGCTGCAACAAAACTCCCGTGTTTTGCATCTAAAAGCTGGTGAAAAATCCAATGACTCGCTAAAACACAGCTGGTTTTGTTGTGTGTTAGTCTTGAATATAGTTCCATATCAGTGGCGGCTGCTGGTGTTTCAAACAGGGGAATCTCACTTTAAGTTTACATCATAAAATTTGTCATATTGTAGCGAGGCAGGAACTTATAAAAGGAACATTTAATGAAAGCCGTTATTTGACTACACTCATGCCATAGAACCACAGCAAAACACACCTCAAAGATTTTCAGATGGGTTTAAAACGGTGAAAATGAGCTATATCACTTATGGAAATAAGAAACTCCAGACGACACGCTGTCAGAAGACTCCACTCACAAATATCCAGATGGGGCTGAGCTTGAAATGGTAAGCGCTGTCAATCACAAAGGGGTTCAGCCTCTTAGACAATTCCTCCAATCATCATGCAGACACCGAGCAACTTCTCCCACCTACCACTCCATTAGGTCCCGGGGAAGCTGAGCCTCCCTGGAAGTGACGATTTTGTCACATTTATCCAATGACCGTCTTGCTTTGCTGCGTGAAAAAAAACTTGCTCAGCACTGTCTCATAGGAACGCTTGGAGGCTCCGCGTCCACTGTGCTGACACAAGAATGTATGACAGGGAGGTCGTGTTTGAAAACTGGTGATAAACAGCTGATGTTTGAACATCATAGTCATGATGTGAAACGCATCCTAGCGCACGTTTAATGCAATGTAAATTCTTATTTTAATGTAAATTCAATGGTGCATATTTCACCATTTTTTCTATGAAATTTTAGGGGAAGTTCAGCCTCCCTTGTTGTCTCAGAGCAATCGCCCCTAGGCCATAGTTTGGCAATCGTCTCGCCTAAGTGACACGCCATCCTCCATCCCCTTTCCCTCCAGGTGACAAAGTCAGCTCATAGGCTGATTCATAATGTCTGTTTGCAATGATCTCTGGGTAGAAAACCCTCATGTCATGTACATAATATGATGCTGTCAAATTTGATTGTTTTTTTAACCCTTTAAAAAAAATCAGTATATGGTATATTTAGAATATTTTCATTGTTTTACCTTGCTGTCCGCCAGCCCTGTCTGACCAGGGACTGAAATCATTATCTCAAAGCCACCAGAACACATGGACAAAAATAGTCATTTTACTGCTGGAGTCTATCCCAGCTGCATTGGGAGAGGCGGGGTACACCCTGGACAGGCTGCCAGACTATCACAGGGCTGACACATAGAGCACACAACCATTCACACTCACATTCACACCTGCGGACAATTTTGTCCGTAGGTGAGTCAGTGTCACCAGTTAACCAAGACTGAATGTAATTGGACTGTGGGAGGAAGCTGGAGTACCCTGAGAAAACCCACACTGACACAGGGGGGAACAGGAACTTGTTTGCTGTGAGGTGACAATGCGAACCACTGCACCACCATATCTGCAAGTCAAATCAATAAGCAATAGTCTGCTCAGAAGTGACTGTTGTTGCTAGCACGATGTCACAGTGATTCAGCCTATAGGCTACATGCAATCAGAACTACATTAATTTAGAAACTTTGTATGACACATATTCATTGTTTGCAGAAACATACAATGCGAACATTTTCGTCTGGTGGCTGGGCTTCATATTCAAAGTTAGAAATGCACATTCAGTACAGAAATATGGAAGATTTTAAACTGTTTTAAAGGTCTTTAAAAATGACTCTACAAAATCCTCTGGGGAGTGAACCAGCTGTGTTCTTTGCTTCTGTTCTCCTTCAACCAAACAAAAGGTGTTAGTCACTTCTCACACAATAGTAGAAAAAATAAATAGCAGCGTGACTTGCCTTGCGTATGAGCCGGACTGTGGGGGCGTCGAGCTGACCCACGCGCAGCTTGTGCCAGTTCATACTGCTGAACCACCTGAAGGGAAGAGACGAGGGAGACTGCAGGTCAAACACACTGAGAGTGAGAAATAAGTGAAACGATTCAGCCCACATTAAGAAGCTCAGTCAGCAGCGGAGGAACCTTAACCGTAAGGACAAGACGATAAGAACGAAAACAAACTTTGATTACAAAATTAAATTAAGCCAACTGGTGGGTACTTCCTGTGTCGTTTCACCCAATATTTATCTAAACACCCATACATATGGGACATGTTGCCATGGTTACCTGTGGTGCCGGACATCTTTGATTCCATTCTTGGTGTTTCCTAACCTCTGACCCGGCCGAGGTCTGCAAACAAAAACACGAGATCCCTTTTTATTTCATGAGATTCCACTTTCCAAAAATCATGAAGATGCAAGTGCACATCATGATACAGCGTATAACTCTGCAGATATGTTCCATAATTCATACTCTACACTGGGATTAACTGTATCATACACTCAAACCTCTATGATTTTACCATACATATTAGATGATCCAATTCTATTTTATGATAAAGTTATTCATCGAGTTCATTTTGAATATCAGTATATGACATTTTAATCATCCAGTCGATACATTCGTCTCACCTGCACAGTTTGCTGATAATGGACTTGGCTGCCTCAGTCAGGTAAGGTGGGTACTTGAGCACCCCATCCAAAATCTTGGCGTAAATCTTCTGAGGCTCTGAACTTGAAAAGGGAGGGCTGACAGGTTGTAAAGGGAAACAGAGAAGAGTAATGAGAAGAGAATTTAAAGCAAAGAAATAAAAATAATGGCTCAGAGATGAACCAGTCAGCTGCTGTTGGATAACCTGAGCCTGTGACTGCAGACGCCGAAGCCTGCGTGTCATATTTCTTTGCTGCCATCTACTGGTTATTATTAAGGTTTGACTCGTTCATGATTCACTCCTATTTCACCATATTTATGAACCACACAAGAATGCAGAGATGATTGCTTCCACTCAAGGTCTGGTGCATTAGTAAATAGCCACGGGTGAATATAAATGGGCCCCTGGGCACAGATATGTAAAAGACCCCACCATCTCTCCTACACAGGAGCAAGACACACACTTTGTGGTGGTTTTGCATCGCTATGTAGTTGTTACGCATCTTTTTGTGGTTTTGTGTCTCTTTGGGGTCACTGTAGTTGTGTGGGGTCTGTTTGAGGTCATTTAGTGTCGCTTAAGGGTAATTTTGTGTCTGTTTTTGGTCATGTTGTGTTGACTTGGAGTCACTTTGAATCTCTCTGTAGTCATTTTGTGTCTTCTTGTAGTTGTTTGGGGTCTCTGAGGTAATCCTGTGTATCTTTAAGGTAATTCTGTGTCTGTGTTTTTGGTTATTTTGTGATGCTTTGTAGGTATTTTGAAACTCTCTGTAGTCTTCTGGTATCTCCTTGTAGTTGTTTTGTGTCTTTTTATAGGCGTTTGGGGTCTCTGCCATAATTCTGTGTATTTTCGAGGTAATGTTGTGTCTATTTTTGGTTTATTTCATGCTGCTTTGTGTGTATTTTGAATCATTCAATCATTTGAATCAGTCATTTTGTGTCTCCTTGTAGTTATTTTGTGTCTTTTTTTGTAATTCTGTGTCTCTTTAAGGTCATTTTATTTCTCTTTTGGTTGTTTAATGTCACTTTGTAATCACTTTGAATCTCTCTATCATCATTTTGTGTCTCCTTGTAGATGTTTTCTGTCTTTTTATAGTTGCTTGGGGTCTCTGAGGTTATTCTATGTATCCTCAAGGTAATTTTGTGTCTCTTTGAGGTAATTTTGTGTCTATTTTTGGTTATTGTGTGCTGCTTTGTGGGTATTTTGAATACCTTTATAGTCATTTTGTGTCTTCTTGTAGTTGTTTTTTGTCTCCTTGTAGTTGTTTGGGTTCTCTGAGGAAATTTGGCGTCTCTTTGAGGTGATTTTGTATCTCTGAGGTAATTTTCTATCTCTTTGAGGTAATTTTGTGTCTATTTTCGGTTAATGTGTGCTGCTTTGTGGGCATTCTGAATCTCTTTATAGTCATTTTGTGTTTTCTTGTCATTGTTTTGTGTCTCCTCGTAGTTGTTTGGGGTCTCTGAGGTAATTATATGTCTCTTCACGGTAATTTAATCTCTGAGGTAAGATTTTTTATTTCTTTAAGGTAATTTTGTGTCTATTTTTTGTTTTTTAGTGCTGCTTCGTGGGTATTTTGAATCTCTTTATAGTCATTTTGTGTCATCTTGTAGTTGTTTTTGTCTTTTTGTAGTCGTTTGGGGTCTCTAAGGTAAATCTGTGTCTGAGGTAATTTCTTTATCTCTTTGAGGTAATTTTGGCTTCACTCCATTTATTCTGTGGGGGGGTTGCAGTTCCTTCCTTCCAGTCTCTCTGGTCATCACACGTTAATTTGAGTGATGTTTTGCAAGTGAGGGCCAGGGGGGCCCCTGACACTTTGGGCCCCTGGGCCTGTGCTGATAAGCTCGTTCAGTAATCCATTACCTTCCCACCAACAGCTCATAGATCAGGACGCCCAGCGACCAGAAGTCAACTGCAAAGTCGTGACCCTGGTTCTTGATGATCTCTGGGGCCATGTACTCAGGAGTACCCACAAATGAGTAGGTTTTCTCTCCACGCACCAACTCCTTGGCAAAACCAAAGTCCACCTGCAAAGAGACATACACAGGTCAGTTTTTTTTGCACGTCCATAAAATGTCCACCTGCTGCGGCGACCTCTGGCTCGCCTGCTGGAGTGTGTGCCCCATGTGGGCTGGGTCCTTTGCAGCGGCTGGGATTTGATTCTGGCCCAAAGCCTTTGCTGAATGTCATTCTTCAACCTTTCCTGTCCATGTTCAGCTGTGCTTTTGATAAAAAGGCAAAAACCTGTGCAAATGACCAGCTGCTGAAACAAAAGGACACCTGAGAGCATAACAGGTGAAATAAAAAAACAATGGGTTTCACTAATTAGGAGGGCTTCAATGCATGTGTAATTTTCTCCCACTAGAGATCTCTCAATAAAAACAAACAGCCGCATTTTCTGAATATTTAATTTGTCCTTACACTTACACAGATAACTACTCACCAGTTTGACGTAACCCTTTACGTCCAACATCAGGTTCTCAGGTTTCAGGTCTCTGTACATGATGTTCTTCTTATGGAGGTAGACGTAGGCCTCTACCACACAGGCAGTGCAGAACACAGCGATGGACTCATCAAAACGTCCTCTGAAAATCACAGAGACATGAAAGGTTCAATCACCCCTCTCCAACAACTTCCTCCTGCTCACTTTAATGACTTTCAAACAAATTGATCTCCTTCATCACTTTCTACTGCTGATATCTGTGTGTCAGATTCTAGCAGCTACTATAGGTGCAACTTTATTAAGTGTAGATCTCAGGGTGTAAAAATGGCAGTAATGAAGTTCCCTACCAATAAAAATGTCACTGATTTTGCCAAATTGCTCAAATAAAATGTCCTTTCTTTCATAAAATTCTATCCCAACACCTTAATGAGGAAGTGAGCTGTTTTGTGTTACTGTTTTCTCACACTTCTTTGAGTTTGGTCCAGATCTCTCCTCCACCACAGAACTCCATGATCATATAGATATATCGTGTGTCTTTAAAGGCAGCGTGAAGTCTACAGAGAGAGAATACAAAAGCCAGATTAAAGATTAACACCTTTTTAAACTGACCGTATGTTAAACTGTTTTTAAATGTTGTGATTAAACAAGTGTGTGTGTGTGATGGCAGACACCTGACAATGAAGTCACACTGGATAGCTTTAAGGATCTTCTTCTCAAACAGCATGTGCTCCTCCTGTCTCTTGGCAACAATGTGCTTCTTGCTGACTCGCTTCATGGCGTAGTATTTCCCATGATTCACTGTGGTCATCTTAGAATGACAACAAAACAATGACTTAACGCGCACAAAAAAACTCACTTTTTTTGCCCTTATTGAAAGTTCAAAGTTACTTATACTCCTATACATACAGCCGTGCGTACTCTAAATGGGAAAGTGAAATGGCAGTCTCTTGTGTCACGATTTCACAAGTTTTCCTCCGCTTGCGGAATGGTTCTGTCGTATGAATACAGCCTCCCTTTTAAATTCCTTCAACCACCTTCTTAAAAAGGGGAATGTTGCAATATTTGCATATATCCAAAAACCTGTTAAAATCAAAGTCTGTCATAATGTTTAAAAGTAGGTGTGTTTCTCCTTCCAACCAGAAATGTGGGTCGTTCTTTTGGGCATGTATCTTAACCCCACAGACTTGGTGGTTTGTGTACAACACAGAGCTGAGCATAAGCAGGCAAGAAGCTGGGAGACACAAACTGCAGTGAAAACGAGAGTTACAGCTGTAACTATGGTTCTATAAATTCTGGATGACCGCCAGATACGGTCAGGAAGAATGAAATAGAACCCCAATTGAGACATATAATCCGAAAATGAATTCTTGGGTTATCGCCAAATTATGTTTTGTGAGGTCACAGTGACCTTTGACCACCAAGTTTTAATCAGTTCATTTTTGAGTCCAAGTGGATGTTTGTGCCAAAAGAAATTCCCCGAGGAGTTCTTGAGATATCACATTCACACAATGCCTTCTCATCCCAGTCCATCAAATGTTACATGCGTTGTGTCTTTTCAAAATACACTTGTGCTTTCACAGGAAATATACAGTTTCTTCTTGTTAGATGCATACAGTCTTTTTCAAAATAAACTTAAAACATTGGTAAAACATCTAGTATTTACGTGTATCTCCTTGTGCAACAAAAGCATGTGGTTAGGTTTAGGAAAAAAACATCATAGTTTGGCTCAACATTCACACAGGAAACAAACAGCAAGCTCCTGGGTGAAAGTCCAGGGTTTGTTAGACCCATCCACCTCCCCTCCTGCCCACCCTATGGAGACTCTACAGCTCCTTACATTACGTTGTTACATTACACTGCATTACAAACTGCCACTGCTCAGTGCATTTCCTACTGCCGTGAAAGATGCCTTTGCACACTGTTATCTTTTGTGGACGTCCACTGAAATAGCGCTGGTATATGAACACTTTGCGCCCCGGGGCCTGGTAGGCCCATTCAGTAATCTATTCATGGGGAAGGCGTATTGTACTTGTAAAGCAAAGGGTCCTTGGGAAATATAAATAACACATGAAAGGGCCTTGTTTTTGATAAATTACATTTTTATATTCAGCTCACTCTCCTCACCCTAATGATTTTAATACAGCCCCTCAGCATTCAAGCTCCAGTCTTACCACTTGCATTTTATTACTGGGCTTGAGTCTAATATATTCTAACCATATTCAATCCTAATATGGTTTTGCATAAGAGAACTAATGCTTTTTACATTCTAGCAAATATTGAAACAGTGCTTATACAAAGACAAACGCTCACCAGCTCAACACGGCCAAACCCTCCAACTCCAAGTGTGACAGGATCCCCTTGAAAGCGGCCCTCCTGGTACAGCACAGGAACCAGGTCCTTAAACCTCAGAGTGGAGCTGGGACTAACCGAGACAGACAGAGAACTTTAAACTCTAATTTTGAGGAAGTCATTTGTGTGATTCATATGATTGTGTTACATCTTTCAGCCTGCATCCATGAAATCTTATCATCTCCCACCTACCTGGATTTTTCTGGTGGAGCTTGCGCCTCCTGCATCACTTTGGAGCTAGAAGTAAAAACCAAATAAATCAGAGAAGTTTATTATTCATTTACACACCCCACTATTCTCACTATGATGGAGTGAACAATTACGATTTTGATGAAAAGTGTTCTGCCATACGTACTCGTCAAACAGCTCCAGGTGTTCTATGGGTATTGTCTCTTCAAATACCCTAAAGAAAAGTCATTGTTACATAAACTGCATCGACCAGCAAAGTACATAAAAAATAAACACAGTGCAAACAAGGCAACAGCGACAGAGAACAAACACCCTGGAGAAATCCCTTCAAGAATCTCTCTCGCCCTGAGGAAAATAATGAGGAGTCAGACTCACTCCTTGTCAATGGAGAAGCAGGTAACAGGGCCGTCAGCACTGCAGGTGGCAGTTCTCAAGATTTCCCTGCAAGAGGGAAAACAATGCACACATGTCAGCCTAGAAAAACTGTATGTCATTAGTACTTACAAATGCATTCGTCAACACCCTGTCTCAGAAGCTTTTGAAAACTGCCATCTTACATGTTTACGGTTTTGATGCTACAGAGCTGGCATCATCTAAAGCACATTAAAGGAATACTTCACCCCCCAAATGACCATTTGTGTATCAATCACTCGCCCTGTGTTACATTGAATTTGTAAAGAAAATTACGTTTTCTCTCATGCCTCCATGTTGAATGATGAATCCAAAAACGAAGAAAGTTCTTCATGAATTGAAGTTATAGGGGTCCGTGTTTAACCACAGCAAAACTTAATTGAAACATCTGTCTACACACTCTCAAACAACTCATGCAGTATAATCCAAGTCTCATTTATCCAGTCATATCCATATATCCAGCTCAGTGCTTCCCAAACAGAAAGCTCTTTCCTTTGGGGACTGAACAGATAGTAAAACTTATCTATGCTCTCTTTAAAGCCAAAGTCCATTGACAAAAATAGTAATTTTACCCTGCTGGACACAGGAGCTGCTGGTCTACCACTGCCTCACTCAGTTAGTTAGTTTGTGTTATTGTGTGACTTTGCTAAATTCATATTAACGCTTTAAAACACCAAAGTCATACAATAACATAAAATAAACAAACTGATCGAGGCAGTGGTAGACAAGCAGCTCCCATCGTTAGCGAGGTAAATTTACTGTTTTTGTGAATGGAGTCTGGCTTTGAGGAGAGCATAGATAAGTTTCACTTTCCATTCAGTCCCTTGGTCATAAAGAGCTGTCTATTTGGGAAGTACTGAGCATACAACTGGATTAATGAGACTTGGATTATACTGTATGAGTTCTATGAGAGTTTGTAAACAGATGTTTCGATGTAGTTTTTACTGGTGTTATCCATGGACCCCTATGACTTCAACTCATCAAGAATTTTATCCAATTATTTACCGTGGAGGCATGTAAGAAAAACTAAATTTTGTTCACAAATTTAATGTAACACAGGGTGGGTAACTGATATACAAATGTTCATTCGGGTGTTGAAGTGTTCCTTTAATAGATGTGGATTAAGAAAAGTGAAGTGTTACATATTTATTAATGTGTTTATCTTTATGCTGCAGAAATCTGCATCTGAAAAACCTCCAGATAAAGCAACAAGGTTACTGTGTTATATGCTCAATAATGTAAATGCGGAAAATATTTTTAATCATATGATTTTTATCTCAGAAAGCCAAAATCATCCTTATATAATCAAACCAATGAGTCTGTTATATGGTACTGTAGGTTTTTAGGCTGTTTAACAAACACCCACAACAAACCAGCTCACAATTTTTCTACAGAAGAGTAAACTTTAACATTTAATGTAACAATTAAAAGTTTGCAAGAAATTTTGAATTTTCTACTTGACTTAGCTAAAAACAGCAAAGAAGAAAACATTCTGGGTTTGCTTAATTTAGTGGAGCGATTTAATTTACTTCAGTAGCTGCAAATGACTGTTCATATTTAGAAGATACTTGACAGATTGTGAAACCATAATGTCAGACATGACATCAGTGCAGTGGATGTTGTACAAAGCTCCAACAAATGCCCTGAAGCATGTGATGTGTTGCCATGGTTACCGAATGAGGGCCTGTTCCCCGAAATGCTCCCCTTTTCCCATCCTACGAATCTGCTTCTGATGCCCATTCACGCTCTTAGTCACCAGGACCTGAGGCGGAAACACACATGAGAGGGAGGAAGAGGGGGTGAGCGCATGATTATGTATACAGTGTACGACCTGGTTGGTGCAGCACGCTGACACATTTAGGTATGAGTTTGGGCACAAAATAATACACCGTGAAAGTACCTCTCCTTTGAGGATGATGTAGAATGTGTTTCCTTCTGTTCCTTCTCGAACTATAACATCTTTGTCCTGGTACTTCACCTGAGGGAGGCAAAATGATAAGAGTCATTTCAATATAATGACAAAACTATATCAAATGTTGAAAATAGAGTTTGTGATTTACAGGAAAATAAAGCCACAAATGTCACATCAAGTGCCTTAAAAATGTCTTCTCTCCAGACTACTGCGATTTAAAACATTAGTATTTAAAAAATGAAAAAGACATTGTATTTAACTTAGTGACCATCGGTTTTGAGTTCATCCTCTAAAACAGATGTTTTAAAATGTGTTTTGTCAGCATATAAAAAGACTGGATTTCTATTGACTTGTAACACTCCAAGTTCACAGTGAAACATCTGAGTAAATACCTCCTCCATTGAGTCAATGATTTTGGACAACTGGACATCATTCAGGTCCTTCAGAGTCCGAGACCTGTGACAGCATACGGAAAATATAGCAGCAGAGTTAGAAACAGTTGTTATATGGTCAATTAATGAAGAAGAAGTACTGTTATGGCAGTGTGATGTGAGAGGAAACCACCAAATCAAACAAGATATTAAATTTCTTCTATCTGCAGAGTTTCTAAACTCACGTCTTCAGGAAGCCCATGAGCTGCTCCCGTTTCTTCTTGGACTTATTGGCTATGATCGTCCTGTAGGTCTGTCGCTCCATGCACCAAACACGCACTGCTGTCTTTGCTGCAGTGTGAGGGAAAGTGATAAAAGTTGAAGTCAGAACTGTAAAGTTTGGCTTTACTATCATTAGAAAAGAGTGCAAGGGGCCACTTTGTACTAAAACTGAAATTATACAAATGCACAGTTGAAAATATCACACCCAGCGACCTACCTGACCCCCTCTGTGACATGACCAAAAACTTGATTTGGGGCATCTACAGTGTGAGTGTCTGTATGTGTGCATGTGGCCCCTCATGCAGGTGGTAGAAAGACAATTAAATGGTACCACAAAAAAAAAAGTTATTTAGACCCAAACTGTATGTTTCTACAAACCACTGATATGTTACATTTGTACATTTTACGTATATGGATAGGATATACATGGATGGATAAATTGAAGCTTTACCTGTCTTTATGTTTCAATTTTCAATTTTATGTTCTGACATCACTGTGGTGAACATGTGGTTAGGGTTAGGCACAGAAACCACTTGTTTAGGTTAGGAAGACATCATGTTTTGGTTTAAAATGCCTGTTTTGGACACTATAAACAGCTGGAAATGTCCAAGTCTCTCTTTAAAGACAAAGTCACAACAAACATGGCTGGAAATGTCTCGAACTCTCGATTAAAATACCCACTTTTGTCGCCACACGCATGACTGGAAATGTCCCAAACTCTCGATTAAAATACCCCCTTTTGTCGCCACAAACATGACTGGAAATGTCCCAAACTCTCGATTAAAATACCCCCTTTTGTCGCCACAAACATGACTGGAAATGTCTCAAACTCTCGATTAAAATACCCACTTTTGTCGCCACAAACATGATTGGAAATGTCCCAAACTCTTGATTAAAATACCCACTTTTGTCGCCACAAACATGACTGGAAATGTCCCAAACTCTCGATTAAAATACCCACTTTTGTCGCCACAAACATGGCTGGAAATGTCTCAACCTCTTGTTTAAAAATACCCACTTTTTGGAGCGCTCAATAGCTCACCTGAATGTAATCTGTGGTATGCAGAAACATACAATACCAACATTTTATTTTGGCATCTTGTCTTGCAGTTTACCTATAGTATGAAGATAAACAACTTCCAGAGGTCATCATTACAGGACTGACCTTTGACTGTTGCTGTCCGTTTGCAGTTGTACAAGATGGCCAGCTCCCCAAACACATCTCCAGTGGTGAGGCTGCGGAGGCTCCTGCCTGCCTGGGTGACGACGAGCTCACCAGCTAAAAGGTGGAAGGAAAAAAAGAAGTTTCTTCATAGATAAATATTTAGAATATTCAACATAGTCTTCCATAAAATATTATATAGATTTTTTTAAATAAAGGGGTTCATGTCATAAAAGAGAGCCTTGAAACATAATGTAGAATTTTAAATAAAATCCTCCATCACATGCAGCCACAGTTAGATGAACACAAAGACACATCCACACACACTCAGGCGAAACCCCACCTGCTACTATGTACATGCTGTCTCCTTCAGAGCCCTCCTGAATGACGTCTTCCCCCGGTTTGAAGTTAGACACCGCCAAGAGATCCACCATCATGGCTGTCTGCTCTTCGTCCAGGCGGCTCAGGAAGTCATTCTTCTGGATGGATTTGACGATCAGATTCGTCTCGCTGATGATGGGGTGAGAGAAGTCATCGTGAGCTAAGGCCACTGAAAACTTGCAGAGCTCCCCCTCAACATTCAAACCCATCATACATGATTTGGGTGTTTGACATGATATATTGAATTTGCCACAGTGGCAAGTAAAAAAAATCCAGTGCGGACTTACTTAAAGGATACTTAACCCACAAAATGATCATTTGTATATCAATTATTCATCCTGTGTTACCTTGAATTTGTGAAGCAAACTTTGGCTTTATCGCATGCTTTCACAAGGAACGAAGAATCCAAAAACAGAAAATTCTTCAGGAA
This sequence comes from Epinephelus lanceolatus, assembly GCF_041903045.1. Taxonomy (NCBI): domain Eukaryota; kingdom Metazoa; phylum Chordata; class Actinopteri; order Perciformes; family Serranidae; genus Epinephelus; species Epinephelus lanceolatus. The sequence continues at coordinate 15,864,873 of NC_135746.1, read as the reverse complement.
TTGAAATAACAAGGGGCCACGTTTAATTATACAAAAACATCTGTTTACAAACACTCACACAACGCACAAGACTGTTTATGCATGCGTTTTTTAATACGTTTTTAATGCAAAAATGCATGTATTTGGGAAGTACTCAGCATACGACTGGATAAATAGGACTTGGATTATACTATATGCATTGTGTCTGAGAGTTTGTAAGTGTTGCTTTAAATGTGATGTTCTGTCGTCAGCAGTACTGATTACCAACCTAGCTGTTTTTTTGACCCTCATGCGTTTAATCTCCAGGGTCTCAGGGATTGGTTCAGTGGCAATGACGGCCGCACGGCTCTTCCTGACCTCTGCTTCGATTTCATTATCACCATGAGAGTGAAAGTCTGAGACAAACAAACGGGAATGCAAAGGAAGGGTTAGGGACTGTAAATGGCTGGAGCGTAACGTTGAATCAAAGGTCACCTCGACTGTGTGTGTGTGTGTGTGTGTGTGTGTGTGTGTGTGTGTGTGTGTTCCTGTCCCTGGTGCCCATGATGGCCTCTTACCCAGATCATGATATTGACTGTGCAGCTCTTGCAAAAGTTTTTCTTTTTCCTGCAGTCGTTTTTCTGTGAGGATAAAAGCAGAAAAGCGTTTTCAACGTTGAAACAATACGAGGAACATGCTGCTAGAGTGCATGTTCTTAACACAAACATTTTTTATGATGATCCCTGAAATGTAGTTATTAAAGACCTGTGACTAAAGTGTGAACTGAACAGGACATTTTATGGTTTTATGGTATTGTTGTCACGGCTCTCTAAAAATACTGCTTGGCATGTCTTGACTGCAGTTTCCGTGGTGACTTTATTCTCTTTATGCAAAAAGTGATGTAGCATTGCACTATATCACAGCTACATGTGATCACATCCAGCTGGATCACACCTAGCTGTGATGCTGGGTGTGATCTAATGTAAAGTTACTCTCTAATGTGATGTAGTCGTGATCATACTCACCCAGGTCTTTGTTTTGCCTCTGCAGCTCCTGGTTGATCACACACTGCTTTTCTAGCTGCTGTTTCAGCTCCTCTATTTGCTTCTCCATGACTACGGGGGGGAAAAAATACCAAAAAATGTAAGATATATATGTGAGTAACCGATAGACTGAAGATGACCGACAGCAGAATCAGTGGTAGGGAGGTAAATATAAACACGTGTGGACACTCAGTCACACAAAGCCCTACACATCACATTTCAACTGTATGTAACTACACTGATGCCGTTTTCACAAGACACTGAACTCTACTCTGCTGCCAACACACAGCAAGAGCCGCACTGAATAATGCAGACTAATGATGGACAGCCAACAGGGTGCTTTGTGAACGCTGTCACACCCTGCCAGCTTGTGCTAAAGATCTATTACTGTACCTGCGACTGTCAGCGGCACAGAATCTGTCAAATTAAACCCTTCATTATTAGCTCCCCTATTGCAGGCTATGTGCTCGAGTGTACTTCTTTACTCTCTCTTCTTGTGTGCTTCTACAGTAATGTCTGACATTAAAAACCTCTGCTGCACAATTAAAGTTTGAGAGTAGAGCAACAGATGTGCACACATGCTAACAAATTAGCTGACACAGATTTAGTAGAGCGTGAGAAAGGTTAACCGCACGACAGAGCTAATATCTTTTTGTCTTACAGATGATCTGTTTGCAGACGCTGATAACAAAGCTCCCCGACTATTTTCATTTTGCTGTTCACTGAAAGATGTTTATGCCTCTATTGACAGGCCAAACATCACAATCAGTGCAAACACAAGGTTACCCAATCAATATCCTAAACGCATACGCTTCAGTAAAGCCAGGGGTGGGCAAGCAGTTTGCCTCACTGCAAGGTAGTGATTATAGGGGGGCACATCCCCCCAATATTCAGATAGGTTCAAAATGCCACCCACTCAAAATATAATATATTGCTAAATCGCTGTCTATTGTGATAGCCTTTGTAAAGTGTTATGAAAATGCTCATTTTATGAATGGTTATCGTCTCACAATGTTATGCTAACTGAGCCCAGTCTCACTCCGAAGTCGTCGAAATCTGGCGCTTAAGCATTGACTTGCGGCATCAAAAACCAACAAAAAAAAGACATCCTTTAATATTGGCATGATACGCAGTTGGTTTCGGCGGCATGGGGGGTAAACACGGTGGGACAAAGATGGAAGTTAAGGCTGCGAAAGTCCGATCGGGGCGGGCAGGAGTGGTGGTGGATGGGTCTAACAAACACCAACTTTCACCGGAGAGAGTGGTGTTCGCGTCCCATAAGATTCTAAAGCCAAACCCTGTTTTTGTTTTTTTTCCTAAACCTACCCAGTGCTTTTGTTGCCTTAACTGAACGACATGTGTTTTTTGTTGAAGGCAAAAAAAAAGTCAGTTTGGGGTGTTGTAATGACGTAGTGCTTTTATTTTGAAAGAGACTGTATGTAAACGTTAAATTTCCTGTGAAAACTAAAGTGTATTTTGAAAGGAGACAATGCATGTAACAGGCAGAACTTGGCAGGGTGTCCCAGAAGGTCAACACCAACTCACCCAGGGTACCTTGCACATCGTATGTGGACATGGAATGTCAATATGTGTCAACAATAACATGTGTCATGCGTTTAGGATCTGTTTGGGTTAGTGTCCACCAAAGCTTTTTTTTATGAGGCCAGTGTATTTTTTTAAATTCTTTGCAATGGGAACGCCAGGAATTTATGCTACACTATAAACGGCAGCAGCATGACGAGGCACCAAGCATCAATTCTGCGCTGGGCACTGCACATCTGATGTTTTTCTCTGGTCACTGAGAGTTGCAAAACATTCAACTCGTAGGTCACCCCCAAGACCAAAGGAGCGCCCACGAAAAGGTCTGTGGTTGACCCTTAAATGGGATTAAGTGCAAACATTTACTTCCTGACTTAAATCACCAATAGTACAAGTTATATATATTTACATGATGAATAAATGTAGAGTAGAGGGCTCCGTTTTAAAGCTAATATGATGGCATAGGTATCATATTAAACCAGAGGACCTGAGGCATCCACTGGTACCAACCATGTTAAGCTATCTTGTTGGCAAGGGGGCTAAAAATGTTCCAGAGTTACACTAAATTTTGGTGAGGGAAAAATGAACATTCCCATTTTCAAAATGGTGTATAGCCCATATTTCCTGATGGCTGGCCTGCTCCTCACTGTTACTTTTTACCCAGCCATTCAATCACAGACGAGGTGGGACGAATACCATGAAGACCATCATCATATCGTATGTATAAGTGCTGAACAACAATAACAATGGAGGAGAAATGTGTTGATATACTGTGTGTGTGTATATATATATATATATATATATATATATATATATATATATACATATTGATTTATGCTTCCTCTCTTAACCCACACAGACCAGCAGGTCCGTTGGCCCCATGTCTGTGGTATTTATCCCGCCTCTCCTCCACTATGATTGGACCGCAGCGGTTAAAAGTGACAGTGACAAGCATAGCATTTTAAAGTTGGACATTTTTTCAAATGTGCAGCGCCGAGTGCAGAATAGACATCAGCCATTACAAATATCAGCTATGGTAGCTAAGTTACTTGCAGTTAATTAGCCACATTCACCCAGCTACCAACAATAGTACAATGCTGAATCCATGGCTACGGCCTTGCCTCACTGTGCTCGTCACGTGACCCCCAGTTACAGCTGCCTCACCCTGAACGTTGGCCAGCTCTGAGATTAGACATGATGTTAAAGTGAATCATAAAGTCAATGAGCAACAGCACCGCAAACTGTGAGGGGAGAATATAAAATGGCTCCTGTTCCACTTTTAAACAGAATTGTTCCTTTTTTGCAAATCTGGACAGACGGTGATTCTGACAGGCAGTTTTACTGCAGTCACCTAGATTGGATGTGATATTTTTTTCCATGACACCAGTGATTTACTATCAACAACACTGTGATAATTCAGTCCAGTCCGTCACACAATGCAGTTGCAGGGCCAGGGGTTAATGTGCAGCAGTGTTGAGGGAAAGAGAAAGCTTGATGGTCATTAAAATTTTACAGGGAACACAATGGCTGCAAAAAATATGTAACTACGTACTAGAAAGTCAAATTTGCCTTAGGAGGATATATTAACCTGTCACACATGCACAGACACACACACACACACACACACACACAGAGCTGTGGACAAACATAATCTGTAAGCTTTCTAGGAACTTGCAGGGTGGATCGGGATGTTAACTTTTACTGCCTGCAGGTCAACATTTAATGGAGGAAAACCACTTTTAGTTTAACTCTTTCAGCCCTGAGCAACTGGAAACAGCAACTGTGTAGCCTATTGGCTGTTTTATCCATTTATTTACAGTGGTAGAGGAAGTAGTCTGATCCTTTACTTGAGGAAAAGTAGAATTACCTAAATAAGTTTAAAATAATCCATTACAAGTTAAAGTCCTAAAATCCAAATGTTACATGAGTAAAAGTACAAAATTATTATCAGGAAAATGTACTTACAAGTATCAAAAGGAAAATTGCAGAATGCAGTTGTATTTTATTTTTATAGAATATAATTTTTATCACTGAACAGTGTTAGGGAGAACCAGTTAATGTAATGGAGTTACATAATTGAATTACTTAATTGTAATATGTTACAGTTACTGAGGAAGTAGTGTAGGAGTGTATTCTTTTAAGTAAAAAGTTTTTATGTAGTATATAGCATTCATTTTGTTTCTTTGCATCTTCTTTTGGCAGATTTCTGGACAACATGGGCCAGCAGAGCCAGAGGGACAGATCTGATTGTAACCATCAAGGGAAGGATGTCTTACAGCTGTCTCTTTGTTCATACAGGCTCCATTCATTTGGTATGTGTTCAAATTTGAGTGGTGTTTTTTAGTGGTTGTCTTATTTAAATTTGCACCACCTCTCATCTGTCAACAAAATGACTGCGCTGGAAATTCAACAGTATTTTGCTTCTGAAATCAGAAAAGTGCTCCAACATTTCTGTGCAGTGTAACACTTTTTTACCAGCAGTGAAAATGCTGTTGATATCAAAACGCTCGATGTCAAACCTGAGGAAACAAAGTTTTAACTTAAAGTCTACACACATGTCAAGGATTGTCAAAATGACATAAAAATTCTATGTTCACTTGACACAGAAAGTCATTGCTTGTGAACTTGAAAAAAAAGCATGTTAAGTAAACACTTTGAGTTAATTTGACTAAGATTTATGAATTTAGCCTAATTAGTTCAAGACCAATTAACAACACTATCACTGTATGCTTAACATATATTTTATTAATTCAATGAAATTAAAAATGGTTGGAAAAATGTTAATGTTCATAAGATATAAAATTAAAAGCTCAAACAACAAAAACAAGTTATGTCAAACTGACATTCTGACAATTTTTTGTCAGATAAGGGTCATGTGACACATTTATTTTGTGTCTTGTCTACACAAAACTTTCATGTTACATGCTACACATTTTGACAAATAAACGCCTATCTCAGTTTGACGCCTGGTCTGGTTGCCAAGCAATTAAAACATTTTTTTATAGAAGTACTTTGGATGTGTAAAACTGGGTTACTGGCTACCTCAAATTATGTGTCCATTACTCAATCACTCTGTAAGTTATTCATATTCCTTTAGTCTATAAGGGTCCTAAAATCAAAAGAATCAAAAAGGTTTTTCATAAAAATTAATCCAAGTTGTGAGTATTGTTTTAACAGGATAAAGTGGTGTTGTGTCGGTATGCTGGGTGCTGTTATCCTCGAGTGCTGCAACTCTGTCTCTCTAGCTAGATTGAATGAATGATTCATAACTGATATATTATCTGAAGCCTGATTATTAAACAAGTAATATCAATACCAGTTAAATAAACTATGTGACTGTGCTTCCCATCTTTGCAGAGCAACCCTTTTGTGTGAAAGGAATTAAAGGCCTGCTCCAAATACAGGCCTGTTGATTTCAGTGATTCAAGCGGATAATAGCCGGGGCTACTAATTGAAGTTTTATGGTAAGTTGAGTAAGTGAATTGGGGTTTACAGTGTATTGCACAGGTAAGTTAATGTAACTGCCATTAGTCACATCAGAATTAGTAATTAAAAAGTAATCAAATGTAATAAGTAACATTACTTTAATAAAGTAACTAAAATAGTTACATTACTCACAACATTTATAACCACTTATAAGGCAAAATAACCTTCACTATACTGCTAATAAAGATATATAAGAGCATTTTAATCCTTTAAGCCAATTAGATATTACTGAGCAGATTAGTAGTTAAGTACTGCATCATATCAGCATGTTTTTTTTTTTGGGGGGGGGGGGGGGGGGGGGGTTATGTAAAAAGATACTAAATGTGCCCGATAAATGTAGTGAATTAAAAACTACAATATATACAGTACAGGCCAAAAGTTTGGACACACCTTCTCATTCAATGCGTTTTCTTTATTTTCATGACTATTTACATTGTAGATTCTCACTGAAGGCATCAAAACTATGAATGAACACATGTGGAGTTATGTACTTAACAAAAAAAGGTGAAATAACTGAAAACATGTTTTATATTCTAGTTTCTTCAAAATAGCCACCCTTTGCTCTGATTACTGCTTTGCACACTCTTGGCATTCTCTCCATGAGCTTCAAGAGGTAGTCACCTGAAATGGTTTTCCAACAGTCTTGAAGGAGTTCCCAGAGGTGTTTAGCACTTGTTGGCCCCTTTGCCTTCACTCTGCGGTCCAGCTCACCCCAAACCATCTCGATTGGGTTCAGGTCCGGTGACTGTGGAGGCCAGGTCATCTGCCGCAGCACTCCATCACTCTCCTTCTTGGTCAAATAGCCCTTACACAGCCTGGAGGTGTGTTTGGGGTCATTGTCCTGTTGAAAAATAAATGATCGTCCAACTAAACACAAACCGGATGGGATGGCATGTCGCTGCAGGATGCTGTGGTAGCCATGCTGGTTCAGTGTGCCTTCAATTTTGAATAAATCCCCAACAGTGTCACCAGCAAAACACCCCCACACCATCACACCTCCTCCTCCATGCTTCACAGTGGGAACCAGGCATGTGGAATCCATCCGTTCACCTTTTCTGCGTCTCACAAAGACACGGCGGTTGGAACCAAAGATCTCAAATTTGGACTCATCAGACCAAAGCACAGATTTCCACTGGTCTAATGTCCATTCCTTGTGTTTCTTGGCCCAAACAAATCTCTTCTGCTTGTTGCCTCTCCTTAGCAGTGGTTTCCTAGCAGCTATTTGACCATGAAGGCCTGATTCGCGCAGTCTCCTCTTAACAGTTGTTCTAGAGATGGGTCTGCTGCTAGAACTCTGTGTGGCATTCATCTGGTCTCTGATCTGAGCTGCTGTTAACTTGCCATTTCTGAGGCTGGTGACTCGGATGAACTTATCCTCAGAAGCAGAGGTGACTCTTGGTCTTCCTTTCCTGGGTCGGTCCTCATGTGTGCCAGTTTCGTTGTAGCGCTTGATGGTTTTTGTGACTCCACTTGGGGACACATTTAAAGTTTTTGCAATTTTTCGGACTGACTGACCTTCATTTCATAAAGTAATGATGGCCACTGGTTTTTCTTTAGTTAGCTGATTGGTTCTTGCCATAATATGAATTTTAACAGTTGTCCAATAGGGCTGTCGGCTGTGTATTAACCTGACTTCTGCACAACACAACTGATGGTCCCAACCCCATTGATAAAGCAAGAAATTCCACTAATTAACCCTGATAAGGCACACCTGTGAAGTGGAAACCATTTCAGGTGACTACCTCTTGAAGCTCATGGAGAGAATGCCAAGAGTGTGCAAAGCAGTAATCAGAGCAAAGGGTGGCTATTTTGAAGAAACTAGAATATAAAACATGTTTTCAGTTATTTCACCTTTTTTTGTTAAGTACATAACTCCACATGTGTTCATTCATAGTTTTGATGCCTTCAGTGAGAATCTACAATGTAAATAGTCATGAAAATAAAGAAAACGCATTGAATGAGAAGGTGTGTCCAAACTTTTGGCCTGTACTGTACTTGTGACATGTAGTGGAGTAATATAATTATAAAGTATCATATAATGGAAATAAGTACAGGTATTGGAAAATTGCATCTAAGTACTGTACTTAAGTAAATGTACTTACCGTAAAAATTCAATTAAACGCCTGTCTCTTTTATGAGCTTGGTGTGGCTACTGATTTTGACAAATAAAGGCCTGTCTCAGTTAGATGTCTGTGCTGGTTGCCAAGCAGTTGTTTTTTTTATAAAGGTTCTTCAGATGTATAAAATGGGGTTGTTAACTACCTCAAATTATGTGTCCATTCCTCTATTACCCTGTAAATTAATCCCGATCTTTGCTGAGCAACAGTTTTGCATCAAAGGAATTAAAGGCCTGTCCCAAATATAGGCCTGCTGATTTCAGCGATCAAATGATAGCTCAGGCAGGTGATGGTGATGCAGCGACTACAACAATACTGAGATATTTCAAGTATTTTTTCACTTAAAACTATTAAGCTTGACTCATTATTTTCAACAATGACGAATGGTCTTTGGAAGCCAACAACATTCACATCAGCAGCGATTCATCCAGCAGAGAGCAAGAAATTAGCAGACACAACAAAAAAAGGGGGGGGAGTATTTCTGTCTTCTTGTCAGCTGCACAGGGAGAACATGATGCTGGACTGATCACCATTTTACTGATATGGGCAGCAAACTGTACACTCCATACTGTCTCATTACTAATTCATGGCCGAGTGTAACTACAGCTGAATTCTTATAAGATGCTCTGAAATAGAAACCTGGAGAGAGTGTGTGCCAAGTCTGGTGGTGTGTTTAAGGCAGACTCTTTCAGTGGATATTACAGCTTTCTGTCACATGAAGATGAGCATGTTTTTACTTAATAGAACTGTGATGGCGACAGCTTTAGTGCCTTACAGAAGGAAGCAATGGAAAAGGTGTGTTTGGCTGTTTACAAGCCTGTAAAGGTAACAATCTGTACTTTAAACACATGGAGCCACACTGAGGCACAATGCCATGATTTATAGACAGAGTCGCACTCACCTGCAGGCTGTGTGTGGATCAGGAGAGTAGATGAACGTCTGTCCAGCCTATAAAGGCCACATGGGTCATACAGGAGACAATAATCACCCCGAACCGCTCACAAGATCCACTTCCAGCTGTAGAGGAGTTGCTTGATAAATTTCTGACCTCCCTGACCCCAGGACACACCTGAGCAGATACCAGCGTGCACTCAGCAACCTCCGTAGCAGTACTTGGTCCACTGCAGCTGCACACTTTCTCAGCTTACACTGCCATGTCTGCTCCTCAGCTTTTACTATTTTTACTTCTCTCCAGCTCTCTCCCTCTCTTTCTCTTCCTCACTCTCAATGTCTATCTGTCAATCTCAGCAGCTCTGGTGTTGAATCATTAACGATAACCTGAGGCTCCTCCCATAACACCAGGTAGAGGTATACAGGCAGGAGGATGGACTGGAGAGAAAGCTGAAGTTGGGGTGTAAAAATCATGCTTAACTGTGCTATAATTCATATTTAAACCATTGTTCGTGTGGGATTTAACTGCGTTTATCTGCATATAGTGTTGTTTCTCTACTTTAGAACATACCTTTAATACTGATTTGTGATTTCTGTGACATTTATACATTTATATTATTTCCTGCTGACGTCAAAGACAGATACCTGAGTGCAGGCACGAGCACACAATGAGACAGTCATTGGAAAAGATGAGGGAAAGAGGAAGTGAACTGAAACGCTCTCTTCTACCTTGATATTTTTTGCAAACCGAGCCACAGATTTTCAAACACAGTCTCTCTACAAAATGATCACAGTGATTTGCCTTTTGTCTGAGAGTCACATTCACACAACTGACAGCTGGAGTTGAGGGAACTTATCAAAGCCGAGGGCAACCAGGACAACTCTGAATGATCTGCCGCAGTTACAAAGTGCCTCCTTCATTAGGTTCCAGTTTTTCCACAGAGTGAATGCCACTGAATGTTTTCCAGGCCGCAGCGTCATTAAATGAATCTAAATGAGGGCTGAAGGGTTAGCAGTGTGACAGAGGGTGTGGGTCTTTATCGTTCGCAGTTAATTATTGATACTCTGTCTGGTTAATCAACGACATTAATGACCCCGATGATCGGAGATACAAAGGCTCGGATTTCAGCCGTGGAACCTGAGGGGACTGTGTGACAGGCAGAGCATGTGTTATGACATTTTTCCATTAACATGGTGATATAGGTTAATTCACTGGTGCCCAGCCTGAAGGTGACTCCCATTGGGGGACATCAAAGCTTTGTAGGGGGGTTGCGAGGCCGTCTTGATTTTAAAGGGTGTAGGAAAGCTTTTTTTTTTTTTTTTGTTACAGTAGGCCTATATTTTTTGTTGTCAGTGGTTATTGTATTCTTTTATTTTGTACGACTCTAATTGTTTGATTTCCTGTACCTCAGTGCAATCTATAGGGCAATTAGTTGCCAACTTTGCTTTTCTGCTTCAGTGACTGTATTTTATCTTATTTTTTGTTCTTTGTATTTTCTGATAATTGCCTCATTTAATTTGCTTGAATTCTGCATTGTTTTAAATCCCAGATCAACCCTGTAAAGCACTTTGTAACGTTGTTTTGAAAAGCACTTTATAAATAAAATGTATTATCATTATTATATCTCAGTATTTCATCAATTTCTGTGACGAAAACTAAATGCATTTGTTATTATTTAAGGTTTAGATTACTATTCAGGGCAGCACGGCGGTATGGTGGTTAGCACTGTCGCCTCACAGCAAGAGGGTTCCTGGTTTGATCCCAGCAGGAAACCCTTCTGCGCAGAGTTTGCATGTTCTCCCCATGTCAGCGTGGGTTTTCTCCAGGTGCTCCGGCTTCCTCCCACAGTCCAAAGACATGCAGGTTAATTGGTGACTCTAAATTGTCCATAGGTGTGAATGTGAGTGTGAATGGTTGTCTGTCTCTATGTGTCAGCCCTGTGATAGTCTGGTGACCTGTCAAGGGTTTACCCTGCCTCTTGCCCAGTGTCAGCTGGGATAGGCTCCAGCCCCCCCGCGACCCTCAAGAGGATAAGCAGTTATGAAAATGGATGAATGGATTACTATTAAAGATATAATTTGCTCTTACATTACAGGATAAGGGCATAGTGAAGGCTTGAACACGCTTTAGAAAGGACGCAGCACCAAAGGGCTTGCAGGAAAAGCCCACTAAGTATGTATGATTGTTAAAAATTAAAAATCAACATATCATACAATCAGAGAACAATATTAAAAAGTTCCTAAAAATATCAGGAAAACACATTCTCAGGAAATTATCTGCTCAATATTCATCCTAATCAGTCGTTTTACACAACTTCCTGCAGTTATTGCGTTCAGCATTTGGGTTAAACGTGCAGTTTATACGTTGTCCTGTGATGTTGAATATAAAATAAAACATTAAAAAAATATGTAACTTAGTCAGGATTCAGTTTACTCAATGATAGAAATGAGGTTAGGTGCCACATTGCAACAAAGCCAGGCTGGATTATGTGCTGCTGCTGAATACAGCTACTGCTAACAATGAGTTCATCTTACCTGTAGTTTACAATCATAGGCATAGATTTTGGGGGGGACACAGGGGACCCTCTATATCTGGAACATGTGCAATTGTCCCACCCAATAAAAACAGCAGTAAAAGTAGCAGAGGACATCCATTTTGACAAAAATGACACCTAAAATTATGCAAAAAAAGAGGCACAAACTGGTGGATAAAGATTCCCCAGTATGCAATAAGTTAATGCTGCATTCACACGGAATGGATTTTATTACATTTTTTGTGAACAGCACAGCATCACCATTGCAACATATCATGTATGTTTTTATTTTACCATCCTGTCATTCCGTGGTGCTCGAAATTTTCTGGCGGGCCACCCCCCATGTTGAAACGAAACCTGTTCCCTTCATTTACTTTGATAAATTTAACATGCAAAATAAATACCAAGCTGAGGTTATTTTCATTCTTTAATTCAAGTGTGATTCAATAACCAAAAACCAAATACATACTTCATAATGCCCAACATTCTTTCAAGTGAATACACCGTTGATATTGCAAAAACAATGTAATTGTGGTTACAGCTCATACAGACTGGAGAAATAAGTATCCATTAAAAAATACACGGCAATGAAAGGCATGAGAATGTGGCAAAGAACTGATGAGGAAGTAGATGCAGTAAGACAGCAGTCAGCAACATGTGCTGCTGTGTTCTCAGGTCACATTTGCAGACATTTACTGTTCAAGTAAAACAAATGCAGCTTCTGGTAAAAATGACATAAATCATAAAGTGATAACATATTGGTAGTGGCATTGTACAATGGTGTGTTTGCATCATCAGTGCACTATTGGTGATAGATACACACATAATAAAAACCTTCTAAGTATTCTGGACTGATTGAAAATGACATTCAGTACACACATACTGACCTGGTGCAATGTAACCACTCCATGTGAACACTGTTTGTTAACAGCCACTAAAAGTGCTTGTTTTTGCCACTGACTGGCTCAGATTGTTATTCTAAGTGTCTAACAACTAGGGCTGCAACTAACGATTATTTTCATTGTCGACTAATCTGTTGATTATTTCTTCGATTAGTCGACTAATCATTTTATCGAAAAATGTGTTAAAATGTTGAAAAATGTCAGTCCGTCTCTCCCAAACCCCAAAATTATGTCATCTAATGTCTTGTTTCATACTCACGCCAAAGGGTTTTAGTTCACCGTCATGGGAGAGTGTGTAAAGCTGCCGATATTTGAACGTAAGAAGCTGCAATAAGAGTATTTTGGGGTACTTTTATAATACTTTTCTCTGATTAGTCGCCTACTAAAATAGTCACCGATTATTTTAATAGTCGATCAATTTGTTGACTAATCGTTGCAGCCCTACTAACAACATTATGGAAATAATCCCTACAGAGATAGACCTTTTTCTCGAAGAGTAAGATCATTTTTGTTCAATCAGAAACAGCCCCGACATTGCAATGACCAAACCCACCAGACTCCATCTAAATAAACAGTCATTTTATCCTCATAAAACACACTTAACTCCAAGTCGACAGACACAAAATAAAGCTCACAAAAGCCATCTTGGTTCATCTTTCCACTGTTCCAAGAATCACCAACTTTAGTTTGGTTGAAATAAACCCTTAATTCACCCAGTTAGATGTGAAAACAAGCTAGCTCTATACATGCCAAAATTACTGTTTATTTAAATAGAGTCTGGTGGGTTTGGTGATTGCGATTTAGGGGCTGTTCCTTGTTAAATAAAGGGGATCTTACTCTTTAACAACAAGGTCTATCTCTGTAGGGATCCTTTCCAATAAGTGTCATAACAATCTGAACCTGTCAGTGGCAAAAACAAGCACTTCTAGTGGACGCCAAGTGGTTATACTGCAGCCTGTTTCACTCAATACTGGACCAATTTCAAAAACTGTTGTTCTCACTTGTCACTGAGACACAAAAACATGGGAAAATATGACATAGGTTAAAAAATGCTAATGTTACCCTTTAAGTTAAGAACAAATGACCTCCTGTAACTACAAACTACACATCATATAATCATCATGTGGACATGATATACATTCTTTTATCCATCACTCATTCCCCAAACAACAATGTGTGTCAGTGACAAACAAAAGGCAGATTTACAGCACTCACAAATTAAAACCACTCGCTATTAAATTATTGACGGCAGGTACAAATACCTTAAGTACTTTTTACAGTCACGTCTAAGGTAGTGCATAATTTACATTGCAATCAAGCACACTGCAAAAGCATTTACAAGCGTACAATAGTTTTTACATTTAATTGATGTCAGGTTTTTTTTGTTTGTTTAAGAATCACAAACTCAGATGACAAACCTGTCCTACAATTGTACATGTCTTTCCTTCATGACAGATATGTTGTTTCCTGCCGTGTGGCTGTTTTTTGGTTGAGAATGACAGTTCAAACAACCCAGCTGTTAGCAGGATTACCACAGAGTATGGTATGCACTGACAAAGTCTATGTAAAGTATGCATGCAAGGCTAAAACGTGAAGAAGTAGAATCTTTTCAGGAATGTTGCACACTTCAAGGAAAACTAGTACTGCAAAACCAAAGCAGCTAATGAGGCAAAACAAACAGCAACATAAGCATATATGTTCAAATTTTCACATTCTTTTCCTTTTTAAATAATTTAATAATTTTCAAATAAACCCAAGCACTCATTTTCTAACAGGGAATAATTACGCATTTTGTTGTCAACACACACTTCAAGTGCTTCAATTTGGGACGGCATGTGGGAGAAACTACATGATTAAAAGTAATGTACAATCTTTTTTTAAAATAATGTTTATATTGCGTGTTTTTATCTTAATACAATATTCTGTATTAATTTATCGGCTGGCTGCAAGATTTCTTAGATATTTCACAAATGAGTTCTGCACATTTTTACTTCTTGATTGCTCATTAAATAGAGAACCTGAGATGATGAGGTAGATCAGCAAAGTTGCAATGAGGTCATATGATTGTACAATACAGTTGGTCATTCTCTGTGCAAACATGAAGGAGACCCAACATTTCTGCGGTAAGCTAACGGCATGCAAAGCCAAGCAATGCATTTTTGTGAACTGCTGTTCTACTGCTAAGATGCCGGCGACTTCATATTCCTCTCAGCTAGCAGTCGTTCTGGTGCTCGGACAAGATGATCAGCTCATCTGCTCCTCCTTAATGCTGCAGGCTTTCATGATGTCCTTAGGGTGTTCAAATACGGCTTGAACAAACTGACCGAATACGTGCTCCATGTAGCTCTCGCCCCGAGGGAACAAACCCTGCAGGAAGGCAATGTGTCCACCGTGGGCCGTCAACAACAGGGCGACGTTCGGCAGGCTCTGGACTGTGGTCAGCGGGAAGGCTGGATGAGCAGGAAAGGATTTAGTGAGTTAGCCATGTTAAGCAATAGATAGAAAACATCTCTTGTAGCATGGAGACTGAAATATTAGCCACAGTACAATCAAATTTTGCCACAAGCTACTTCAGCCATTCATGTTGCTGCTGCCAAACTTCAAATCTGTTCTCCTCTCTGCTCCTGTCAGCTGTCATTTTAGGCAGAACCATCATGCTCTCCTCCACCCCATTCACCTCCAGTCACCTTATCCAGAGCCCAGAATGAGCTCATCAAAAGCCCACTCATCTTCACATCCAGATCCTGAGCTCCCTCTTCATCTCATCTCATCACCACCATTACCACCACCAGGGAATAGATGATATCACAATGGGGTCTAATTGCAAAAGACTTTTCACATTTCTCATACTTTGTGCACATGTAAATAAATATTATTTTCTCTCAGAATGAGTCTCTCCTGATTGAAATAATTGCGTCCTGAGCAGAGGATGCTGGTAATCAGCTGCTCCTGCTGCTGCCATTCAAAGCAGTGCCAAAGGACGGTCTCCATGAGTCACTCTTCTCCTGCTTTGTCTGCTCTTGCACAAGCTAACATAGCAGCTAACATCAGACACTGAGCTGTTAAATGGTTTCAACAATCTCACACCGACACTAAAACAGCTCGACTCTGACATTAAACACATCAATAACCATTGGTTAATGTTAGCCGTGTGATGCTAACAGATAGCCCTGTCACTACGTGTGTAACTCTGTCCCAGACATAAGAGCTCACACTCCTGCAGAAGTAGTATCATGATAAACAAAGAGGGAAAGAGCACACCACACGTCACTGTGCCCCTATTTTCAACCATTTAATGCCTAGATATAACATCTGGCAGTCACCCACAATTCACAGAACTGTAGTTACGTGTGTAACTCTCATTAGGCCCTCTATACTGACTGGGAAGAGCTTGTGTTTCACTCCTTCTACAAGCTGTAAAATTAGGATTATACAAATGATCTTAAGATATTCAAAGACTAAGGCTGTGGTCACACCTGTCTGTTCAAAGGGAAATTTGCATCTAGTTATACCTGGCTCCATTACATGTCAGGTGTGAACACTGTCAGACTGGATTTCCAACCCACTGAGATGGACTGGTTTGCTTGTCTTTCTGGTCTCATTGTAAAGAAATGTAAATATGGCCCAGTCTGGGTTTGCAAGCAACAAAACTCATTCATCACACACCAGTTAGAGCACAACAGGATACATGGTATGAAGATATCTGCTGAATCTGATGACAAAATTCCACTGAAACATCACCACAAGTTAAAAGTTACATCAAGAACTGTAAACCTAACACAATGTCCATCTTTTCCTGTTGTCTACTCACCGTGTTGGGGAGAGAAGGGGTCATCAGCAGCGTTGAGACACAGGATGGGCACTGCTGTATTTTGGAGTTTATTGTCTGGGCTGGCATCAATGTAATAGTCTGTGCAAGATTTATAACCGAACATCAGAGAGGTGAAGCGTTCGTCAAACTCACGGATAGTCCGCGCCTAGAGGAGAGGGATGACATTAACATTAAAAGTAAAATGAAGAGGAAAAGCCATCACACATGAAGGGAGATGAGAAACTATGACAGAAAAGCAAATGTAAAGAATGAGCCATACCTTCACGACATATTCAATGTCCACCACTTTCTCGAGAACCTTCCTGTGCCTGTGAGACACACGTTTTTGTTTAACATACTTTGTCAACAACCCCAAAATTGTTACACAAAACTCAGGAATTTATGAAACCTCAACTTATCTGACCTGGTGACAGCACGACACAGGCCGTTTGTGAGGTATTTGTTGAAAAGCAGCCAGTTAAGTGGTTCTTCCATCGAGGTGGCAGACTTCAGTGCATTCCAGGGGACGGAGATGGTGAAACCTGCCACCATCCCCGACTCCGAGCGCTTACGGGCCAGGTAGTTTAGTAATAACATGCTATCCAGGGTTAAAGACGAGAAAAACACAGGAACAGCTATTTGACTAAAAGGTGGCAACTAAAGGAAAAGGAAATGGATAGGAAAAATTTGACAGTAAAATAACCTTTTGATAACAGAGAGATTAGAGCAGACTGAAACCATTACACCGTGCGCAAACTCACCCTCCCAAAGACACACCAGCACCAAGCACAGGGGCATGTGGGTAAAGTCCTTTGACATGTTGCACCACACACTCAAGATCTGAGGTGTTGGCTGCGCAGTAGGTGACAGGCGTCTGAAGTAAGCAAAGGGACAGACGAGGAGCGTTACATGGTGTGTTCAAGTGCCAGATTTTGGGTTTGAACTGCTACTACAGCTGGCGTTATTCTGTAGTCATCTTATCGTCAACAAATCCAGAGAGAAGACCAAAACCAACACTGCGTTAGTTGGTGTCAGTACATTCTACCTACCCTGCCAGTCTGTAATATTTACTAGTAATATTTATTGTTTTTACTGTAAATCCCTGTATGTAAATCCCTAAAAAGTGCATACGTTGCTGCATGTAGCTACGTGCTATTGTCAGGGAAACATGTAGTCTTGGTTGCTGATGTTGTTCATTTCTCCACGATTTCGCATCACATTCTTCCTGGAACATGTCCAGTCTTGAAGATTTTGGATTAGAAGTTTTAATTGGGTTTTTTTCCACAGTAGACAGTGCAGCTACACTCGAGTACAGTCATCCCCTGGCTACAAGTACACTGCTACATGTAGCTTCAAGCTAGCGTTTAATTTCTCCTTGATTTTGGATCGTATTAATGTTGGCACATGTACGGTTATGAAGATTTTGGTAAGAAGCTTTCACTGGTGATTTTTCAAGGTAGAAAAGTGCAGGTACACTCTGTTACAGTCATTCCCAGGCTGTAAGCAGGCTGACAGTGCTACATGTAGCTACATGCTAACATCAGTGAAACATCTTCCTGAGGTTTCTACCATGTTTTCCCCGTTAAAGGGTTTCTTTTGGGGAGTTTTTCCTTGTCCGCTGTGAGAGTCCAAGGACAGAGGGATGTCATATGCTGTAAAGCCCTCTAAGGCAAATTGTTATTTGTTATACTGGCCTTTTTTAACTAAAATTGAATTGAATTGAAAATTGAAAATAATCTTGGTTGCGAATGTTGTTAGGTTGTCCCTGATTTCTGATCATATTCCTGCTGGAGCATGTCCGGTTGTGAAGATTTTGGTTTAGAAGCTTTCATTGGAGATTTGTCACTGTAAAAAGCGTCGCCATACTCCATAACACTCAGTTACCCCGCTGCAATGATGATGCAGAGACACCAAGAGTGCAAATGCAGGAGACCCAGAAAAGCTGACCAATCAGAGCAGACTGTGCTTCTTTAGGAGGGAAGGCTTAAAGAGACAGATGCTAAAACCGTGCATTTCAGACAGTGGGTGAATACAAGTACAAGTGTTTTTTAAAACATTATAGCAGGTAAACATGTTCTACTAGAAACCCAAAATACAAATATGAACTTGTAAATGAGCATAATAAGTCTCCTTTAAATGGCTGGTCAATTTAGTTTTTGGTGAAAGTTACTCAAAGCATTAGAAACAATGTGTTTACTGTGGGACTATTTTCAGCAGTGGATTAATACACATTTGGTGCTCTAGTGAGTATTGTGTATGTTTGACTACAACTAAACTACAGTACCCGAATTCATCCTTATGAAGGATCAAGTCACTTGGTACAACAGTGTGGCTCATTGGTGTATGTAGATCTATGGCACATATGTGTAAGTGCTATAGCTCTTCATGGGATTTGCTAATGAGAGAAATACTGGATGTCTAGTCTCATACCTAAATATTATTTGGAAATAGCAACAGTATTAAATGTGACATGACCATGGTTCATTGGGTGATCACTGTACTCACCAACAACTCTTCCCCTCCAAGTCCTCTGTTGTTGAAGACCACACATCTAGAAGAGAAATATCTATGAAAACAACTACAGCAGCTACTGGACATTAAATTAAACGCAATTGTAACAATTTCCACATATGTTTGATTTAGTTACTGAATAAAAAATGTTCAGGGTGTTTAAATTTTACTTGTGATTCAGGTGACAGGTGAGGAGCACAACTTACCTATAGCCGCGGCGAGTGGCCTGGCTAATGGCATGGAGCACATAGGACTGCTTGCTGTTGCCTGTTAGACCTGGGAGGATCAGTACTGTGGGGCGGGTGGAGGATTCTGGGTAGGTCGCACTGTCCTGATTGTCCACCCAGTCCAGAGAGATCTGACCACCATCAACCGTTCGGATCAGCTCACTGAGGGATGAAGGAAGGATTATTGATACATATAAACTTATACTATAGAAATATAATGATGATGTCGAAAGATTACAATATGGCTGTGTCAGTCAGCAAAAGGAATGAAGAGAATGTGTGCAAGAGGTTCATCCTACTTGCGATAAGAGACGGAGGGTCTGGACTTGAGGACGGCGCAGACTAGCGTTTGAAGCCGGCCTCCCCAGCACCACGGAGTGGGACTGAAGCGCTCGACCACCACAGGACAGTGCTTGTGGAGAAATGCACCGAAAGCCTTGCTGGAAACCAGAACTGGTGTCTGGGAGGAAAAGAGACGAAATTAAAGGGGTAAAACAAATGGGTATGTAAATTAATACTTGTGACAGAAAAGAATGCATCCAAAACAAGCTGGGTGAGGGGGCAGATAGTGTGAGAGATACAGAGCTTCAAGAGGAGGGTGTGTCTGTGTGATGTGTGTGTGTTTATGATGTGTGGTAAACAGTGTCGTGTTCTACAAAACCTGAAAAACATGATCTACTTTTTTTTAAGCAATCCAAGAACAGTTTGTATGAAAAAAATGATCATACACACTTTTATATGTTTTGTTTTGTTATAGCAGTTTACAAAACATATAACATGAGTATTATGTGGTATGAAGCCAACATGCACTTATTGAGTTGTCAACAGATAATCAAAGATAATCAAATAAATGTTTCAGTCATTTATCAAGTTACAATGCCAAACATTTGCACATTCCTGCTTCTCAGGTGTAAATATTTTATGTTTTTCTTTGTTTAAAATAATTGTACATTGAATATAATTGGATTTTGGGACTGATGTTATTTGAAGGCATCGCTTGGGCTTTAGAAAACTGTCAGCACATTCATCAATAATGAAAATAGCCACTGACACTTTATTTCAACCCTCTTTTGGCATGTATTGGTGTCAACAATCATAACTCCTCCTATGGGAGAGCTATATAACTTGCACAAACAAATGAAAAAATGGTTTAAAACGTTCACTAGATGTGTTCAGAGCTGATATGGTAGCAAGAGTGTCAAATGGAAATTTCGAGCATTCGTTACCAATTTATACATAAGTTATGGTTGCTTAATATGAAAGTTATAGCTACTGACAACTACAATAAACACTTAAAAATGTCATAGGTTCTCCTTATGACTATTTCTTAATGTGTTATAAACCATGTATGAGTTATTCATATGATTGTTATAAATGCCAAACAGGGGTTATAATAAAGTGTCAGCAAATACCCAATAGTGCAAAGTTATGTAACCTTAAAGACACTGCCTTGTCACCAAAAACGTAAAAAAAAAAAAAAAGATTAATTTTTTTTAAAAAATGCAATAAAATAAAACAGACGAGTGAATAGACAAAATAAAAAAATAAGTAAATAAGAAAAAATTGAAATAACATAAAATAATAATTTAAATAGAGAAAATTAATTAATTAATTAATTAATATAAAATATAAAAATCAATTAATAAAATAAAATAAAAAATACATAATAAAAATAAATAAAATATTCTAAAATAACATTAAGGACAATAAGATAAAATAAATAAAAACAATACAAAGAAATAAGACAAAAATAAATAGCAAAATAAAACAATAAATAGAGTTAAATCAGAAAAATAATTAAATAAGAAAATGTACTTAAAATAAGTCGAATAAAATAAATTAAAATAAAATAGAGTAGAATAAGGTAAAAAAAATAAAAATAAATAACGTTACACATATATAAGAACAATACAATAAATTCAAGCAAAAAACTATACAATATAAAAACAAACCGTGGATGTAACGTTAGTGCAGTCATTATCACCGGTACCCTTTAACGCAGTGACTGACCTGACACTTGCGGCCCCACAGATAGTACAGTGCGGCCGTGAGGGAGCAGATGAACACCGTGTAAGGTCTGGACACACACTCCCAGTATGTTCTCCATAGCTCCAAATGTGATAAAAACATGGCTACTGTCTATCTACTTAGCTTATGTAGCTGACGATATCTAACGTTAACGGTGACGTTAGGCTAAAAGGCTCTTTAGCCGACACACCGGGACAGACAGCTGACAGAGAGACGTTAACGTTAGCTACAGCAATGCCCGACAACCTGCCTTCATCACCACCAGCTAACGTTAAAGATGCTTTACGGCCGCTCCTTTACCCCGAGACGTCCCATCACCTCTGACGGTAATGGTAAAAGCCGGTATCCACTTGCAGGGTTTTATTCAGCGGGGTGTTTCGGCAGCTTCCTGGTTATCAGATGGTCCGTTTAAAGAGACACCTCCTATGTCAAAGTCCGCCTCATGCAACATGTAATGATCCGCCTTCACCATACAGGAAGTACTTCCGCTTCTTCTTCTTCTTTGAGTTGTAATGGCGGCTGGCTGACTAGCTTTTAGCTTCATCACCGCCACCTACTGGACTGGAGTGTGGCGCAGTGGATTCCACAACAAGTAGTTCCGATCAAGCTGTCTGATTGGTCTATGAGACAGTTACAATGAGCTCAAATCAGCATAACGGTTCACCTGACTCATCACTACAAATATTCCTCCGCCATTTCCATGGCAACGTTGGACCTGCTAAAGCAAATACCGGAAGGCTACAAAACTGCTACAAAATGGATGAATTTGTTTTCTGGACACACACGCTCTATACCATAGACATATATATATATGTATATATGTCTATGCTCTATACAGTCACCGGCCACTTTATTAGGTCGGTACACCTTGCTACTAGCGGGTTGGACCTTCAGTCCGCATGACGAAGTATCCTTGGGTGAGATACTGAGCCTCAAATTGCTCCTGATGGCTGTTCCATCGTTGTGCGAGTGTGTTCAAAACTGAGTAGCACATGGCACCTTCTATGGTAGCCTCGGCTACCAGAGTATGAATGTGTTAGTGATGCTAAGTGTAAAAAGCGCTTTGAGTTGTCGCAAGAATTTAAATCCCAAAGATGCTCTACTGGACTGAGATCTGGTGACTGTGGAGGCCATTGGAGTACAGTGAACGCATTGTCATGTTCAAGAAACCAGTTTGAGATGATCTGAGCTTTGTGACATGGTGCGTTATCCTGCTGGAAGTAGCCATCAGAAGATGGGTACACTGTGGTCATAAAGGGATGGACACGGTCAGCAACAATACTCAGGTAGGCTGTGGTGTTTAAACCATGCTCAGTTGGTACTAAGGGGCCCAAAGTGTGCCAAGAAAATCTCCCCCACACCATTACACCACCACCACCACCAGCAGCCTGAACCGTTGATACAAGGCAGGATGGATCCATGACACCAAATTCTGACCCTACCATCTGAATGTGGGAGCAGAAATCCAGACTCATCAGACCAGGCAACGTTTTTCCAATTTTCTATTGTCCAGTGTTGGTGAGCTTGTGTGAACTGTAGCCTCAGTTTCCTGTTGTTAGCTGACAGGAGTGGCACCTGGTGTGGTCTTCTGCTGCTGTAGCCCATCTGCTTCAAGGTTGGACGTGTTGTTGATTCAGAGATGGTCTTCTGCACACCTTGGTTGTAACCAGTGGTCATTTGAGTTACTGTTGTCTTTCTGTGATCTTGAACTAGTCTGGCCATTCTCCTCTGACCTCCATATGACATGCAAACCTCCTAAACTGAAGTTGTACACACAGTCTGACTCAAAAAGTAACACTTTTATCTTCTTCTTTTTTTTTTTTTTTTTTTTTACAGGATTTGTTTTTATTACAACAAAAACATACTGAAACACTGAATAGTTCATTGGGGGGAAAAACGGAGATGCAAATAATGAGTCATTTAGAACAGCAACACAGTAAGCACAAAAGTTAATGTTCACCATGTTGTGCAGTGTATTCCCTGTTGGCTGCATGAAACCTCAATGCAATACTCAAGTCTCTTACAAAATAAAATCTTTATTTTAATCTTCCTTGATTAACTTGATTTGACGACTGTTTGCAGCTAGGACTCATTGAACCTAGTTGAGTGGGATTCCTGTGACCACCTCTGACTCAATGCCACACTCGTCATTACCACGCTTGATTTTGAAGAAACCTGAAACAAGAAGACACAGAATCGTAATTTAAACTTCTTTGCTATATCACTCACTAAACTGTCGGGTTGTGTGACATTGACAGAACACGTGACAGAGAAATACAACGCTGATTTTGTTGTACCTTTATCTCCCCAGTCACTGTTCCAGGAGTTCGCAGCCAGCCAATAGGGTGTCCCCTTCTCCTCTCCCCAGCCGAGGATCTTGATGGCATGACCGCCCAGCATTTCCCCTGTCACATGCTGGTACACACCTGCAGTAGAGGAACATTAAGTGCAATAACATAGGGCTTAAAAGAGGAGTTGTTTTCCGCATTTTACTACTGATTTTCTGAAGGATAAACTATGCTTTTAGATTGGTTGTGTGTTTTTGTATCACAAACATCCAAAGTTTTATAGTAACCAATAATCACTACATTTCTATGTTGTAGGACAGCTACACACATTCATGTTTACCTTGAAAAACTTTTTTTCTTGTGAAATACTAAATACTTTACAATACTACTAATAATAATAAGCACTTTTCATGTGCAAATCCTTCAAATGAAATAATCTAGAAGAAAAAGTCATTCTTTGGTCGAACTGCTCACAGCTCATGGCCACACTGACACCTTAAAGGGTAAACTTTGGTTTATTTAACCTGGACCCAGTGTTATCAAGTCTTTGTGTCTATTTGACTAATGGGAACAACAGTTTTTGAAACTTATCCAGTATTGAGAGAGAGCACTCCAGCAAGCAGCGGTTAAAGAAGCTGCAGTCTAATCACTTAGGGCATTTGTGCACTGTCAATGTACGTCCACTAGAAGTGCTTGTTTTAGATTGTTATTCTAAGCCTCAAAATCGTTATTGTCAGCACATTTTCACATCTCACTGAGTGAATTAAGGGTTTATTTCAACCAAACCAAAGTTGGTGATTGTTGAAAGAGTGGAAAGACAAACCAGTACAGTTTTTGTGAGTTATATTTTGTTTCAGTTGCCTTTTAATGAAGTGTGTTTTATGATGATAAAATGTTTATTTAAAGGGAGTATGGTGGTAGGTTTGGCCATAGTGATTTTGGGGCTGTTTCTGGTTGAACAAAAAAGATCTTACTCTTTAACAAAAGTTCTATCTCTGTAGTGACCTTTCCATAATGTTGTCACACAGTTAGAATAACAGTCTCAGCCTGTCAGTGGCAAAAACAAGCACTTTTAGTGGACGTAAATTGATTGTGCACAAATGCCCCGAGTGGTTACATTGCAGCCTGTTTTGCAACTGTCCTCGGCAGCGCTCTCACTTGATACAAACCAATTTCAAAAGTTGTTGTTCCCATTAAAACATGGAAAAAGTGTGGTTGAAACATTTTGAAGTTACTCTTTAATATGTGATGAGAAGCCACATACTGCTTCATTTCATTTCGTGAGACAAAAGGTTTGGGAATCACTATTGTAGGGTTAAAATTTGGAATACAAATAAGCAAACAGGGATGACATGATGATAATGTGTCTCTGACTGAATATAAAATACACAAACTAAAGCAGGTTTTACATTAATTTTCATTCTGAGATGAAGTGAAACTGAGGCTACTTTTCCAGCTTGTGTGCATGCTGCTGTGTGTAGAGGAGAGCTTTGTGTGCATGCGTGCATTATACACTTTCAAAGTTTTATCTAATTTTGCAGCAAAGTCAAAAAAAGGCCTCACCAGTCTTGTACAGCAGAAAATCTGCATATACAGAGAAGGCTGCCTCCACAGGCCCGTTCTTATACAGCTCAGTCATGATCTGCTCCTGTTTGGCCGGGACAGTGTATGTGCGTCTACCTGAAGAGGGAGACACAGGAAACAATAGAAACAAGACAACAGACATGTGGCAGAGAAAAGCTGCTGCAGGAGGAGAAAATGGATTCTTTTTTTTTTTATAGTCTTTACCAAAGTGTTTGTCCTTCTGATAGGATGGTGAGTATCCATCAATGCACTGCTCCGTACACTTAGGAGTGTCCTGTTCACCCTGGCACGGAGGACGAGTCCCATTCACGTGATGTTCACAGGGAGCAATGCTGTAGGGTTGGCAACCTGTCAAGCACAACATTAATATCAGCTCAGACTTTAAATACTTTCTTTTAATGCTTCCTTAAAAAGCTGTTTCAGTTCACACTGAAGATACACTTACCAACATTGGTTCCATACAGGCCTCCTGTCACCAGTCCTTTCTTTGCCCAGAACTCCCAAGCAGCTTCGGGATAACCACCGAAACAGCTGCATCCACATTCAAATAAAAACACCACAAGCATTATTGTTCAGTGTTCTCCTACAGGAATACTTCACCCCCTAAAATAATCATTTGTATATGAGTTGCTCACCCCATGTTATGTTGAATTCATGGAGAAACTGTTTTCCTCGCATTCCTCCATGGTGAATGGGGAATCCAAAAGCGGAGAAAACGCTTGATGAATTGCAGTCAAAGGCGACTGCATTAAACTACAGTAAAACTATATCCAAAAATACATTTACAAACTCTCACACATCTCGTGCAGTATAATCCACGTCTCATTTATCCATGCTCAGTACTTCCTGAACAAACGGACCTGAAACTCAGGGTGCTTTCAAACCTAGAGTTGTCTTGCTTTGGTCTGAATCAGGGTCTAATTTTGTTACGAAGTTGTATAACTGTCTAGAGTTGGTTCGTGTTCTCACGGCAGCATTTACAAGTGGACCAGATCAAATGCCTTGTGCGAGAAAGCTGCTCTTGATTGGTCAGAATTTCCATGTGGTAAAAATCCAGGAAGTAAACCAAACGTTGAAGAAGAGTACACTTGCAAGATAAATGTGACACTTTCTAATGTCACAATGGAGGGACAACTACGCAGGTTGATTTTAGCGCTGCTCATCGTGGACTATATTGCTGTCATTGTTCATTTTAGTCAAACCATACAGTTTGAAAACGAGGCGCGGCCCCAACTAGAAAACAATGTTTAATGCATTGGATGTGCTGAATGTGCATATTAAGGCAGTACAGGAAGGAGGTGCACATTAACAATCCTCCAGGACTGTAACATGCTCATGTTTAACCCAAACAATGGGTCATGTGACTGCAGTTGGTTCGGATCCAGGTCGGAACACGTTCTCACCACAAGCGAACCACACCAGAGTTCGTCTGGAACCAGACTGAGACCACCTCTTCAAGAAGGTCTCGGTCCGGTTGTTTTGGTACACATCTGAGTGTGATTGCTGTGTTCACACCTGCCCAAACGAACTGCACTTAGGGGGCAAACAATTTCGATTGAGTTCGATTGAAGCAAACCAACAAGCGCAGGTGTGAAAGCACCCTAAATCTGCTTTCTTCAAATCCAGACTCAATCAACAAAACAGTAATTTTACCTCACTTAACATGAGAGCTGCTGGTGTACCGCTGCCTCACTCAGTTACTTTGTTTGTGGTGTTGTGTGACTGTGGTGAATCCAAACACAATAAAACAACCTAACTGATTTGAATAAAGGATCAGTAAGCTTCATGTTTAATTCAGTTCCCCTCCAGAAAGGGCTGTCTGTTTGGGAAGTACTGAGCATACCACTGGATAAATGAGACATGGACTATGCTGCACAAGTTGTTTGAGAGTTTGAACAGATGTTTTGATATAATTTTGCTGTTGATAAACATGGACCCCATTTACCCCAATTCATCAAGAGTTTTCTCCACTTTTGGATTCTTCGTTTACCATGGAGGCATGTGAGAAAATAAAGGCTTTCTTCACAAATTCATCATAACACGGAGTGAGTAATTGATATATAAATGATCATTTTGGGAGTGAAGTATTCCTTTAACACACCTGGAATACACTAATTGTTACTGAAGTACTCACCCCATGCCACAGTCATCACAGCAGGAGAGCAGATCTTCAGCAGAGATCTCCACAGAGATCTTACCACCACTGTGGATACATATCCTGTCGGATATCGCCTCAACTGCCCCAAAGGCCTGCGGGCAATCAACAAAAGGGAACATTGGTTTATGCACTTTAGTTATCTTTTGGTTTCCATCAGTTGAACCACTGTTACAGTTTGTCCTGCCCTTTGATTTGTGTCCTTTTGTTGGTCTACATTACCCAGCAGGACCCACAGGATCCCTGGTCTCTGATCTGTTTGATTGTGGGACAGTTGGGCCACTCCTGGCGCGGGTCAAAGCTGTCTGGCAGCTTTATGCCTTCCGTACTGTGAACCCTGAACAAGAGAGGACGACGGTCACTGAGCACTGCAGATAAGGTGAACCTGCTGACTGTCACCTGTTTGGGCATGTGAGAGACTACACACACTAACACACACATTTAACACCCACATGCCCTCATACATGGTTAAACTTACACCTCTGGCAGCTTGGGTCCATTCAGTATGGTTCCACACAGTCCCTTCACATAGCTGATATCAATGTTGTGGAAGTTCTCCCCGGCCTGGAGCAAAAGCAAATGAGAGATTACAGAAATCACAACATTCACAACCACAGTCTGTGACAGCAGGGTTTCCTCAGGTGACCATATGCTGCAAAGATAGTTAGCAGCAATGCAGGAATACCCCAGTGTACTCACCGTCCAGGTGGTGTTGGCTTTGTTAATAAGGTTGATCATCTCTGAGGAGGCATGAGGGTGGTGAGGCCGAGCCCAGGTGACAGAGACTGTCACAAGTACAGAAACGAGAGCCAGGGATCGCATCCTGTGAGGCAGATGACAATTAGACTTCAGCTCAATCTCTTCACCTACAATATAACCATTAATTAAAAGAGAGAGGTTGTTGTTTTATGAGACATTACGGTGTTTTATGAGACAATACTGAATGAGCATCCCAAGGCAATCACAGCTTTATCCTCCTCTCACCTGGGCCTCATTGCTCCCTGACACTTTAAATACTCCAGCCTCACAGACTCTCCCGGCCAGATCGTTCTTTGTCATACCTATGCAAGAACTTCCCAACATGAGTTCCCACACTGCTTTCTCGTTGCCGACCTCGCCTGCCTCTGACTATCCTGCTTCACCTGCTCCTCGGCAAACAACTCAGCCTTCTGTCCTTGACCAAGAGCTCTGCTTCCTTGTTCCTAGTGTCTTAGTGTCCGTTTTGAGGCATGTGATTTCCTTTGCTGTGAGTTATCTCACCGCATGGCTGCACATTCTGCCTTTCTATGCGCGACTTGGCATCCACTCATCATCACTGATGGTTCCTTGACTCCTTGCCAGTTCTGTCCTACCTACAGGCGGCTCCTCACAGGTGTGTTGGCTTCCCTTGTGTGTTAACTGATGTTGGACCCTCTACTCATCTGACATCCCCTCCCGTCTACTCCCTCATGGTACCACTGCACACGTTTGAACTGTTTACTCTTTGTATGCATCCAGTGGACGTCACTGACTCACCTGTTTTCTGTTTTGGCATGCCACACCAAGTGCTTTGGACTAAACCTGTGTCCTGGAAGACTCCGAGCCAACAAAACTATCACTGTCTCACCTGCCTGTTCACTCTATGTTTGACTAGTAGTATCTAGAGGGGCACAGTTCTATTTACTTACTAGAGGCTGGTGCTGTTTATGGATCTGTCTATGCTAGGTATCCAAACATCTGTACATCCCTCATCTAACCACCAATGCCTCCGATGATTAATTAATCTGATCTTAATGAATCTGTGATAGATTGATGAATAGATGTATGTAGATACCTATCAAGCATCTACTAGTCTATCACTGATATTCAGTGGTTGTACCGATAGATGGACATAGATTGGGCAACCTAAATCCACATGTCAAAATATGAGAATTGAATTCATGAATATTGACTGTAAAATTGTGAAGATACCTGACAAATTAAAAATATAAAGTATATCTCTGTCACAGCTCAAGTTTCTTAAGTTATGTATTTATTTCGTTCATGTTGTTTCCTGTTTGACTTTTCACATTTCAGTTCACTTCACTTCCTGTCCCTGTGTGTTTTCCCTCCCTTTTGATGACTTCACCTGTGTCTGATTGTCTGTACTGCCCTGATTAGCCTCACCTGTGTCTCCTTATCCTTCCCCTCACCAGAGTATTTAATGTGTGTCTTGTTTTCTCTCAGTGCCAGTTCATCTTAGCTCCTTGTGTGTGTGTATGTAGTGTTCCAGCCTTTTGTCTCCCAGTGTCATTTCCTTGGGTTTTTGGATTTAGCCTGTTGAGTGACTCTGCCTCATCCACATTGAATTAGGCATTGAATTAGTTGTATCACCACGTTACAACTAAACGTGCTATGTGGAAATTTTATCTAGCCTAGCTAACACTTGCCGGTGCTATATTTTAGGCAAGGAGACAGTTATTAAGATGATACACGGTCGCATTCGCTGACTTACATAGACAGCTTAGTAATCGAAAAACAAATATGATAAAGAAATGTACTCAAAACGGCCAAAAAAAGGCAAGCTCTTTGACACGTCCAATCTCCATGGAATTTCGCAGGTCACTGTTTGGTGGTATTGCAGTTAACCGGCCGGCAGCACAGAAGGATCAACCCTGTGTCACCACTTAAAAAGTCCATGTTACAATTTACCCCATGTAAGGTTGTGCTGTGCTCTCCGCTGCACAAACTCTTTTCTTCTTAACATCAGTTCAAATATAAATGTGAAATATACTTTCACAAATATTTATATAATGGTATTTTTGATAAATAATCATCAGTAATGTGGATATAATGATTAAGTGGGTAAAGGCAAATTATTAAACAGCTTTAAGTCTGTAAAACCAGGAAAAGACAACACTTAAAATACCATGATATCCAAAATCTGAGAACACATCTCGTCTCAAGTCACTGTATTGATTTAGTATCGGTAATATTGCCCAGCACTACTCAAATGTTAAGATGTTATGGACATTAAGTATCATTAACGACATTACAGAGAAAATGAAAAACAATTTCCTAAATCGAAGTCTTGACTTTTACCTGTGTTGCAGTTCTATCGAAGGATGTTCTTCTGGGCGATTCCTTTCTGTCACTGAATCAAACACCAGTCGTCTCGCTTCTTACTGCCCCTTTTTACAAGCAGCAAGTTATGGACTCACATGTCTGTGTAATAAAGCATCGTCAGTAATCATCTCATGTGACTGACATAGAGGTTGACAGGTGATCATAAAATCCTGACCTGGCAACAAGAAAACATTTTGGCCTTTTGTTTTTGGCTTCATTAAAATCTTTCCTTTGCTTTGTT
Source organism: Epinephelus lanceolatus (assembly GCF_041903045.1). Taxonomy (NCBI): domain Eukaryota; kingdom Metazoa; phylum Chordata; class Actinopteri; order Perciformes; family Serranidae; genus Epinephelus; species Epinephelus lanceolatus. The sequence goes on along the minus strand of NC_135746.1, from coordinate 15,834,474 downwards.
TTGCTTCATGATGATTTCTGCATGTCCACACATATGCAATCTCATATCACTAATGAAAACAAAGCAAAATATACAAGGCTTGAAACTGCTGTAAAATATATTTTTACAGTCTGGCATCTATAAACTAATTCACTGATTTTAACCCCATGACAATCACCAGGCTGTAAACCAAAGTGTGACTTGTGCAAAATGTGCAAAATCAGCATTTAGGCTGTTCAAATTCTTTCAACCTCTTTATTTGTTCAAATATGTACAAATCAAAATGTCACATTACATAGCAATGTTTGTAGCTCTCCTTTGGTTCTGTACAAGGTTACTGTGTGCTAGCCTTTCTACTCACCAAAGCTGCGTTAAGGACACTTTAGCTAGCGTTCTCAGTGTGCATCTTTTTATGTATCAAATGTAGCAGAAATTACATTTGTTCTCCCTCGTTCATTTTAAACAGTCCATGTCAAAACTACCTTGGATTTTTTTTCCTTTTTTTTTCAGCTATTTCAAAATGACAGAAACAGAACACAGACATAAAGGTGAAATAAAGCTCTACTGTGAGTGGATGCTGTCCACGTCATCTACGCTAACACGCAGTGCATTTGCTGTAAAGTGCACTGTGATGAATTTCATTTGAGTGTTTCTCCTGTGGAAACATCACAAATGGAATATTAAGCTAGCTTTGACATGAAAAATATGAAGATTTGACACAAAATTAAAAGAAAAACTTAACGGAGTTTGGTGACTGTGTCCCCCAAAATCCTGAAATGGGTAGTGTCATGTCGTGTGCACTTCACCAGTTCAGCACACTTTAGGTGGAAAATAAAACTAACTTCCTTGTCCTTCAGGTGTAACTGTCACCAGCATCATTTTAGAGATTCTCGACACTGACAGTGAAGATTCACGTATCTAATGTGCCTCAGATCTTAGTTAGCCTCAGTTATAACCTGCTACACAATAGCTTTTGGCATTTTGCTGTTTCTCTTCTGACGCGAAAGCGCGTTTCTTTCCCCCAAAAGGTGCTGTGTCCTTGGCGATGTTGTGATTCCATTCTGGTCTCTGGTCTTGAGTCAGTGATTTACAACTTGCAGAGCCTTCAACAACATCATTTTTGGCTTGTGCACCTTTGCGCCAGGGACACAATAGTGAGCATAAACCTAGATTAATAAAGAGATGCACTATGGAGGCATTTTCAAAAACAACCAAGATGCCTGCAGCTAATGTGGGACGCTGTGTTTGAAGCCTGATCATGTCAAACAGCAACACTCGCTCATCTCTGCATGCTGTAGTCTGTTTACATTTGTTCGTCGCTCAGCGCTTGTCATTCTGTTGCTCTGATTGGTGGTAAGTCTATCCTTGGATGTCGAAAATAAACTGAGAGGTTCCAGACAAACTCAACTTTGTAATTTAAATTATTGAAGTATTCAAATATGGGTCAAAAATGTTTTAAACAAACCAAACAAATAAAATTACATCAAACAACAAAACGCCCTGAATTGTCAATGTGCCATTTATGCTGGTGAATTAACCACACAACACTGTGTGGGAAAAATTTATCCAGACGCGGGATGGACTACTCAAAATAACTGTCACACAACCTAAAGAGACCAGCCTGCTACCAGAAACCGTCCACAGTCTACACATGGCCATGGTCCTGTAACGGCCATAATCAAGAGGGCAAAGAGGGAAGAAGGGCTTCAGATTCCTCCAGTCAGAGGAGATCCACACCTCCAGAGTGGGCAAAGGGCTTTCTGAGTCTGTGGGCCCCCCGGAAAAGGTGAGGGTGGATGAGTTCACTGTCCGTGCATGTCTCCGGTGCCCTGTGCCTGTGCTGCGGTGGTGCTGAGGTACTGCCAGCTGAGAGCGGCGAGCAGCATGGCAGCAGACAGGTACATGGGCGACAGGTGGGGGGTCCTGGAGGGGAGGCTGGACTGTGACAGGGCGGACTTCTCTTGGATCACAGCTAGGATGTGCAGGGTCTTGTCCCGCGACGGGTCCGTGAGGGAGACCTTCTGTAGAATCTGCAGAGAGGGAGAGTGAGATGTGTTAAAGTGCTCCGATATGGCTGTTGTATGAAAGCAAACAGAAAAACACACCCACCTCCTGGCTGTACTGGGAGATGATGGTCTGCACAGCTGTCATGTTGGTGGCTTCCATCATGAGTGTGACTGCCTGTCCCTTTCTGATCTTCACCACTCCCTGGAACACCATGGGGTTGTTGTAGCACGTCGACAGTGTAGCTATTGCCATCACCTGGTCAAGAGAGGAATGTGCAGTCAAAATCTCTTGCATCTGTCAACTCTACCAGAGCTGTGGTGTTTAAATATCACATCATACCAATCAAATTACATCACTGCATTGGTCGGGGGCAGTAAATTATACACCACTGTGTACCTGTGGAATGGCACAGAAATTGAAGACGCTCTGGTTGCGCAGGCGGGACAGGTAGGCGATAACATCCGGTACGTGTCGCAGAGCATCAGTGACCAGCATATTGAGGCAGGAGAGAGCCGACTCCAGCTTCTCAGGCTGAGCCAAGTCCTCCAGCCGATTGGCAAACTGACTCCAAGCCTGCACAGGGACACGAGATATTAACACACATCACGTGTGATACTTTGGTTTTTCGTAGATATTCAGCAGATCTCTAAGCAACATGAGCAACGTAGAAAGAATTTATGTTTGTTTTTCTTTTTCTCTCCCTTCATTGCTTCCTTTTTCTTTAAGAAAAACAACTCTCCATGCTGAATTATTTTTTTATAGAGACAGAATATACTATAATTTAGACTGATAAAATGTTAATATTTGAGTTAAGTCAACTTTCCAGTGCACCCCTGCTGCTTCAACACACACATTATGAACAACAAGGTGCACCAGAGGTTATATTAATGTACATTTTCCAATACATAATGGAATTGAAAAAGAAAGAAAACTATTCTGAAGCATTTTCTTAGGAGCTGACCTATCATGCTCATTTTCAGGTTCATACTTGTATTTAAGATTTCTACTAAAACATATTTACACACTTTAATGGCCACATAACAGACTCATTCCCCCAAGATGCACCACAGAGCGCCACAGGAAGTCGCCACCTACTGCATTTATAATTCATAATTATCTATTGGGTGCAATAATTCAACTGCTGCGAGATTCTGTGCAATTATTCAACTGTGCAATATTTTTCATCTCTTGAATGTTTATATCAATTCGACATACAACTGTACATATTGCTTATATACTGATGTATATAGTGTAGTTAAATTTTCACACTTAAAGCCTCAGCACAGTGACGATATATACTCTCTATATTTTATTTTAATATTTTAATTTTTATATCTGAAGTACAAGTGTTAAACACAGTAGCATAATGCACAATTTATTTCATTGTAATGCACATTTCATTTTTATTTTATCTTATTTTATTGCTTTATATTTACATACTTTTATTTCATATTCTAATTCTCTGTTCTTTACATCGGAGCAACTGTAACAAATCATAATCTCCCCTCTGGGATCAATTTCTGAGGTGTTTCCTGAGAGGCTCTGTTTTAGCCAATGTTTCAAGCACCTCTCCCTAAAGCCATTTTTTTTTCTAGGATGGCAACAGCACGACCCACCCTCCTCTCCTTCTGACTGGCTGGCACTCTTTGCAAGTAAGCGTCAGCCAATCAGAGACACAGAAAGGCAGAGTAGGGTGGGTGATGCCTTTGCCGTCCTGAAACAAAACTAGAATTACCACCTCATGGTTGTCTGCCTTCAACAACCAGTCAAGTTGAAGTTTACATCCATGTCTGTCCAGATTCATATTAAGTCATGACAGATAACAATGCTTCAAATACGAATGTCTCTGAGGAAAAGCTACAAATTCTAAAACGTGGATGTGTCATATACCTTTCCCCCACCAGCACAAGGATTTATACAACCAGCACAGTTTTAAAGACACGCAAAATCAGTCACCAGTTCAGTAGCTGATCAAATGTCTCCCCTTCTGTTCCTGAGATATGACGTTGAGTAACGGCGGGAAAAGTGTTTTTGTAGAACATTATGATGTCACAGTGAAGATGACCTTTGTTTTAGATTTAAAAAGTCATTGCTTCATCATGTTATCCTGTTAGACATTTGTGTCAAATTTTGTAATAATTAGCAAAGACATTTTAGAGGTATGGCCAAAAACATGCTTTATGGAGGTCACAGTGACTTTGACCTTTGACCACCAAAATTGAATCAGTTCATCGTTAAGTCCAAGTGGACGTTTGTGCCAAATTTGAAGAAATTCTCTCCAGGCGCACCTGAGTTACCTTGTTCACGAGAACGGGGCGGACAGACAACCCGAAAACACAATCCAGCCACAGCTGTCACGGAATCGTCGGCATAAAGAGAAGTGCAAACACCTTTTGTATATTACATCATACTGAATAACTGTGAGGCTCGTTTACGTCGCACGGGTAAAACAAACACGCTCATAATAGGACAAAAGTACACATTCCCAGTCTTACCTCTTGTGGCCAGAAGGCACGTCCCTCTTGCGTGTCCTCCAGATAGTCTCGGATGATGTTGGTCTTCTGGAGGAACAGGCCCATGGAGTTGGCCAGCTCGGTGTCGCGCCCCACCTCGGGGTCCTCCAGCTGGGACGCAGAGAACAGCTGGGACAGACCGATACCCACCAGCCCCGCCACGTAGTGACAATACTGCACAGACGATGAAAAGAGACGACATGGTGTCTGATTCTATAGTGACAACTTAACAAGTATGATAAAAATGTCACGGCCAGTGCAGCGTACCACAAACAGTGCCAGAGATCTGTTTGTGTTGCTACAGTCATTTTTTTCTTACTGTTATTTAACACACATTTACATTTTTGCTGCAATCTTCACATAACTGTGACACAAGGTTATATTTACCAGGTCCCATTCCTTCATGGATCCCACTTTCTTTTCCAGGAATTCAGCCATTCCGACTCCCATACGGTGGCAGATATCTGAGATGACGTCTTTGTATTCCTGAGCCAGGTTTCTGAATTCCAGTGATATCTGGATCAGAGACACACATGGAGATTATAGTTACTGGTTTATAACAGCCTTTAATATGAGTACCATCATAGATTTTAGACAACCAATTTACTAACTAAACTCAGAAAACTAGAAAAAACGAGATAGTGAATCTGAATGCTGTTTGTCTGTTACTCTTGAATTTAAAATAGAAACCGGATCTGTTTATTAAGTTTGGTGCGCCTAATGTGCATGCCTACTGGAGCTGAGCCGAATACTCGGACAAAATGAGTATGCAGTACGGATAATGTACCGGGCTATAAAGAAAACTAGTATCATCCGCGTAACATGTCACTTTATGTATGTCCATCCATCCATTTTCAGCCACTTATCCGAAACCGGGCAGTGTGGGCAGCAGGCCAAGCAAAGCACCCCAGACATCCCTCTCCCCAGCAATGCTTTCCAGCTCCTCCTGGGGGATGCCAAGGCGTACCCAGGCCAGATGGGTCTGCCCCGGAGCCTCCTACCAGTGGGACGTGCCCTGAACACTTCTAACAGGAGGCATCCTGATCAGATGCCTGAACCACCTCAACTGGCCTCTTTCGACACAAAGGAGCAGCAGCTCTACTCCGAGCTCCTTCTGGATGTCCAAACTCCTTACCCTATCTTTAAGGCTGAGCTCAGCCACCCTTCTGAGGAAACTCATTTGTATCCACGACCTCATTCTTTCGGTCACTACCCAGAGCTCATGACCATAGGTGAGGGTTGGGACAGAGACAGAGTACCTTGCCTGGTATGGGGAAACTATATGTATAATGAAGGAAAATCCTCATTTGGGTAGCTGTGTTCAATCTCTTAGTCCTGTGATCAAAAATGATCTGAAGCTCAATCCTGAGGCTGCTCTGTAAACAACTTCTGATAAATAATAAACATAGCAACTTTTGATTAACCCACATCAATTTAAGGCTGAAAAATATAACGTCTGGTTGGGTCCCACACACTTTCAGTTTAAGTTCCACCCATGTCTACTCTACACTCCGCCCACTCAAGTACAGCTGCTGATACAAACAAACACAGTGCTACTGACCGTGGGGAAATCTGCCAGAACCTGTCGGTCCTTCTCCTGGCTCTCTGTGAAGCACCACTCATCCTGGTACAGGTAGGTGTGGAAGTCGTTCAGCATGGGAACCTTCTTATCCAGAGGGATGGTCATGTCATCCTCCACTGTGTCCAGTGCTCGCAGCACCAGGTAGAAAATACAAACGGCATGTCTGGAAGAGAAAGACATGAGATGAGATTTCACATGCTGACTGAAAGGCTGTCGTGTCCTTCACATGCAAGAAACGATAAGATAATCCTGTACTAGTCCCACAGCTGGGAAATTTGCACTGCTACCGCAGGAAAGGGGACAGGGCAAAACAAGAAGCATTGGTTAAAAATGAAAAGTAAGGTACAATAAAAAGTTACAGTAAAGAAGGTAAATACATAATAAATAGAGGGGCTGACACAAGGTGATAAATATAGCAGGCAAGTCAAGCAGGTCGCCACAGATCAGGTTAGTCTATATGTAGAGGATTCCCTTTGACCCAGGATATATACAGTGCGCACACACACACACACACACTTAAGATGAGCATTTACAAACTGACATGTCTCTGCTGACAAATCTGACCTGAGTGATGATGATCATTAATTATCATCATATCATCAGCCTGCTGCCCCCATGACCCAGATACGGATAACCAGGTGGATGGATGGGTGTTACTTTAACTTAAATACACATTAAACTCTCTACTGAATGGCTGCATTTAAACATTTGTTTGTTTACACGTTGACTGATTAATATTATGGGGGATACCTTGTCAGATCTGATGAATACTTGTTCATTAACTTTAATGTATTTACCAGTTACCATACATTATATTCTATAGACTAAACGAACATTTTCCAGGCAGTTAAAGACGTGGCATGTGTACCGCCCCTCGTCATCAGTTTAAGGTCCGCACAGTTTAATATATTTAGTGTCAAATCTGTCGTCCAGCTAGTTTTCGGTCTCTGTAAAGGAGCTGTCCGTTAGTCACTCTACGGCAGGAAACGCCACCTCAAATTAAAAACTCCATGCCAGAAATTCACTGTATTTCAAAATAAAGTGTGTTTTTTACAAAGTTGACAAATTCACTAGTCACTTGCAGTCCATTCAGAATGGACCCATGACCCACTTTTGGACCTCGACCCACTAGTTGGGAACCACTGATCTATAACAGCTTTGTCTATGGAGCAGCTCCAGACTTGAGTTTTAGCATTCTAGTTTTTGGATTCAGGAGAGAGTTGTTGCCTTGTATTTTGCTGTGTTTTAGATCATTGGAACAACGTGTACATTTTTAAAATAGGTGTACTGCTCCTTTAAATCTGCTGAAAGGTTTGGATAAGCCATGCGCTGCATGATAGTTAACTGAGGCTGCTGCATGTGGTGCAGTCGATTAGCTACTGATAAACTGGCTTGTGTAAAATCATATATGGGCTGTTTACTGACAAATGCACCAGAGAATTTATAAGATCCAGTCCATGTGGTCTATGCCAAACATGCTGGAAGCAGTGTCAACGGTGTACACGTGCCACTCTGCACAAGTTCACAGTGAAATGCTGGCCTAGTGGCGAGGAAAAAGGGAAGTGCCCAGCCACCGCCCATGGCTCTGCCCTTCAGGAAAGAAAACATGCCTGCAGACACACCCCTCTCCACCTACAGCCAGCTTTAACTCACCTCAGCTCCCCGTCCAGCGCCTGGATCACAGCTGCAAAGCTCCTGCTGGTCTGGTTCAGGTACAGATAGCAGGTCCGCAGACTCTCCGTCATGGCCTCCTGGCAGGAGAGACAGAAGAAGGTCGTGTGTCGGTAAAAGCCTGCAGGTCTGAAGACGCTGGAGGGTCGGGCGGCCTCCTGAAGGCCCCGCTCCCCCAGCCTCCGGCTCGGCAGGAGGCACCGAGGGGCGGACCCGCTGCCCCGCGGCGCCACCGAGAAAGAGCGCTTGAACACGGACAGAGAGACTGGACACTTGCAGCATGCTCCGGCCATGCGAATAACCTGAGAGCTCCACCGACCCTGCTGCGGCTATGAAGCGACTCCGTCCATGTCGACGGCCCGGTTAGTGGGAAGGTTTGGAGCATGTAGAGGACAAGCGAGCAGAGGGGTCGAGTAAGGTGAAAAACACATAGAGAGGACGGGGGGGAGCTAAATGTGGCGCACCGCTGATCTGAGAACACTGTATCGTCCAACAGAGTCTGCGCAGAGCGTCTGTAGATCTGCTGTTATGATCACGCTGTTGCTCCTCCCACCTCTACCAAAAACAACACGAGCCATTTCATCATGTTTCTGCAGAGGAAACGTGTGTGCAATCCGCTGCAAACCTCACACACATGACTGTGTCACAGCACAGAGCAGAGAGTGATATGAGTGAAGCTAGAGATTGCAATTGAAACACACTTCTAGAATAGTAGGTCATATTTGGAGCTGCGTATGCAAGCTCATGTTGCGCACACGCATACAGAGTGCAGGAGGTTGAGCTATGGGACCATCGTCACCATGAGGGAGGCACTCATGCATGTTTTGGTCTCCAGTCACCAGTGATTGCATGTAATATAGGTCATACAGTGCTGTCTTACTACTTCCACCCTTTCATACAGGTTAATATCCAGCAAATCTTATTAACACTGTCAAAAATAGGAGCCAATTCTGCAAACATGGAGTTATCCAGATTATAATGTTGATTATTTGACATGAGTCTGAATAATTTTTTGGTTCTTCATGTCCTGAAATCTCAACCTACAAAAGTGCAGGCGTGTTAACAATCATCACAATTAAGTTACTTGTATGCATACATGATAAACAATACAACAAAATAAAAGTTTGTGCACTAAAAAAAAGCTCAAAACAACCCGAAATATTGTAAGCAAAAAGAGCCAGAACACATTGCATTTAATTTGACATTAAAGTGTCGCAACAAACTTTAAATTAAAGGGTTAACTGCAAAGTCACTTTGCTGAATAGTTTGTGCAATTAAAGCTACTCTATTAGATATTCTGCTAATATTATCTTTTTTATTACGCCTGGCAAAATAACACTTTAATGTCCATTAATTAATCACAGATAAAATAACACATTAAAAAAAACACTGTGGAGCCCTTTGACCCAGTGCGCCATTGAAGGCCACAGTGACTTTGGCAGACATGAATGAAATGGAATATTTACATGTAAAAAAACCACCTGTTCTCTGCAATTTCTGCAGTAAAGAATTGTCATATCATCTGAGTACTTCAGGCCTGAAATATCACCTCAATGCAAAGTATTTAGCAATGAACCCGGTCAGGGCTAGCACAGCCTCGTCAAGCTACACTCAACCAGGCAATCAGACACAAAAAAAGAGTAAGTCTGCCTGTGACCGACGAACTCCAGAATTAATTCCAATTGAATTTTTTTGATACTTTCACAGCAAAAATTGATGTATGTGATTAATTTAGATTAATTAATCACAGAGCAGGTTGTACTGTACGCTTTTTTGGACTGAGTGCATACACTTCGGTAACAGAGATAACAGGGTGCATATCTCAAAGATGGCACCCTCATCCCACACAGCACGATGTACTTTCACATTCTCCACAGCAGTATTATGATTATCACTTAAATGTCTCTTGCACACTCACAGGAGGCCCCAACCAATCATACACCCAACAATCATACACCCATAGTCAAACAACATTCACTGGTCGCCTCAAAGTGTTTTACAGTGATTAAAGTGTGGAGAGAAAAGAGCAAAACAACACCTGTAACAGTCCAGGAAAGCACATAATGTCCATGATTTTATTACACCGGTGCATGCTGGGACGGTTCTCAACACATCTACCTCATGAAACTGCAATGACATGATCAGCACTCGACCAATAATATGAACTCTGACTATAATTTCAACTCTCTTCTCATTTTGCCTCTCTTTCAAAATAAGAGCACAGTGTTAACTTCATCCAGGATCAACTAATAAATCTGCAAACTGCTTTCAAATGTTCAAAATTAGCCAAATAAGAAGATTAGTGTAGCCTGGTAACAGCATGTAAGCTCAAATTAGTTTAACCACATTTGAAAAACAGGGCCCAGAGGTGACTCAAGCTGTTCTTGCTGCAAACCATACACAGCATAGCAGTGTACTTTGTTGACACCTGGTGGGAGACAGTGGGAAGGACTGTATGTGCAGGTGTTGCAGTACAATCTGTGACCTGCTGTCAGATTCTGTGGTGCTAGAAGCGTAAATGTGGAAAAATATTGATGCTTTGACAGAAAATATTAGGGGTAAGTACTCCGTCATGGATCCCGCTTTCTTTTCCAGGAATCCAGCCATTCCTACTCCAAAGCATATACGGTGGCAGATATCTGAGATAATGTCTCTGTATTCCTGAGCCAGGTATCTGAACTCCAGTGATATCAGGTGCTCTGTCACCATAATCAAAATCTGTGACTCCATCTAAATATTAGGGGGTTGCCAATATTGCAAAATCCTAAGAGTCAAACTGAATTTCCTCTTTGTTTTAATAGCTCAATTTAAATGACTGAAAAGAAGTGTGTGGCTACTTTTGTAGGACAATTTGATGAGGTCACGGAAAAAGCTGCAACACTGGTTGGTGCCAGTACACCCATGGGTAGTAACTAAATCCACCTCTGCAATGTTGCCTGGTTGGGCTTTTGCGTTGTGGTATTAGCATCTACTCTGAACATGATTTGCATACAGGACGCTGTGAGCTTGTTTTAAGAGCCTTCATCCTACTCCCAAAGATAAGTGAGGATGATCTTGCATCCAACACCATCCTGAAAAACTATTACTCTAATAACATGACCAGATTCCCTATGCATGACTGAGTTAAACTTCTGCATTGGGACATTGGGCCTTGTATAGACTCACTGGTCAAATCATGATGCAGTTAATACAGACTATCCCTCTCTGGCTTCCCCTCTCCTTCGGGGTGACATTGGTGTTAAAACATTAGGATTAGCCGTCAAACATGCGCACAGCACCTCTCCCCGCCGCTGAACCCTGCAAGCTCATTACGTAACGTAAATCCCAAGTCAATGGTCATATCTGCCTGTGTACATCCGAGCCAGCGCAGGAGTGAGAGATCTAATGAGTGCAACTAGCTGAGTGTGTTTCCATGGGCTCATGCAGCAGGAACTGAGCACCATATAGGTCGATCCATTAATGCAGTTTACATGGTGATAGCAGGCATGTGTGTGTTTCCGTGTTGCTGTAGAGGAGCAGATATGATACTGTCAGGGGGGACATGATGTGCTACTTGATCCGAGAGGTTAAATCTGTTAATGCAGACATCTTTCCGATCTGTCGATGCTTTCTTTATGCGCACGTTTATTCTTAGTGTGTGTGTTCAAAAAGAGGAATTACTCACGTAATCCAACTTTGGCATGACGGCTCTGCAGCCTCCCATTTTAAACTTAAACAGGTTGAATATCTCCTCCGGGTGGCCCAGTGACTTCAGGATGTCCATGTTGCTTTGTGGTGTAGAGCTGTTACTCTGTCAAAGTGATGTGTGCCCCTACAGAGATGTTCCCCATCAACGCGATGCGTCGTTGAGATGCAGCAGCGGCAGCAGCACCAGGGAGAGAATGCGGCTCTCAGGCATCAACTTCGTCAGATCGACTGACGCCTCTGATTGGTTGGCGCGTCATGGGCATAGCGCGCAGCGTCCAATGAGCGCGCAGAGCGTCTGGTGTGATGCCCCGCCTCAGCGGGCTGTCAGCGGAGCGCGGCTTCTGATTGGTCCGTCATTGATCCGAGAGGGAACCTGTACCTGCTCATTAAAGTTATCTAATCCTGGGACTGATACCTGTTGGTGGTGATCACCGGGGTGTTTACACACTAACACACTGTCTGACACAGTGTGTGATATATATATATATATTATCCCCTAACGTATAAAATTAATTCAGCTTTTTAAGATTTATCTGTTTTAAATAATTTAGCCCATTTTTATGAACAGAAAACCTTTTCTTTGCTCATGTTTTGTATGTCCTGGTTCATGTTTGGCCTTTTAAGTCTTTTTCTCTGACTGTGAATCAATATGTACTTTTGTTTTTTATCCTTTGGAACCTGAGCTAATCAGTAGCCTATGATTTCCTTCATAAACATGGGGGAAAAGTCAATGAGCAACTTGGTGAGAATCAAATTGCAAAAAAATCACTGATTTAAATAAATATTAAAAAAAAAAAAACAGAAAAAAGGAAGAAGCTAGGGAAAATGATATTTATGATAATAATACATATTTAACTTTATGGTACATAATTATTGTAATTAATGAATTAAGCACCTTTTCAGGTCATTTCCTTCTTTGTTTGTTTACTTTTTAATTTTTTAAACTAATTTTCTTGTTTTGAATTTTCTTTTTTTACATTTTTTAAATTTTCATTTTTTACTAATTTCCTTTTTTAAAACTTTTTTTCTTTTTTTACTAATTTCTTGCAATTTAAACATCATCAGTGCACTGGTGATAGTCAAGGACTGAAACATTTGCTGCTGTTTTTAACCACTTTTTATTATTTTTTGCACTTTGAGCACCCTTCTTTTTATGCACTAGTGCTTTGAATGAACTGACATTATTTTGACATTGATCTCAGCCTGTGAACCTTTATTGTGGCTGTCCAGCTCAGTTGAATTGGTGTGCCAGTATTCTCCTGCCGTCATTTCTTGGTTGTCCATTGTACCAACACACCCAAGAAACTTTTTTGTTGCCCTAAGAAGGCACAGTTTCACAGCAGCGTTAAGACTTTGCAGTTTTTTGGGTCATTTCATCTCTTGTTGCTCACTGCCTTCTTCCTGTATTTTTAAAGAAATCAAGCCAACTTGCTGTCAGGTTTCAAAGGGTTAAATAGCTATACAAATAAAGGTTATTAGATTTCTTAATTTTTATTATTATTATTACAATAAAATCAACTTTTTTCTTTATCCCAAGAAGAAAGTTTTAGCCTAAATGTCACAGCAGCAAAAGTACGAGAACATATGCGATTGTAGCAGGGACACTTTGTGTTGAGGCTGCATGACTCCCTGTTGGTGTGAATTAGGTCAACTCCTCCCTGGTCCAGCCTCCTAATCAACCTGAGGGTATTTAAAGCACTTGTGGCAACATGGCTGCCTTTTGCTCTTTCTGCCTGTTGGTTGCCACATGGTCCCCTCTCTGTGATTCTGAGGTACGTGATGCTGTCTGAGACCTGGATGTTAACCCCCTCAAGTTTGCATAGTCAATGCATCTTTATGTCAAGGTATGGGTTATTGTATCTAGCAGTTGATGGATATGAGATACCTGCTATTACCATGTTATTACTCTGTTATGAACTTGTTATTAACATGTTATATGCTTGTACTTTTTAAGTCTTACTGACTGCTCTTTTGCCTTTAGCTTTAGCTTTGATAATGCTGCCTTGATACGTGGTGGCCTTCAGACAGTATCGTATCTGCTTTGTCTGTAGCTGCCTAGCCGTGAGGCTAGGTTGTATTTTAGAGTGAACCAACTGGTTGTTACATTTATTTTGTTTTTGTTCTTTTATTAATACTCTTTGTCCCCTTTTAGTGGAGCTGGTTGCTGGCTGGTGGTGGAGGCTAGGACACTCTAGTGCGGTTCCCTTCACAGATTGTAGTGGTAAGAGCACTGGGACACCATATTGAACACCTGTTTGCTGTGATTGCCAGTTGCCGTGAGAACACGAGTGGTGGGTGAGTTTGCACTGTTGGAACACATCTGCCTCCCCACTACTGGCCTCAGCCCACTATTCCCATGCCTATCATAGTTTTAGTTATTCCTGCTGGAAGTTGTTTTTTTTGTAAAGAAAAGTAATATTGTTAAGAATAAATTTGTAATTGTAATAAAACCTTTTCTACATTTCTATCCAGATGCCTTGATGTGCTTGATGGACAGAGTTTTAACTAATGCTCCTAATAACCTGCCAAACTCCAGTGAACTGCTGCATGACCAATTTGTTGAACATGTGTATGATTGTGCTCTCCGCAGGGAGTTAAAGTAGTTTGTCCGAAGTCATCCCACTGCCACCTTACTTGAGGTCCGTAGCGAGGCTATTAGATGGGAGTGAGAGGGAATGCCAGGGGGTGCCAGAGGTAGGAGCCACTCTGTCCCATCTGCTGCAGGTTTTCAGTTCGCCATACTGGGAGGCTCTCATTCAGGGTCAGGTAACCTAGACTCAAAGTCCGTGTTGGCAGAGTTAAAGGAAATGTTAAAACAGCAACAGGAACAACTAAACCAGCTTAGTAGCAGTCTTGCTGCACTCCAGAATGTCCGCAGGTGTTTTCGTACTGGGAAACAGTCTGTAATTTGTAAAAGGTGTCAGAAGGCTGGTCATTTTGCAAGTGATTGTGATGGTGAAAGAGTTCAGGCACCAGCTCAGACTCGTAGTGATAGGCCTTATTCACAAATCAGCAGTCGGGAAACTTTCACCCCTTGAACTGCTGAGGCAAAGTTCAGGTGGGTACTCAGTGGGCTCAGAGCCATGTCCTGGGAACGCAGACGCTATACCGGAGTTGATGTCAGCCTGTCCACACATAACCATATTAATGGGAGGGATTGAGGTTCCATGTTTGGTTGATACAGGGTCAATGGTGTCCACCATAAGCAAAAGCTTCTTTGTTGAGAACTTTGAATCTTGGGGAGCAGAGACGCTCAGGTCGTGTAATTGGCTTCAGCTTAAGGCCGCTAATGGACTTGACATACCATATATTGGTTACCTCGAGCTTGATGTTGAGCTTTGTGATAAGGTAATTACCGAACGAGGTGTACTGGTTGTGAAAGAGCCCCCTGGTCATTTACCCTCTGCCCCAGGTATCTTAGGCATGAATTTGAATTATCAAACCCTGTTACAAAGAGTTATTTGTACTTCATGGCTCTGCTCTTTTAGATCTGTCCTCTGTGTCACAGGCCCCCAGCCAACTCCAACAAGCACTCCAACAGTGTCACCAAGCCCAGGTCAATGCACCCCCTGACCAATCGAGCAGAGTAAAAGTCAAGGGTTGGAGGGTTTTCGAGTCCCGGGTGGTACCATGAAGCTGGTGGCAGCTACCTGCTCCCAGCACCATGTTGGTTATGATGCCTTGTTTGAAGCCCTGAGTGCCGGATTACCTGCTGGTTTATTGGCATCTCTGGCTTTGGTCCGGCTGAAAAGAGGTACAGTCTACATACCTATAGTTAATGTAGGGGTCAATGATGTTGTGCTCTATCCACGCACTGTGATAGGTACCTTCAGCTATACTCATGTAATGGGTCTACCTACAGGGGTCACAGAGGTCAAGGGACATATTTCAGCCACAGTATCTTGCCAGACAGCCACTGACTCAGTGCAGGAGAAGTTTAGTGCAGTTGATTTGTCAGCCCTGTCCGAGCAGGAGCAGTGTAAGATCAGGTCCTTACCACAGAAACACAATGCTGTATTTTCAGCTCACGAGGGAGACTGAGGCTGCACTAACTTGATTTCACATGACATCCCTCTGCTTGATGAGACATCAGTACGACAGAGGTATAGATGCATTCCTCCCTCAAAGTATGATGCTGTTAAAGCCCATATCCATCAGCTTCTTGAGGCACAGGTTATCAGGGAGAGCAGTAGCCCCTTCACGTTGCCCATTGTCCTAGTGAAAAAGAAAGATGGCAGTCTTCGGTTGTGTGTGGACTACAGAATGCTAAACAGCAAGACACGGAAGTATGCGTTCCCCCTGCCACGAATCGACGAGCCCCTCGATGCACTTGCTGGGACCCGGTGGTTCTCCACTATGGACCTGGCTAGTGGACACAATCAAGTGCCAGTCACGAAGAAGGACAAGATGAAGACCGCTTTTTGTACTCCCTTCGGCCTGTTTGAGTGGAACAGGATGCCTTTTGGGCTTTGCAATGCCCCAAGCACATTCCAACGATTGATGGAGAGGATATTTGGGGCCCAACATTGTCAATCTTTGCTGTTATACCTGGATGATGTTGTCATTTTTTCTTCCACTGTAGCCCAACACATGGAGCGCCTACATGCTGTGCTGGAGCAGCTGAAGCAGGAGAACCTTAAGGCTAAGCTGGAGAAGTGTTGCTTCTTCAAGGAGGAGGTTGGCTACTTGGGCCATGTCATCTCCAAAGAAGGTGTGGCTACCGACCCCTGCAAAATCGAAGCAGTATCTAAGTGGCAGCGCCTAACCCATGTGGCTGAACTGCAATCATTCCTCGGCTTTGCCAGCTATTACCGGCGCTTTGTGGATGGCTTTGCAAAGTTGGTAGCCCCTCTACACCGGCTGGTTGCTGCACAAAGAGGCCCCAAGACCCGGTAGAAGTCTGAGCAGAATTTTATGGCAGCATGGGCCAAGGAGTGTGAACAGAGCTTCGAAGGCCTAAAACACAAGCTTGTGGAAGCACCAGTGCTCGCCTATGCCAACTTCGTCTTGCCCTTCATTCTTGAAGTGGACGCCAGCCACAGTGGATTGGGAGCCGTCCTCTCTCAAGAGCAAGATGGTAAGATCAGGCCTATAGCATATGCCAGTTGGGGCCTCAAGCCAGCAGAGCGTAATATGAATAATTACAGCTCCATGTAGTTAGAGTTCTTGGCCCTTAACTGGGCCATGACAGAAAAGTTTAGAGAATACCTGTTAGGCCAGAAATGTGTGGTATACACTGGCAATAACCCTCTCAGCCATCTTTCAACAGCAAAGTTGGGTGCGGTGGAACAGCATTGGGCCTCAGAACAAGATGGTGTGCTCTATCGCAAAGTCTTTTCTCCAGATGGTGATGAGGTCCTTCAGCTAGTCCTGCCCTTGTCATTAAAGAACCAGGTCTTAAACCAGCTGCACCATGAGCATGGCCACCAGGGAGTTGAACGGACAGTGAACTTGGTGTGGCAAAGATGTTACTGGCCCGGTATGCACCAAGATGTTAAGCGCTAGTGTCAAGAGTGTGAAAGATGTAAGGTAGCCAAGGACATCCAGCCGTCAACGCGTACCTATATGGGCCACCTTCTTGCTGCACGCCCAAACCAAATTCTGGCTGTGGACTTCACCTTGCTGGAACCATCTAAGAATGGGATGGAGGATGTGCTCGTGATGACGGATGTTTTCTCAAAATACACCTAGGCAGTCCCCACCCATGACCAATGTGCTTCAACGGTGGCTAAAGTACTGGTGAAGGAGTGGTTCTGCAGGTTTGGCGTGCCCAGTCGCATCCATTCTTACCAGGGCAGGAGCTTTGAGAGTGCATTGATCCAACAACTATGCAGTTTGTATGGCATTGAAAAGTCTCATACCACTCCCTACCACCCTGCTGGGAATGGCCAGTGCAAGTGATTTAATCGCACCCTGCATGACCTTCTGCGTACCCTGCCCACAACAAAGAAAAAGGATTGGGCATCCTACCTCCCACAAGTTGTCTTCTCGTACAACACAACAACACATCAATCTACGGGTGAGTCTCCTTTCTTTCTGATGTTCGGGCAAGATCCTTTCTTACCTGCTGACTTCCTCCTAGGAAGAATCCCAGCTGCACAAGCAGGAAGTTCTCAGGATTGGATCGTGGAGCACCAGACCAGACTCCGGGTGGCATTTGAAGGAGCCACAAAGCATCTGCAAACTGCTGCGACCCGCCGTAAAACACATCACGACCAAAAGGTTAAGGATACTCCCCTACAGGATGGGCAGTTGGTGTACCTCCACGACATGGGAGTGAGAGGCTGCCACAAAATTCAAGATGTCTGGAGTTCAGTGGTATACAGGGTGCTAAAAGCCCCCAAAGAGGGAGGATCTGTCTACACCATTGTGCCAGTGGATGATCCCAGTAAGGTGAAGAATGTCCACCGCTCCCTACTGAAAGGCCATCTTGGATGTGCAATCTCTGATTAAATCACTGAAGCCGGTTCCCAAGAAGACATGGAACCCCTTGTTGGGGAGGGAAATTTGTTGTATGGCGACTTGTACGTGGTAGGTCCTGAAACCACTCAGACTCACGTGCCTGTAAACTCTCTCTGCCCACAGAATGATTCTTCTTCACATCCAGCTCAACCCCAACCTACTGCATCTACTACAGCCTCAGGGAGCCAGTCGCCAGTTAGATCCCCAGATTCTCGGAGTGAAGGCCAACAAGGCGCAGATGAAGGGGCAGTAAGGAGGACCACCCGGTCCACTGCTGGGAGGCACACAAACATTCATCACCTCCCACAGGCTACGAGAAGCAGGGCGATTGGGGCTACTATCTCCCAGGTACCTGTAGCTACTATCTTTAGACCATGGCAATAAGTAAACAATCGTCGGGACGATGATTAAAAAAAAAGCTGGGGTGGATTGTAGCAAGGACACTTTGTGTTGAGGCTGCATGACTCCCTGTTGGTGTGAATTAGGTCAACTCCTCCCTGGTCCAGCCCCCTAATCAACCTGAGGGTATTTAAAGCACCTGTGGCAACATGGCTGCCTTTTGCTCTTTCTGCCTGTTGGTTGCTACATGGTCCCCTCTCTGTGATTCTGAGATAGGTGATGCTGTTCAGATTGTTCATGCTGCTTGGAGGTTGTTAACATTGAAGTGTTCGCTCAGTGTGCTGCTTAATTTTGCACCAGGACTGTACGCTGCTTCTCCAACACCAAACCCTGGATTACTCCAGAAGCTCTCCTGAAGGAGAAGCGGAGAGCTTTTAACTCTGGAAATAAGGAGGAGCTGAAGGCCGTGCAGAAGGAGCTACGGAGAAACATCAGGCGGGGAAAGGAAGGATATAAAAAGAAGATGGAGGAACAGCTGCAGCAGAGCGACGTCAGCGGAGTCTGGAGAGGTCTGAAAACCATCTCAGGACACAAACAACCAGACTCCCAGGCCAGAGGCGACCAGAAGTGGGTGAATGATCTGAATCTGTTCTTCAATAGATTTGATCAGTCTGCCTCTCCCCTGACCCAGACATCACGGCTGCAACCCCCCTCATCCTCACCTGCACCTTCCCCCCCACCCTACACTCCTGGCACACTGCTTCGACACCTCCCCCACCCCCGCTCCCCCGGACATCTCACCACCCCCCACCCCTCCCCCCACCTCATCACCCCCACCCCCCAGCACACAGCCCCCCTGCTCCAGCTTGTCCTTCACTACCTGTCAGGTGAGAGATCAGCTGAGGAGGATAAAGACGAGGAAGGCTGCGGGTCCAGATGACATCAGCTCCAGGCTCCTGAAGTCCTGCGCAGACCAACTGTGCGGGATAGTTGAAACCATCTTCAACCTGAGCCTGAGGCTGGGGAGAGTACCACAGCTGTGGAAGACATCCTGCGTGGTACCTGTGCCCAAGACTCCGCACCCCAAGGACTTCAGCACCTTCAGACCGGTGGCATTAACATCGCACCTCATGAAGACTCTGGAGTGCCTGGTCCTGTCTCGTCTCCGCCCCGCATTAGGCCCTTCAATGGACCCGCTGCAGTTTGCCTACCAGCCTGGCATTGGGGTGGACGACTCCATCATCTTCCTCCTACATAGAGCTCTTTTCCACCTGGAGAAGCCTGGAAGCTCTGTGAGAATCATGTTCTTTGATTTCTCCAGCGCTTTCAACACCATACAGCCTGCACTTCTGAGGGACAAACTGGAGCACATAGGGGTGGCTAATCACCTCACATCCTGGATCCTGGACTACCTCACGGACCGGCCGCAGTATGTCAGGACCCAGGATTGTGTATCGGACTTGGTTGTCTGCAGTACGGGGGCCCTGCAGAGGACAGTGCTGGCACCGTTCCTCTTCACCCTTTACACTGCAGACTTTTCATACCACACCCCCCCTGTCATCTGTAGAAGTTCTCTGACGACTCTGCCATCGTCAGCCTGATCACAGATGGGGACGACAGGGGGTACAGAGAACTGAACCAGGACTTTGTGGACTGGTGCCTGAGGAACCACCTTTAGATCAACGCGGGGAAAACCAAAGAGCTGATGGTGGATTTCCGCAGGTGCAGACTCCTCCCCCCAACACCGGTGAACATCCAGGGAAAGGACATTGAGATGGTGACATCTTATAAGTACCTGGGTGGTCATCTTAACAATAAACTGGACTGGACTAATCACATAACAGCACTATACAAGAAAGGCCAAAGCAGACTCTACCTGCTGAGGCGGCTCAGGTCTTTTGGAGTGCAGAGGGTGCTCCTGAAGACCTTCTTTGACACTGTGGTGGCATCAGCCATCTTTTACGGAGTAGTCTGCTGGGGCAGCAGCGTCTCAGCTGCAGATAGGAAGAGACTGGACAAGCTGATCAAGAAGGCCAGCTCTGTCCTGGGATGCTCTCTGGACTCTGTGCAGGTGGTGGGAGAAAGAAGCATGATAGCCAAGCTGTCATCTCTGAGGACTAATGACTCCCATCCTCTGCAGGAGGAGATAAAAGCTCTGGAGAGCTCCTTCAGCGATAGACTGATTCACCCAAAGTGTGTGAAGGAACGCTATCGCAGGTCCTTCCTGCCTGCTGCTGTCAGGCTACATAACCAGCACTGCTCACAGTAGACTGCACCATGGACACTTTATTGACACTTTATTGACACTATGGACACTTTATGGACACCACAGCTGTCTGCTGTTTTGCACATACAATCACTTGCACTAGATATGCTCCCTTTATCCACTGCTCATTTTCATTCACTGCTGCTCATTATTATCCACTTCCTATTATTTTTTTTATTATTATTATTGTTATTGTTATTTATCGCCGTCTCTTGTATTTTTGTACTTATTTGCATGCCTAGTTATTTAAGTTTTTAAGTTTAAATTTGAAATCTTTAATCTGACTCTTTCTCCTTGACTGCTGTAACACTGGAATTTCTCAATTATGGGATCAATAAAGGTGTATCTTATCTTATCTTATCTTATTTTATCTTATCTTATCTTATCTTATCTACTTTGCAAATGGTAATGGTGCAGAACAGATAATATAATGGGCATATACTTGAATATGATTCCCAACTATGTGTATTCAAAGAACGACCATGGTATATAAAAGATTTAAAAAAAAATCAGAGAGAGCATCTATAACACTCATATTTGCCTTCTCTGCAATCAGTACCAGATACCTTAGCACCTGACGGCAACCCCCGCCATGATGGCAGCAGTCGGTGTAACTACAATAGTTTTTAAAATCCCCGCACGGGTAAAGAGATTCCTTTAAAAATATTTTTTTCATGTTACAATAATTTGTACATTTATTCGATCACTTGCCCATGTGGTAAGTCATATGTTAGAAAGTCAAGTGGAAGCACTGAAAGCTCTTATTACTGAACACAGAGGGACTAGATGCAAAGACATCAATTATCCAGTAGCAGCACATTTTGTTGAATATAATCATGTTATTTCCTCTCTAAATTATATTGAGATTAAGAAAGTAACACTTCCTCTAAGTGGAGATAATCTGAGTTTTACTTTTTATGAGGAAACACTATTGAATCCACTATCTGAGATCCCTATCACCTTTATTATGTTCATTTAGAGTTGATGTCCTAACTTTTGTTACCTATCTAGCATATTAAAAAACTACTCAATGCTCATGTATTTTATCATTTTTAAATATAGTGTCACTAAAAAATTGCCAGTTAACTGTCACATTGCCAAATACCTTATCAACAGGCATGGAAAGGACATCCAAGATCCACCGTCCAAGCATGGAAAGCATACTAAGACTTAACACCTCTCTGTTGTAACTTTCTTACTTGCAGTCTCCAACACATATGCATATATTTGCAGATAAACAAAACACTCTAAAGTTAAGATACTAACATGTGGAAATGTACAGTAACACAGCTTGAAGCAAAGTCGTGCACATAGAAAGACAGAGGAGTAAGAGGGTGTTTATTATAGGACTACACAACTGTGCTCTCTTACAAACTGTGACAAACGTACTGTGAAATGAGAAAAGCAATATTTTTGGAAGCATTGGGTTTTAATGGGATGGGATGAGATTTTAGGGAGACACAGGGGAAGCACCCCCCTCAGTATTAAGTGTTTGACACTAAAAGTTTCATATTTCATGTGAAAAACAATTCCTTTTCAATTTATGCCTGTTATGTGCATTGTGTGTTTTTAAAATACATTTATGTTTTCACAGGAATTGCATACAGTCTTTTGCAAAAATAAACTTTCTATGTAGGTAAAACACTTCATTTTAATGTTTAGTTCCTTGAGTTTATGCAACAAAACTCTCTGGTCATGTTTAATTTAATCTTTGAATTTGTTTTTTAAAACATTTTTGCAGGGAGTTCTAGCTTAGGAGTGATTTTTAGGAAAGTTCTCAGGGCAGCTCTCAAGAAAGGGACAGCAACTTTTACCTTAATGAGGAGGTGTGGTTGATGCCGTTCTTTTCTGAGCCTGCAAGGTGAGGACACCCAGTGGAGATGAGATGAACTGCTGACAGTGAAAGAGTTGTCGTTGATAGTGTGATCACTCTGCTGATGGAGGGTTGAGACAGACTCAAGTCATCACTGCTGCACTGTTGATTTTTCCAAATGTCTTAGTGTTGTGATCATTTTATTTCTAGCGTTATAGCGTTAGGTGGGAAATGTGTGCATATCCCTAATGAGATCAACCACACATATTATCCCTGCACCATCCAATCTGTAACATTTCATTTACTCACAGTCATCCAGTATTTGGAGAATATTTCTCTGACCTCTTTGTGTTTCCACTATTTTCCTCTCTTCTTAAGAAACTCTTAAGCCTCTTAAAAGTCCTCCTTCCTGCTCCTAACAGCTTTAAACCTTAGAATCTCTTTCAGGGTCTAAGGTGCTCTGTGAATAATTTATCTTTACTAGGACCCAGTCTTAACTTTAAGGGGAAATTCTAAGAAAACGTCACAATTCTAAAATAAAATTAATAGAATTTTGTCACTAGGAGCAACTCTTTGTACTAGGAAGCTTTGTGAATATGACGCCTGGTGTTTGCATGACCCATCCACCTTCCCACCCACCCTAAATGGACTTAATCACTCTTTATACTTTGGTAGGTATTGGCAGAGTCATTAATAGCTGCGTATCATACCAACACAAAGAGTGTCTCAGTCCGTCAGTGTTTCACGCCAACATCCAATGACAAATCAGAGGTATTTCATGAATTCAGTTGTTGCTAGTAGCATCAGAAATAGCCGCCGCCCCCGTGTGTATCAGACCACTGTGAAAGGTGCCTTTGTGCATCAGTTTCTGACGCCCAAATCACTGACAATGCAGCAGTAGATGATAAGTTGGGAGTGAAAACAGGCTGTTATCAGTTGTCACAAGAAAAAATGAGCCCCAAATGGCGGCGGCTAACAATGCTAACAGCGCTAACAACGACAACAGTGATGACAGAGCTAACCGTGTTAATGTGATGGCCTGGTGGGGGACTGGTGTGTGGGTGTCATGCTTCCATAGCAACGCCTTCCCACCACCTTGGGTCAGGACCGATGACTCATCAACATTTTTGCCAGGATATGACGAACTCTAAAATACCATTAAGAATAACTACAGTGCATACATTGCTTTCTACTACTTTGTATCTGCACTTTAACTGCTTCACTCCAATTTCCCTCAGAATAAATAAGGTTGTATTTTTTTTTCTTATCTTAGTTTAGTTTAGCTTAGCTTAGCTACAAAACAGCTTTTTGGCTTTGTTCAGCCAGATACTGGTGCATAGTAGGTGATGATCAGTACAAGACATATGGAATACAAAAACCTTGATTGAATATTATGAGACCTCTAAATGAAAGTTAATAACATACTCTGCATTCTACTATTTCAGATCTTAAACCAACGGTGACCTAAATGCACTGATGAGCTACTCTGTCAAAAACCAGAGATAGAGTAACACCCAGATCCTGTCTAACGTGTTAGTCTGCATGACTCTGTTTGTAGCAACAGTTTCTTCATAAGCACACATGCCTTTGTTTTAACACGTCACTGTCTGTATATGTTTACTTCCATCGTAAACCACAGGAAAGAACAAAGGAGATTGGTGTCATTACAGCTGGTCTGTTGTTGCCGAAGAATTGCACAAATATGCAAATACAGAGTAATGATGAGAACATTTAGCCAAAGGCGACAGATCTCTACAGTTGTTTTTTGATGATTTCTAAATCAATAGATGTTTTAATCTGCCACAACTGTTGCTGTGTGCCCTTGTTTTGCTTTTTTAGCCCCCAGGCAATGATAAAAAATGATAACAAATAAAACCCTCTTGAACACAAAGGATAAAGTTTGTTTATGAAAGTGATAACACACTTTTCTATATGAAGTTCCCACACACACACACACACACACACACACACCAATCAATAAGGTACAGAATTGCTTCATGATAGATTATCTTTCACTTTGCCATAATATACAGGAACAAACACATTGTTTGGATCATAGACAGATTGTTACAGCCATGTGAACCAAGGACTAATTGTGCAATTATCATTTAATTGTTTTTGCTCAAGGGCACGCGGCTCTGATCTGCAGCCAACTTTTTGCATATGTGTCACTTCGCAGCCACCATAAATCACCTGACCATTAAAAATGAGCCGGGAGCATCTCATTTATATCTTTTGGCTTTTACTCTTTTTACTTTGTGAGGCAACTGCCATGCCCTGCCCTTCGCAAGAAAAGTAAACTTAGATGGATCTCCTTGATAAACTTCTGTGAACTCGCCTAACTGGAAAAAACGACATAGATGCGGGTGCCGTAAGACGGTTGATGGCACAAACACGTCAACTTGGCTGAAAGAGGCAATATCACCAGTGTGTAGTGAAAGTATTGACTATATGGCTGTGAGAATTCACAAGAGGAGGAGCTCGGTGTTGAAAGACACAAACTCTCAAGCAGGTGTCTGAGTAAATATGTTGGGAGTGCAACTGATCGCTTGTGACTTTGTTTGTCAGAGCTGTTTCTGGTGTAATCAGGAGGCAAATGAGCTGTTTTACATACAGGGTTGAGGAAAAAGGAGGCATATTTTACCTGAATGATTCCTGAAGTACAGGGGCGCAGGAGTCTGGATGGATCTTCCCATGTAAGTACATTCATTACAGACATTATCTATGACCTTAAAGAGAGGTGAAGGGACATCAGACACATATCTTGATATCTGTGTGAGTTTTCATTGAACTTTTTCTTTCAGCAAAAACATCAACTTTTCCACAGATATGCCATGAAGCCAAACAGTATACTCTGTTCTCTGATCCTACGTGTTAATCAGACTGTTTTCATTCAGGTTGAGCCGTAAACGACCTCTGTTCAATGGATATGAAAAGGAGCCTCCGCTGTGCAAAAAGAAATGTTTGGCCACTCTGAAAACTCTGCTGGACAGATATGAGACTGACAGAGACACAGAACATGCCAGACTGAGGTAAGTGCTGCCCGACTGAAGAAGAGTTACAGTACAGTTAACACAGGGTGTGAAACGATGTGTTGCAACAGGAAAGACACAGGTTTATTTATTCACACAGGTTGTTTTAGGACAAAGGGTATTTCAGGTGTCACATTTTCACTTCCTCTTGGTATTAGTCATGCCGCAAAAGTGGCAGGGTAACAGTATACGGTGTTTCATGTTACAGTATATGCTGTGGCAAGGACAGTGCCTTTGTACATGGGACACCTGCTGTAACCACTGAGCTACTGGGAACCTGTAGATTACTGCACTTAGAACTGCACTATATAAAAAATGTCCTGAGATAACTTTTGTTGCGCTTTGACGCTATGTAAATAACACTGACTTGACATTTCAGCAAGCAGGCAAACAAAGAACAATGGCGTCTGCAGCTTCTCTCATCCTGAAAGACATGAACCCCTCCCAGTGTGTGCCTGTCCTCTACCTGCCCACCCATACATGTAGATTAACCTGGTGTGCCTAAACTGCTCACTACCTTGGAAACAAAAGTATCAGCAAATAGTCAGATTAAGATTAATGATACTAAGGTGATGCTAAGATTGTAAGCAAACTAATTCAGTTGTAAAGAAGAAATAAATGAACATATGTCTAATTATTAAATATTACAAAACAATCCAAAACTCCAACATACATATTTTAACCCAAGACATATGAACAGACACGTAATGTAATTAATTTGCATTTACTGTTTTGTTTTGTTTTTTATCTTGGAGGGGTATTTGGGGCTTGTTAGCAAGCGCTACTGAGTATCCCACACAACAATAATTACCAGAAAGGTTCAGTTGCCAGGTGAGCTCCATTCATCCAGATGCCAATGGTTTTTGTAGTGAAATGAGCAGGTATCATATAGATAACGTCTACTTCGTCCACTGCTACACTTCAGCGCAAGTGACAGGAATAAAATAGATATGTCCAACAAGAGTTCTGCTCAGAACTAAACACTGCATCGCTCTGTATCCCACTTAGTCACTTGTAGGAAGTTATGACATTCCACTAGAAAACAATGCAATTAAACTAACTTAGTCACTGATGCTCTCTCCATCACATCCAGTGAGGACATGGTGTGAAGTTCGCTATTTCTTGGCTGTCTTGGCTTGACTAGTTTTTGTAGTCACTTCCATTTTTTTTCACTTCAGTATTTGTGTCAATCTAACAATCAAGATATAATGTGTAAATTTCAACACTTTTGGTGATGCTGGTAGGCTAGTAGCGGCCCCTGTTTCCAGTCTTTATGCTAAGCTAAGCTAATGAGCTACTGGCTGTAGATCCATGTTTAATGGATGGACATGAGAGCGGTTTTTACTGTACGTCTGACTCCATGCGAGAAAATAAACAATGTATTTCCCACAATGAAAAACTATTTGTTAAAAAAGTAAATAAAAAAGTTATTTTAGCCTTATGAGACCCTGTGTCCTCATATGAGGACATCATATTCAAGGTATGCTTGACCTTATACTTCATTCTGCTTAACTTAGACCTGTTGTCCTCGTTTGTGGACACTTTTTTGTGGCATCTAGTGGTAGTAAGACCGCAATACACTCATCCATGTGAAAACAGGATTGCAGCCATCTCTGCCAAGTCAGTCTGCAGCCGATCCCGACACATAAATGGACAAGGCCCAAAACATGATCACATTTTATGGTTGAAACTTGTTTGTTTATGATTAATAATGTTTGTAGTTTAATATGGCAACAAATTTGACCAATTTTAGCAATTTTTCAAGCTAAGACACTGTTAATTAGGAAGTACTCGTTTGAGGACCTTGGGACTTTATGATCGTCTTGTTTGAGGACATTGGGACTATGTTATCATTGACAATGCTTAGATTTTATACTATCCAGGTCCTTCTGATCCCAAATAGATAGGAGAAATTAAAAATGCATACCAAACAAAATTTGGGTCTCAGGAGGTTAAACAATATTCTTATCATATGCATGACAATGAAATATCTTTGTGTCACAGGACGAGGTGCGGTCCCCCCTGCACATCTGACACCTGTGTGAATGGCGGGACAAAACACCTGACTCACACTGAGCACTTCTTCAATCAGATCTCATCCTGGGCTGACACACAATCCTCTGTGAATAAAGTATTGGAGCATCTCAAGTCCAGACAAGTAACCGATGACATTTTACTCGATGACTCAATCAACAAGAAATTTCTGGAGTTTCACAGTGACATCACTGAGGAATGTGGCGCAGAAGATAAGCAGCATTCGTGGGCTGTTATTGAGAAACAGGAAGAGGTCGTCATGTATGGACCGTATTATCCTAATTACAACAACGGAGAGCACAGCGAGGACATCATTATTAAACAAACCCAGGAGCTGCTGGAGTCAGAGGATGTGTCAGAGGACTGGAAAGTGTATGTTTTCACCATGAACAGCCCGTGTTTGGCTAGAAACTCAGATCCCTGCATGCTTAACCTGGTTCACAGAGCTCAGGAGTGGTGGAGCGTGTATGGAGTTAAGACTTATATTGGTTATGTGAAATGCTGGGGCTTCAAAGGAAGTAAAGAGAATCTGTTCAGGGATATTAACTACAGCCAAGTGGAGTGTATAGATCTGGCTGAGGACTATGAGAGCTATGTTAAAGCAGCTGAGAAGATTAATCTTAATCCTTTATGTGAAACTCTGTTTCTAGCTGTTAAACGCCGCCTGAGATCTGCAGGTTTGATAAACATGGTGCAAGGTCAGGACTGGAAGAGTTATTTTAAAAGTATGCATAGTATTTATGAAAGCAAACCAGAGGAGGAGAAAAAAATCTTAGCACAGGAGGCGAGCGCCATGATAAAAGCTGCACAAGCTCTGCTTTCAGAAAAAAGTGGAAGCTTTGAGGAATATTTCGACAAAGGACATGCATTTGATCACACCTTTAGTTCCCAAGTATCAGACGCCATCCAGGACCAGATTAGACTCACATTTCAACAGTGTTGGAATGAGATGATACAGGACAAACATGCCGAGTTCATCAGGGAGAAGCTGACTGAAGACTTCAATCAGTGCACCGTCCAGCTTTTTATCAAAGACACTGTAAAGTTCACAAAAGAGTACTTAGACATTGGAAGGATACAGTTTCCAGAGGAAGCTCCGAGATGACGAGGAGGTTACATAAGAGCAAACATCTCACACATGTGTGGTATGCCTTTGAAGAGGAATGAATGACACTCGAGCTCAACATCATACATACTGTTTGCATTATGTCAGAATGCTTTGTCTTTATTAGTTTCCTCAGCAGAGCTACAGTTGCACACAGAGGAAGGGCATCAGGTAGTGTTAGTGCACACGTCCACCTCTCACTGTGTCTTTACTTACAATATATCACAAATGGTGTATTACAATTATACTGGAGTGGAGTTTTTACATATATGCTCGTATATTTCTCGGTAATTATCCCACAATTATCTCCCCCCCCCCCATGCTTGTCACAAGCAAATTAAAGCATTAAGTATTGCAAACAAACTGTACAGTCTTGGTACAATACACAGTCATGAACAACCTTCAGATAATAGATGACTGATGATTGTGTGGTTTGGGGTTGTGCAATTCATAATAAATACTAGCAGGATGTCTTCTGGAAAGGCCCTCTAAGTTTTCTTATGGCTGCACATCTGCACATGTGCCAGCAGAGGGAGCTATGTGCCATCACTTCCATCCACATCCATCGTGCAGCTTACTTGCTGCAAAGGTAGATTATCATGTTGTTTTTTTTCATAGAGGTGTCACTACATACATGTATTTTTTACACTTTAAATCAAAGGCGCAAAGGGCCAGCAGGGAGCTGTTCCTATTGCACTGAGCGGGAGATCATGTTTACTGAAGGTCATCGAATCTCTGCTGTCTAGGAGTGATGGATGTCTGATTATCTCGTCTTTGTCAAATTAGATAAACTGTGAAATTACACCTGTGCGATACAGTTATTGGTATCACATATAAGTGATAAGTGAGTGTCAATAGTGGAGAATGTTTAAGGGGTCAGTTCAGATATTCTTTTCTGTTCATCCCTACTGGTATTTTGCCTTGCAGATGGTTTTATTTGCTAAAGTTCTAAGTTGTTGCTGCTGAGACTGAGTCGCCCTATTTCAGCTAAGATGATGGGATGTTTGTGGAAACCTCAATAGCAAAGTGCTTTATTGGATTCTCTGGATAATCCACAGACCTCATCACCTCTGAACAGTTTGAATCATCGACCATCTTGTCACTCCCGACGTGTCAAATACAGCAGTTTGGTCAGTGACCCTACACTTTACACCAGTGGTTCCTGACTGGTGGGTCACGGTCCAAAAGTGGGTCACGTGGGCAAGTGACTCACAAATCAGTCAAGTTTGTAAAATAATGGACAACTACTTTACAGGGACAGCAAATTAGCTTGACGACATGGCCAAATGAAAGTATGACGCTGAATATATTAAACTTTGTTAACCTTTAACTAATGACTAAGGACAAATCTGGACCACATGGCTGGACCATTCAGGAGCCACCGCTTTAAACTATGATGTTCTAGGTACACCCAACGAGTTCTTATCCCAGATCGTCAAATACCGATGCTTCTCAACACCTTTGACGTGTGATATTGACGTCAAAGACACCCTTTGGCGTATACATGAGACGCACCCTTTACCATCTGCATGTGACGCACAGCTGTTTGCTGGGCAAAACACGTTGTAACTCTTAATTACCATAATTGTCTGAGTTGCGTATAGGTTTAGGCAACAAAAACTACTTGGTTAGGCTTTGAAGAAATATCATTTCGAGATGAAGACCGAGTTAAGCCGGAAGTCAAATCTCTCAATTTACCAGTCCATCTACGTTCTGACCCTCACCTATGGGCATGAGCTTTGTGTCTTGACAAAAAGAGTAAGATTGCGGATACAAGCGGCTGAAATTAGTTTCTTCTGGGTGGCTGGGCCCAACTTTAAATACAGTTTGAAGTGGAGTAGATGATGCCAGAAGGGTGCCTTTGGCGTTAGTATCACACGCTGAGGGGTATGACAAAGTGTCTGTATTCAAATAGTCTCTATATACAGACTCTACATTCAGTGAATGTAGAGTCTGTAGGCAAACCCCGGAGATCTTGCCTCCGGAAGAAGAGCGGAAGAGCCCTGGTTTCCGGTTGTAGGCTGTTTGTAGTCCGCGTGATATTGACCAATCACGTTTGAGCCGGCTGCAGTTGTTGCCAGGTTAAACGGTCTGTGTGGTGAACTAATTGGCGTCACTGCAAACTCTGAATCCATCGCAATGTTTCAGCATATTTACTTATATATAAATGGAAGTCGGAAATGGAAATTCGCCTCCTCCGCCCTAATCAAACCAAAATGCCAAAACATCAGGGGTCTGCCTCCAGAGGCTGTATCGCCGTCTGCCGGAAGTCAGACGCCGAATACAGCTGATGGGTTCCGAGAATGGTATTCAAAGAACTCAGAACAGGTTGGTACCCCTTTAGCATCAGTTTTTTTTCACTTTCAGCTTGTTAAATACATACAGTGTCTTTTCAAAGCAAACTTCTGTGTTCATTTGAAACATAGGTTCAGGCAACGCAACTTCTTGGTTAGGTTTGGGAAAGGATTGAAATGACTTTTGGTTTCACACGGGACACAAACAACGGCCTCCTGGGTGAAAGTCTTGTGTTTCCCACCCATCCACCCCAACCTAATCCATACAAACATGTTCTCGCTTTTATGCTGCATGAGTTGCTCCGAGTGTCTTATATTGCCGCAGTTTGGATTACACTGGAGTCATCTCATCTCATATGGATGCAAAGAGGTGCACCGTGTGTCCTTTAGCATCTGTCGAGGGCCACTGACCAAGCTGCCGTATTTGATGACCTCGGGGTGTGAGAACAGGTTGAGCAAACACATCAAAAACAGAAAACTGACCATGTTGAGCTCTGTGGATTATCAAGTCACCGGCACATTGTTTGTTCTGTAAAGAGACAGAGCTTTGGAGTTTTTAAAATATACTTTTCATTTACCTCTGTTGCACTTTGATGTCACATTTGCAAGTAAATACCATTATGAGTGTGAACATATAGTTGCTGTTTTTCTTATCAATGTGAACTAACCCTTAAAGAGCACTGGCTACGACTCCTCCTGTGCTACTTTTGACATTAAGGTGTGCTGTTGTGATTTTTTACGTGTTTTGTGTGTCCATCATGTTGTTCGTAATAATGTGAAAATGAAGACAAATATAACAAAATAAAAATAAATCAGGGAGATAAAGTCTGACTGTTATTTGTTACTGGTTTAAGTTAAAGTATTTGTCACTTAACGCCCATGCACTGGCACACTGGAAAAGGTGAACAGTCGTGTGTCTGATCACAGTCTGATCAAACTCCATTCAGTCCTTCATTGCTGTGAATGAATGATGCACAGTATCTGCTCAGTTCTGTTTAGGATCTCCATTTGCCTCACATGTGTCCCAGAGTGTTGCACTGAAGGCACTGTACGGTGCTCAGGCTGCAGGAACATCTGCATCCAGAGCAGCAGTCTGCTTCCTGTCTCTCAGGAGAGTTTAATCACCACAGATAGGTTGGTTTGAGATGCTGGGTCGTAGGTCTTCTAGGCCAGGATTAGGTTGTTCCAGGGTTCCGCTTTGGAGCCGGAAGATCCGCCATGGCTGCCAGGGGTCATCTTTAGAGGAATGGCTCCACCTTGAGCTGCCATGTAGGCTGGCAGGGTTGAAATCTAGAGGGACAGAGGAGGAGATGATGAGAAGGCCAGTACAGGAATTTCTTATGTAGTCTGTCCTGTGCAGCTGTTTATCCCATTTACATTGAGATCATTAAAAAGGACCTTTTCTTTACCTTGTCCCATTATTTGCAACCCAATCGCCAGAAGAGTGTTGGAAATGTTACACAAACCCCAGATACATTACATTTGCACGATATTATGTAGCAGATATGTTGTGGTTAAAATATGATTAGGTTTAGGCCGTAAAACAACTTGCTTATGGTCAAGAAAATATTTTTTTTTGGCTTAAAATATCCAGTTTTGGAAGCACAACAGCAGCATCTCAGTAAAACAACAATCGTCTTTCACGGCCCTATCCCCACTGGAAGAGCAGGGACAGGTTGCTAAAAAACAGCTGGTTTTGCTGGTTGCTGGTCTCAAACAGTAGTCTTTACAGGTCCGTAGCATCTTATAGGTGACACGCCATCCACCATCCCTTCCATGTTGGTATATCAAGCCATGTAATGTATTTGCGGTTTGCAGAAATGTACAATGCCAACATTTTCTTCTGGCGACCATGCTAAACATCAACTTAATAAGTCCAAAATGAGACTCCATACTGTGGAATTTGGATTATAATGATCATGTCCAAACATTAGTTTAACTGTTGCTTTTGGTGATACCATTTTCTGGGCTAATTAGACTGAGTTGAATGTAATAACTCTCTTTCCTCGTCACAACCAAAGACTCAAAACCATTTTAGATGTTAGTGTTCCCTGTAATTCAACTATTAAGGTGTCCAACCTGTGCATGTGCGCTTTGGTGTGTGTACAAGCTGTGAGTGTCCGGCTCCGTCTTTATCTGGCGAGGCTCTTCTGTGGTGGTGGAGGCCCGGGGAGTGCTGCTTGGCGTGACTGGAGTCCCCTCACTGCCTGGGGTCCCTGTGGAAGACCAGAACTGAAGTGATTACACATTCAAGGGCAAGATGCACATGTAAATGGGTTCGTAAGTCTTAGCTCTGCTCCTGCTGATCTAACATTGCATATCTATCTATTTACAAACTCCAGCACATGTGGTCTTCAATCTCACCAGTTTGGGACTTGTTGAGGTTCTTGGGTTTGCGTTTGCGGGTCTGGATGCCCTCCTTTTTCATAGCCAGGGGT
Source organism: Epinephelus lanceolatus (assembly GCF_041903045.1). Taxonomy (NCBI): domain Eukaryota; kingdom Metazoa; phylum Chordata; class Actinopteri; order Perciformes; family Serranidae; genus Epinephelus; species Epinephelus lanceolatus. Next base: position 15,801,252 of record NC_135746.1, on the reverse strand, counting down.
CGTGGTACCTGTCAAGACAACGGGACAAAAGAATGACCCTTAGTCAACAACAGCAGATTGAAGTAAGATAAATTTAAGGTGAGGTCAAGGGTCAGAGGTGCAAAGGAAAAAGCATATGGCAAAAAAAATCTTTCCTTAAGACTTGCCCATTTTTCCACAAATTGCTAATGATACATTTTCAATATTAAATTCTGAACTGTAGCACAGTAGAAGTAGGTCGCATAAAATGAAATACTCAAGTTTAGTACAGGTACTACACAAACTGTAACTGATTATACACCAGATTTCAGCAGCATCATAAATGCACTCCTCCCCCTTTTCCTTCTTTCTCTCTCACCCCGTGGAGTTTCATGTAGAGGCCACAGGCATTGCAGACCGGCTCTCCCTCTGCGTTTCGTCGCCACAGGGTGGTGAGGGTGGTGTGACAGTTGGAGCAGGACAGGCCCACCCTCCTCGAGGCAGACTGCAGCATATAAAATACGGCAGGAGAAAAAGAGAATATTTTCATTTTTATTTACAAAAAAGGCAAGACATCAGCACTGTGCGGCAAACAACGCTCACTGTATGACTTCTCTGTATGGTACATGTACAGAGTACAGAAGTGTCTACTGTCACCCACCAGCCGTCTCTGAGGTTTAATTAGAGGTCTGTTGATGCCATTCATCTTGTGGTACAGTCCGCAGGCATTACACAGGTAGTGGCCCGTACCATCCCGCCTCCAGAGGGGCGTCGACATCGCCCCACAGTTCACACACTCTCGCCCCTCAATGAAATCATCAAACAGGTCTGATGGAGGACAAGAAAGAAATATGATGAGTCAAAACATCAACTGTCTTTTTTCCTTAAAGGTCCAGTGTGTGGGATCTAGTGGCATCTAGTGGTGAGGTTACAGAACTGACACAACAAACACCAACTTTCACCCGGGAGAGCTTTTTTTAGGTCCTGTAAGATTATAAAGTCAAACCCTGTTCTTTTTTCTTAAACCCAACCACATGCATTAGTTGTCAGGGGGGAAAAAAACATCAGATCGCATTGTTGTACTGACATAGTACGTTTATTTTGACAGAGACTGTATGTAAACGTTAAATTTCCTGTGAAAACAGAAGTGTATTTTGCATGTAACAGGCAGAACACGGAACGTCAACAACCAACGCACCCAGGGTACCTTTCACGTCGTATCTGGACTTGGAAAGTCCATGACCAAATGTCGATATGTGACAAGGTCGGAGTGAGAATGTGTTGGCTGACGTGACTTTGCACATGTTTCAGTATTAATGTACAGTTACTTTTGAGGAGCAGAGGCTTCAGAATGTGATAAGGAGGTCATTACTCCAGGTGGCCTTACAATAGCAGGCTCCTGATTGGCCACCATCATCTTCTTCACCTTCTTCTTCTTCTTTACGTGGCTTAAGGGTTTTACTTATATCTCTGCCTGTTGGTTTGGCATGTCCTTCACATCGCTTCAGTTGTGTTTTGGTGTTTTCATTTGGATTTAGATTTTCTTTTTATAATTTTGTGTGTGGAACGGGAAAAACCCTGTTTTCAAAAATACCCATGTACATGTGGACTAGGCCTTGGATTATAATGCATGAGATGTGTGAGAGTTTGTAAACAGACACTGAGTTTTGCTGTTATTTAACGTTATTACTCTAATTCATTCTCCAGAGTATTTTTGCTGTTCTTGGAGTCACCGTGTAGGCATGCGAGAAAAACATTGTTTTCTACACAAATTCAGCGTAACATGGGGTGAGTAACTGACAAACACATGATGATTTTGGGGATGAAATATTCCTTTAACATCAGTTCAAAGATCACACAATAACATATGAGCTAGAATAAGCTCTTTAACACTCAAAACGCCACTGGATAAACAAAAAAGCACCTGAAGGCACAGTTTTTTATGAAAAGTTCATGTTTGGCCATAGGTTGTTAAAGCTGATGATGGCAGTTCTGAGTGGGTGCTGTTATTGTCAGCCATTGCAAAGAAAATTTAATCGACTTTACATAACTTCCACGTTATTTAGCACATATCCAGCTCATATCACAGGCCCAGCTCATTTCTGTCGTTCTTAGAGAAATGAACTTTGAGCTAAAATTCTTTCCACCCTCATTAATAAACTTTCCTGCACTGTCAAACCCTGACTATGAAATGCAGTGACCTGTCTCCACCAGCAGGAGGTGCAGGCTTCAGTCTTTCAGGCCCCTCACAACAACAGCAGCCAGGAATCCTTCCTTATCTCACAGCTCCCCCTGAGATAAAGAGCCGGCTGGAAATAGAGACGGAATAGAGCTCCATCATATTCAAATAGAGACTCTCTGTGTCTATCACGTCTCTGTCTCCTTCTCTCTCTTAGTTAGCATGACGTCTCATAATCGCCACACTCAACAGTGAATAACAGCCATCCAGGAGGAGGAGGAGGCATCAGTCAGTGGTGTTTTAGTGACGGCAGGTTACAGTATTCATCAGCTATGTGAGGTTATGCTCAAGGAAATGTGCAAAACACCAACATATTAACTGTAGCAGCCACATTTAAATCAGATCAGTGTTTTTTTTTAACACTACGCTCCACTGTGCATAATTATTTTCCTTCAGATAGTATAAATCTGGCCTCCATCTGCTGCTCCTCCTCGCTGCAGAGCCTGACTGATACATAGTCAGGCCTCCTCCAAGGCTGAGAGTGAAACAGAGACAGCAGGGTGAGCTAACCTTGAGTCAGGCAGCAGTTGTAGCCAACACAACGCAGCAACACGAGACAATACACAAAAGAAACGCTGCAGCGTCCGCGTCTATCTAAATGGAAGTTTATTTTTTCCGCTGAGTAAATGTCAGTGTGTGTCTTTATCTGGAGACCCAAACGCATTCAGAGGACAAAGGTGAAAACAACTGTGACGTTATGTGACGACGGACCGGCTGCACAGGGTTTCAGTTTTTGTTTTTCATTTGTCACAGTGATGAAGGTTGATGAGGGAGTTTATTTACTTTATCTAAGCACAATCTGAAAAACATTTTAAAATGTAAGTAAGATACTTATTTAACTTGCTCCTGAGAGCTGCACGTCTTAGCCTTCACAACTGCTTCAATGTCAAGTGTGCAAAGTCATCTAGTGGGCCAGATTTGACCCTTTGGCAGGCCGCTTCTGGCCCTCGGGACGTATGTTTGACACCTCTGCATTATACTTTTACTCTGTGATGTTTCTGATGGCTGTCGTCACTAATGACACTACATATACAGACCTGAAATGATCTGTTTCTGTTTAGCCACCAGTCGCTATGTGAGATAGTGAAACAACATCAATATAAGACAAAGGTGTCTAAGAATATTTTTCTTTTAAATGAAGCAGAGTATGTGTTAGGTGACAAGGCAATGAGAAATCTGTAGTGTCCACTCATTTTGCCATACTTTAGTTACTGGACAACTGAAAGTTGAGGATTTAACCTGAACCAGAACATTCACAAAAAGAAAACTTCATTTTACATCAGTGGTTGGTGTCACACTGTAGATTTCTCTACAGAATAATTTAAAGGGTTGTATAAATATTTTTCAGTTCACAAAATGTTAACATTAATTACACTATATGAAGTTGTCAGATAGAATCAGTCCCCTTAGTTGAAGGAGAATTAATATGTATGCTCTGTATTAGTTGTTAAGTAACTATAATCTATTTCTTTTTTTAATCATGTTTAAAGAAAGGGGCAGGAAAATATTTTTTTTCTTCTCTGCTCTTTTCAGTCATGAAATGTGTATTAGAGTTGTTTTGACTGTTAAATGTGCATGAGCAGACCAAATAAAGTGAAATGAAATTACATATACAGTATATACTACTACTATTAATAATAATAATAATAATAATAATAATAATAATAATAAGCGCAGGGCCTTTCTCAGTTGTGAAAAAACTAAATTTATTTGACAGCTACAAAAATAAATAAGATAAGTCTATTACCTCTCATGATAAAGTTGATGCATTTATTTCGTCCCAGAGTCCTGACTGTACAATTATGTTATTGATATATACGTGTTGCTGTAAGACATGGTTGTCTACTGTGTGTCTTGTTTGTATATGATGGTTGTATCTGCTATACAGCTACGCCACACTATGTGCCTCAAACAAATTTCCCATTTGGAACAATACATTTTACTTTATTTTATCATATCTTATCTATAGAATATGATGCATTGTTGTGCATTAAACTGGCCAGTGGCGTAAGGAAGTTACGACGGGCCCTGGTGCACACTGTTGTGCATGTATTGTCTTGACACAAATAAGACTTGACATTGGACAACATCAACATACATTATTATTAAATCCAAGACAAATTTCCCACTGGGACAAATAAAGTCTATCCTATCCTATAATCCGGAATCATCGTTGCATATCTGACTAACATATAACAGAAAATAAGAAAGGACTCATTTAATTAAATAGTTTTTATACTATATTTATATCTTTTTTGGCTTATTTAGATAAAGCATATAATTCAGTTTTAGATAGCTACTGAGTATTTAAAAAGAAGAAAGAAGAATATCATGACGCAGACAGATAAAGCCAATGGCACCATTTTTAAATTGATAATATTCTTTTTTAAAAATCATTTATCTTTGAACACAGGTATATTTCCAAGATGGCAATTTGAATCATTTGCAAGGGCCTGTTCTCTCTACGGGCCCATCCACCCCAGGGGCCCCAGTGCAATAGCACCGTCTATATTTACGTCCCTGAAACTAGCTTAGACTCTTGGAATATATAGTATAATTACAATATTCTAATCAAGAGCGTGGGCTTAGTTTCGACACTGCGGAGGACACATATGAAATGTGGGGTGTTCATGTCCTCCGCCAGGAAATTATGAGTGTCAAACACTGATATTCTGCATTCTGATGATTTATATGCACCAATCTTTGGATTTTCTGCAACAATTTATGATGTAGATGTCTTTAAATTTGTCAGAATAAAGGTACTCTGCTACTTTAATGTTTTTATCAGATGGGGACAAATGCTCATGCTTTGAATACTGAGGGGGACGAGTCCTCTGCGCCCCTCGAGAAATCTACACCTTCTATTGTCAATAAATAAAGTAGAACGACACTCACAGGGGCCTGTGTAGAGTATTTTTACTTTTGATATTTGAGGTAATTTTTTTGAATAATACTATGATGATTTTTTTATTTTAATTTGACTTTAAAGTACTTCTAAAAGTTTGCTTTACTACATTATTTTATTTTTCCAACCAAATCTTAATCAAATATTTATGAGTGTTAGTTGCCAACACGACACATGGTAAAGACAGAGAATATTAAACTGTTAAATTTCTATTTTATATTTCAGGCAGAGACACATGCTCCTTATCTTATATGTGAGGGAGACACACAGGGAGGCACATCAGTGCCGAGGTCCATTAGATACAGATATAATGTCTAATAAAATTAATTATGAATATACATTTTTTAAAAATATATAATAAAAGTACTGGAATTGTATAGTTTTCTACTTCAAATAATTTTCCAATTTAAGTAAGATCAGGTTTAAGAAATACTGATCAGGGCAGAATGTCATAAACATCTGAAACAGCTTTGACCAACATGTTTATAATCGATTCCTAATGTCAAAGCATCGGATATTTCTCTGGAAAATAAGTCAGAAATAAAAGCTTTTTCTTTCAAATGATCCAAAATATTTTCACAGATGCTTTTTTAAAGTTTCAATGCTGATCATTAAAAGAGCTCATTGTGATTTATTTCCACTTTGATTCACTGAGATGAAAAGTCACTTCACAGCTGAGGGAGTTTCCCTTCTCTCCTGTTCACAGCAGAACAATAGAGACTCTCACTGCACGGGTGAACGCCACCTCATCAGACTGTGAGATCTGATTTAATTTGATGTGAGTGTAAAACAATGAGCTGAAGCACCTATAAAGAGCAGCAGTGAGTAAACAGACTGTGAGTGTGATTGTGATCAGATGAAGAGGTCAGTGTGGATCAATGCTGTTATCTGTCACACTGTTGGACAGATCGTCTTTTTCTTTCGTCATCAAACAGCTGAAAACAAAGATGGCCTTTAAATAATCACCTCACCAATGATTTAAAGACTCAGAGAAACTAATCAGCTGATAATCTACAGTTAATGTGATAAAAACCAATAATAATACCAAGTGATATATTTAATTATGATCATGAGATTACAGTGTAAATTACAGGATAATTAGATCAGATTATATTCATGACTTGATGAATGAAAAGGTTCAGATTTAGATGCTCGTCATCACCCTGCAGAAAATGCAAATAATGGAAGAATCACAGGTCAAATAAAGACAGGTCTGATTAGTACACGACGTGCAGGTCGCTGTCATCGACAACTGACAGCCTGAGCAAAATCAGTGGGTTGCGTATTATGGTCCAGAGTTCACTGCAGCTATGGGCCAAAATCACATCCATCCAGCACAGGGACATAAAGCTTTCTTCAATTATTATTATTTAAAAGGATTCACTGTATCTGCCATAAGTAGAAGACAGGACTCTTCAGTTGAGTCCTAATCAAATCAGATCTGGCCTGATCCACAGGCCACATAAACTGTGCTATAAATTCAGCTTCAGTTAAACATTAATTTCTATCACTCCAATAATAGTCCTACATTTGATTCATAAAAACATTCACAAATGTTTGCTATGTGTTAAATATATGTTGGTAGTTAACTTGGCTGTTAAAAACAATTAACCAGCCAGGTCAGTCAAAAGAAAAGTAACGATAGTCGATTAATTGCTTAAGTCATTTTTCAAGCAACAATGTCAAACATTTGCTGGTTCAAGCTTCTTAAAGGTGAGCATTTCCTGATTTTCTTTGTCATTTTTGAGAGTAAATGAAGACTTGGTTGGACAATAGAAGCAATTTGAAGTTGTCACTTTGGGCTCTGGGAAATTATAATGAGCATTTTTCACTTTTTAAAAAAATAAATTTTATAAACTAAATGATGATTAATCATGAAAATAATTAGCATAATGAAAAGAAACCTTAGTTGCAGCCAAAGGAGTAAATATAGGCAGTATGGTTGCTTGGGGCCCATAAGGCGGGGGGCCTACAGAGAGAAGTGGGCCCTCCAACAATGGAGAATGGACCCTTATGAGTGACTGCCACCTTGTAAATGTGTTCAAAGAACTCTCATTAGATTAAAACCAGTGTCATTTATGTATGCCCTTGAATGAGGGTTTTTTGTAAAATAATCAGTAGCATCTCTAACAAAATTATATACCTATTCCATAACTTTAAATCAACTATTAAAATCGTTGAATCAAATTAATTATTGATTATTTTCCTTTGGTAATTTTGCTAAATATTGGTGATTACTGGGTAATATATATGATGATGTTATCCAGTGTCAAGTCTTTGATCATGTGAGGAGACCATACGTGCATGATAGCGTGCAATAAGGTCCAGTAATTACACTGGTTGCAGCCCTAATTAAATGAACCGCACGTTGATTTACTGCCATTAATACTTAATCTGAGCAGTTGGTTTATTTCTATTCACAACGGAACTTATCATAAAATTTGGTTTGAAAAGCTTCAAATAGATCCACTGTTCATTTTCATATGAAGACAAAATGAGCCATGAATTTCATCCAATGACTTTATGTTGTTTTTACGTGTAAAATGTCACCATGAGACGCATAATAATGTCACTAAAATGTGTGATAATTACAAATACAGTGCAGCAACACAGCGGCACACAAGACTCAGAACCGCTTCATCAAACTTGTTAGGACCAAAGGTTGCCAAATATAATTAGGCTATTAATTCAAAAATGTTCTTTCCATGTCATATCAATTATCTCGGGTATACACTGTTGAATTATAAATCGTGTAAAGAAACAAACAGATTTTCCAAAGGTGACAGACAGCCTTTAGTCCTGCTGCAGAGACTCTGCAGTCAGTTTATGACCACATCACGGTAATGATTGATCTCACTTGGCAGCCTGTAAAATGCTTTAATGTCTTTGGTTGCTTCGTTGTTTTAATCAAATGTAGGCCTTGATTAATAAAGAAAATAATAAAACATGCACGCGCCACGCTTCATTTAAATTGGAAGTATTAGGATTTTTCGTTCTGCAGAAATTTGATGAAATGCAGCTTATTGTCAGATCTTAAAAGATAACATATAGGGCTAATTTAAAATCTTATCTCATAATTCAAGGACGTCTAACTGATTCTTCTTACGCTAAAATCTGTGTAGGCTGGTGGTTTGAAATATGCAATAATCTCGTTGCTATGTGTTATTAAAATACTGATTTATTTGTAATTTATAAATCAGATTTCAAATCAGTGCAACCAGTGTGAAGTGTATTCTGACAGCCTTATATTCTTGATGTGTTTTATTTATTTAATGTGTGATTATTTGTACATGCAGGAAAAAAAACAGTCCATTTCTTTTTCTTTATTTTTTTCTTTCTGCAAGAGAAAAATAAAATAGATTTTTTTCGATCAAGCTTTTACCTTGTTTAATGTGTGTTTTTGTGTCCATTAACAGTAGGGTTACTCTTTATTAATCGATGACAAATGTAAATAAATAAAGAGACTTGCTTCTTTGTTTTTATCAACAGTATCTGCACTTTTTTTCTCCTTGTGATGACAATTAAAGATGATAGTTTGACATTCTTATTATTTCTGTCTGGAGGACAGAATTTCAAAAATTAAAAACACGTTTTACTGGGATGAAAAAGCAGGACTCTCTCATATTTAAATCTAAAATGAAAAGTAGATATGTGTGTGTAATTTTCCTCACCGTTTGGGTGCCGTGTTGTGCCATGAGGAGCGCTGGTTTGGAGACCATGGAGAACCGGGCTGTCAAAGGGAGACGCCGGCCACGTCCCACCCACGTTCGGGCTCATGTAGGCCGGGTAGGGGCTGTGATAAGACCCGCTGAGGCTCCGGGCGCCGTAGTGCTCCCTCCCGTTGGCAGAGATGTTTAGCGGGCTGCTGTAAGAAGCCGCCGTGTCCCGGGCCGTGGCCACCCCGGAGGACAGAGGCGGGCTGGTGGAGAAGGCGAAGCGCGGAGACACCGGGGAGTGGTTGTACGAGGGCACTGAGTCGGCGCACGGCTGCGCCCAGGCAGAGTGGCTCGACACGGTGCTGCTCTGCTGCGACGCGCCGGGGGTCTGGAGGTAAGGCAGTGCCGGGATCATGGGGGTGACGACCCGGGTGGTGGGCACGTAAACCGGAGAGGTGCCCGCCGAGGCGTTGTGGAGAAATCCGGCCTCATAGGAGGGGGGTCCGTGGTTGGTTGTCATTATGCCCTGATACATATCCTCTCCTTGGAGCTGGACATCCGTGTTGATAGAAGAGATAAATTATAGTGTGGATGCACTTTACGCTCTTAAGTATTAATGCACAAATATTTAACACGATCCGAAAATGTGTCCCTTCCTTATTAAAATCAGATGAGCTGTGAAGAAGTGAAGCAAAGCGACCGCAACATGCAGAAAGTAGGAATAAACTGAGAGAGGAGACATGAGAGGAGGAGGAGTGAGAGCCTATAGCCTGTGATCAAGATCCAGCTGTTATCATCTCTCTCTCTCTCTCTCTCTCTCTCTCTCTCTCTCTCTCTCTCTCACACACACACACACACACACACACACACACACACACACACACACGCACTGTCTCTGTATGCCCCCCAAAATGTGAAAGATATTTTAATACAAGGGCATAGATTCAACGCTAAGAGGGGGGCATATTTGGGGTTTTGGGGGTCCTTCACAAGAACATTTTGAGCATTTAACACTTAATTTCCTGCATTTTGGTTATTTTTTTATGCGCAAATTTATGTTGGAATGCCTTTGATTTTGTCAAAATAATCTGCTACTTCCACGATTTTCTTAGAGGGAGATAAATGCAAATGTTTTAGATATTATGGGGAAGGTGTCCCCCGAGTCCCCCTGAAATCTACACCCATGTCAAAAAATAAATAAATAAATAAATAAATAAATGAAACGTAACAATTTTATAAAAGAAAAAACAAATGGACCAATCAAATTATATTTTATTCTAGATGTTTGGAGTGTTTTGGCTTTATTAATGCAACTGACTATGCTAATAATCCTTTTTAAAAGTTAGTTAGCCTTATTTTATTCTTGCTTTATTTAATTTTAAATTTAATTTTTACTTTTATTTTTAATTTATTTTATTCATCTTTATTGCATTTTATTTTATATTTTTGTATTATTTCATTTCATTTTATTTTATTCTATTTATCATTATTTTTAGCTCATTATGTTCCTCCTGATAAATTCTATAAAGGCAGGTTTTTTTTTTGTTAAAGTGTGTTTTTTACTGTTTGTGGAATATTTTTAACACAAGAAACAAACTGTTTATTTTCATGTATGAATCAAATGAATGCATAACGAGCTTTAAAACAAATTCTATTTGTAGATATTAAATTCCTTCAGTTCTTACAAACCGGAAGCTGAAGTGTCCATTCACTCAGTATTAACTCTCTTTAACTCTTATCAAAATACTTTTTCGTTTGTCTCAAATGACGTAAGCTATCAGATGCAAGATTTTGTTTAATTTGTTCATTTAACTTCCTTTTTAACTCAATGATAACGGACTGATTTTTAATTTCGAAAAATCACCACAATATTATTGTGTGTGTGTGTGGTGCTGCAGTGATCTCGTTTTCCGATCTGAAGTTATAATACAGTTTAAATAATAATGATATGCATATTTTTTCTGCTAGTGTGCAGATATTAATATTTGTCCTGTGGTGTTGTAGTTGAATTAAAATAAACCTGGTGATATGTTTAAAAGCTCAGCATTAGAATATTCTAGTAAGCGTTTAAGTCGTTTAAAAATTGATAAACCTCGAGATGGGAGTTATTGACGACATACCAATTAACTGCTCGCAGTCTCATCAACTGAATTTCTCTATCAAGTCATTGATTTGCTTCATGACTTTTCGGCTTCCATACATGTGCTTAACTGGCACTTCACATGTCTAATAACAGCCACATTAAGGCCTGATGTGTTTTTTCTTTCATGACAGAAATGAATAATAGTGCCGGCTGCTTGACGCGCCTTCAGTCGGATGTCTCCGGCGGTTGTTGTCCTCCTGGGGACAGATTTATACCTGTCATCAACACCAGTCAACGTAAACACACGAGGCCATTTCATTGTGCAGCCACTTCCCACAAGACAGACGTTCATTGAGTTATGTGGCTCTGCACAGGCTGCCAATACGGTCCAGTGTGTGTGTGTGTGTGTGTGTATAAGAGATAGGGTAGTGGTGGTTGCAGTTTTGTAATACTGCAGAGCCTCCTAGTAAAAGGAACAGTATAATCTGATTAGAGAGGTATCAGAGGGTGACTATCAGACATACAACTGTACCAGGAACATTATTCAGCTGTGACGGAGAGAAAAAATGTCTTCACAGAATTTATCCAGACTGCATTAAAGACTTTATTGTCTGCTTTATATTTCAAATAAACAATTAAACACAGTTGTAGTTTGACAGGCTGTTCTCTGCCACTAAAGAGACTTTCCTCAATGAGGATAGTTTGATTTAACAGCATGAAAATCACATGTTACTGATCACATCAACTCCATAAATGTCCCAGTGTACCACAGTGCACATCCCTGGAACTGGCACACCTGGAGTGCAGCTATCATTAATGTGATCTTGTGGTTTTATGCTATTAAAGGTTGAAAATGTCTACTGTGAAAGGGGCCTATTGAAAATCAAATAAAATATGCCTTGTCAAAACAAATGAAAAACTTTCAATCAAAGCAAAGCAAATCAATAAAAATACTAAAAGTTGCTTGAAAAGAAAATGTAATCATCACAACAGTGCGTTCAACTCAGAGAGGTGTTCTCCAGAAGTCTCTTCCTCAGCCCACTGACTTGCAAAGGGACATGTGAACAGACTTTTGTGAAATATTTCACATGGTCCCCTATAAATAGGTATTTTAAAATGATTTTAAAAAATAAATATGAATGTAAATGGTCCCACTGTAATAGGTGCAGCAAAATATGTAAAGGGACAGTTCACATCCAAATATAAAAACACATATCTTCCGTCTCACCTGTAGTGCTGTTTATCAATCTAGATTTTTTTTGGTGTGAGTTGCTGAGTGTTGGAGATATCGGCCGTAATGATGTCTGCTTTCTTTCCAATATCATAGAACTTGATGCTCGGCTTGGGGTGGTGGCTCAAAATGCTAAAAAACAAAACAAAAAAATAGATTTTAAAAACTCAACAGCAATGTCTCTCCAGAAATCATGACACAGTAACTCAAGATAATCCACAGTCCTTATTGTGAGGAGTTTCATGTAGGAACTATTTTCTTGCTACTGAACTAACTACTCATGGACAAAAGGGTCGTGCTCATAACAGCACAAGATGTAAACATTAATGGCATCTTCCTCAAGCTGTTATTTTAGCTAGCTTATTGGTGCTTGGTGAGTAGATGCACACTTCCTTCTGCGCAGTGATATGATCGGCGGGCATAGTTCGCCACCAAAACAATATACATTTCTAAAAAACACTACAGGTAAGAGGAACAACATGCATTTGTAATTTTGGGGTGAACTGTCCCTTTAAACCAACACATTCTCACTCCGACCTCGTAACATATCGGCGATTGGTCATGGACTTTCCACATCGAGATACAACGTGAAAGGTACCCTGTGTGCGTTGGTTGTTGACGTTCTGGGACACAATGCCAAGTTCTGCCTGTTACATGCATTGTCTTCTTTCAAAATACACTTCTGTTTTCACAGGAAATTTACTGTTTGCATACGGTCTCTTTCAAAATAAATGCACTACATCAGTACAACACCGCAAACTGACATTTTTTTCCCTCAACAGTAAACACACACGGTTAGGTTTAGGAAAAAAGAACAGGGTTTGGCTTTACAATCTTGCGGGAAGCAAACACCAACCTTCCAGGTGAAAGTCCTTTGTTGGACCCATCCACCACCCCTCCCACCCACCGTACTCAGACTTCCACCACCTTAACTTTTGTTGTTGTCCTGCTGTGTTTCCCCCCAACACCACCAGGTGCCCTAAGCAATAACGGCGACAGGCTGCGTATCATGCCAACATGAAAAGGTGTCAGTGTCTGATGCCAGAGGTCAATGACCAAACACCATTGCTGATAGTTGTGGTTGGTGAGGTTCCTCCGACTTTACAAGTCAAAAATCCAACTTCTGGGGGTGTTCCGGTTAAAATTTCCAACAGGGAACTAAAAAAAAATCCAACTTCCCAATGCAAATGAAACATACTATAACTCTACACGCTCAAATTGTTTTTTACTTTCAGACTTATAGTTATCTGCACTGATGCTGACTCAAGTGAAATCACTTGCGGACATTTATCAGATTTCCCACAGCTCAAAAGAAAATCACAAACAGCTTTTTAGAACTTGTCACATATACAATCGTTCTTTCCAAGACCTGTGAAACTTTGATGTGTTAAATTAAGTTCCCCTTTAAATGACCTAAACATCCCGTCTATCTGTACATGACCCTTATACAATAAAAATGTGTACAGTGTTCACGGCCGCCCACCCTCTCCTGTAGAAGTCAAGGCAAATAGAGTAATATTGCCTCAATGGAAATGGGGAACTGTCATCAATGTGTAACTGCAGCTGATAACAGAACCACCAATTGGTGTCTAATAATATCAAGGCCTGGGCCCTGAACCTGCAAGAGCTTAAAGTAGCACCACGGTCCGAAGTGATTCATGCGTTTATGGTTCCAGTTACTGTATAGAATTACAGTCTGTGTCTCTGTTAGTTTTGCATGTTGTACAAGAAGTTTGTCGAGTGACATAAGTCCCTGTTCAGCAGCAAGGCTTCCCCTATAGGCTCCTGCAGTGCAGTCTAATCAGACACAACATACTGTGAGGGGAAGAGTTTACAAAAATAAACTAAAAATTAAACAGGGTTCATCCTCTTTTCTGTTATTGTACAGTACACTGTGTGTTTTGATTTGTGTGTTTGCACATGCCAGGCTGTATCACTGACAGTGACAGAGGCCAGAGCCCATGAAAACTCTGTGTGTGTGTGTGTGTGTGTGTTTATAACCACCATTCTGTGCAACTGTGTGTATGAATGAGGAGGTGTTGGCTGAGGACTAGATAGAGATGCTGGTGGTATGTGGTGGACAGCAGGAGACTGTTGCTGAGAAAAGTGTGTGTGTTTGCATGCATTTGTGTGTGTGTGTGTGTGTGTGTGTGTGTGTGTGTGTGTGTGCGTGTGTGTGTGTCCAAACCAGGCACCAGGAAAGCTGTCCCCGTCTTGGCTGGGGCAGAGATTCAATCATTTGGGGTCGGTGACTTACTTTGCCCCTTCGGCCCTTCTTCCTTGCACACACAAACACACTCACCCACACACACCAAATCTGGTAGACTCCTGGCTCCAGGAAAAACACTTCAAATGGAGAAGCAGGAAAACCCAGGAGGCAGAGTACCCTGTCGATACAGGCGAACAGAGGCCAGGGAAACACACACACACCTACACGTCTCTCAGTCGTCTTCTTCATTAGCATGCTGTTTTGCAAAGTAAGCAGAAAGCATTAAGTCTCGTCTGCATCTATTCCTGCTGACGTCACCATGTCTGTCTTGTTCTATCTGATCAGATTGATCATCATGGATCCACTCATGTGACACTGATAACGATTAAACTGTGCTAATCAGTGTTAGCTCACTGTCTGCCAATGGACTCATAAAGACCTCTGATAATTTCTGACGACTCTCAAAGTCCTTTCTGTCTTGTTTATTTATTCATTCAGTTTTTTGATGACCCTCAATTGACTTTTCTGAATGACTGACTTTATCGAGCCAGACTTTCAAATTTGACAGTGAAAAAAATTGACTTCCCCCTGAGCTATCAATAGGGTATGTCTTCTTCTTCCTCTGAGAAAAACAGCAACAAAAAAGGACTATTCCATCAACTATTGCCTTTTTAAAATAAAGTTTATTTGGCTTGTTGTCAGTTTTGAATGGGACTGTCCCCCGTGTCTGGTTTCGGTGTCTCTTTACTTCTCGAAATGGTTTTGTTTCTATTGCTATTTTTATTCGTTGCTGTACTTTTTTTGTATTTACAGTACTATTCGTTTGACTGCTGTCTGTAAACCAAATTGCCCCATGGGGACATTAAAGCTCTGCTGTCAGCTGTAGCAACACATTTATTCTCTGTGTGTCTGTGTTCATTTTCCTATCTACTGACTTCAGTCTGTATCATATATATATCCTACAAAAGCAATACATTTTTGTATCATATCATGTCTTCACTAGCAGTAGATGCACGCTTCCTACTGAGCTGTGATGTGGTTGGCGGGTATAGTGCGGTAGAAGGACAACAGTTCCTACATGAAACTACTCACAACAAAGTCTGTGGATTATCTTGAATATCTGGGTCATGATTTCTAAAAAAGGGACACGGCTGATTTAGTGTCATTATACTCGAGAGAAGGCAGACATCTCTATGACCAATATCTCCGACATTCGTCAACTCTCAACAAAATAATCTAGACTGATAAATAACACTACAGGTGAGAAGAAAATATGTATTTTTGATTTTGGAGTCAACTGTTCCTTTAAGTTTGAGTAACTAATTTAGTTAAATTAAGGTTTTTATTAGGAGATCTCTCAGGTAGTATCTATAAAGCAGAGGTGGGACCAAGTCACAAGTAGTCTCAAGTCTTTGCACTCCAACACATTCACCCTGATCTTGTCACATATCGATGTTTGGTCATGGATTTTCCACGTCCAGATACGATGTGAAAGGTACCCTGGGTGCGTTGATTGTTGACATTCTGGGACGCGCCGTGTCAGGTTCTGCCTGTTACATGCATTGTCTTCTTACAAAGCACACTTTTGTTTTCACAGGAAATTTAATGTTTACATACAGTCTCTTTCAAAAATAAAGGCACTACGTCGGTACGACACTGCCGATTTATGTTTTTTTTCCTTCAACAACAAACACACGTGGTTGGGTTTAGAAAAAAAAGCAAATGGTTAGGTTTCGGAAAAAAGAGCAGGGTTTGGCTTCAGAATCTTACGGGATGTGAATATTGCTCTCTCAGGTGAAAGTCGGTGTTTGTTTGACCCATCCACCCCGATCAGGCTTTTGCAGCCGTAACTTTTGTCCTTACCTTGCCGCGTTTCCCCCTTATGCTGCCAGGGGCAGTTAAACTATACCAGCAACCAGCTGTGTATCATGCCGACGTTGAAGGATGCCTTTTTTCGTTGGTTTCTGACGCCCCAAGTCACTGCCCAAGCACCGGATTTTGATGACTTTAGAATCAGACCAGGATCTGTACTCAAGTCTTAAAGTTACAATGTGTAATTTACGTGGTTGTTTATTAGCAAATATCAACTATTGTTTTCATAAATATATATTTACTAAAGTGTAATGCAATTCACATACAAATGGAAGCTTTCTCATAGGCTTAGAATGATTTCTCTATATATACACAGGCAGAGCGCAGTCTGCTGGAGGCTGCCTTCTTGCGTCGCCATATTTTAATACAGTGGCCGAAAGGGATATACGCGCTTCACCTTTCCCTTTTACGTTTACGGTAGATGGTTAAGTTGAAGATCAATCCGGGGCGCTTCTGCGTGAACCTGCTATGTACTTTTATGATTCTGTCGCACTTTAAATGGAGGACCACACATGTGTTTTGCCCCATAAGAGGGAAACCAAGCCACCAAATAGAAGAAAAAGATCAGATAAGCGAGGACGGGACAAAACGCGAGTGAATATCGGCGTTGCTTATTCCAGGTGGAAAGAACTCCTGAAGGAGAAGGAATTTCACAAGAGATGCGGAGGTTGCCTGCTTTCTGCTAGACAGGTAATTCAATCTGATATTTTAAAATCATTTTGGCTTCATGTTTGCAACTACTTTTACCTCTTTTCTAAGTTCAAGTGACGGCTAACGTTACGTTTCCTTGCTAACGTTATCCTAGCCTTGGCTAACGTTATCCCAGAGCTACAGCTAAATGGTTAGCCTAACCTACAGCCTAATTTGTTGATTCCTCTCGCGCTGCTGCGAAGGCTGTCACCCTGTCCTCCTCCTCTTCCCTCTGGGTAGCCGAGACACACTTCTTCGCCTGGCTGTTCCTGCACCGCTTCTACCCCCACGCCCCCTTCCTCTCCCTGGTCTTCCTCCTCTCCCTCTCCCTCTTCCTCATCCTCTCCCTCTCCCTCTTCCTCATCTCCCTGTGTCCTGTGGAAGAACACTCTGGAAACACATATATTATAATCGTACCAACCTATATTTGCTGCACTGTGCTGTAACTATCACATAAAACGTGGCTAAAAAAGTTTAGCATTACTGTGCTAATGCTCGTGTTAGCAAAACAATTAGAAATAAAACACTCCTAATATATATCTCACAGATAACCTATATCTCACTGGTAAGCTATAACATATCGTAACATGGTTTAGATTCCTAAATAAATATTCACCTCGTCGCTAGATACTCCTGAAAAACTCGAAAAACTTTGCTGTCTGCACAAGGCTTTTTGTCCTACGATGCCACCGTCACTTACCCAACGGGAGGGGTGAGTGAGTGAGCGCAAGTGAGCGCTGCAATCTAGAATTTGACCGCGCATAATGCGCTCTTCACCAAAGGTAAATAATATATTAAATTTACAGGAATCATGATGATTTTAAAATTTGTGTTTATTTGTTAAAACAAGTTTGTTGGATGTTGTTGCATCACCATCTGTAATTTCAATCCTGTATGTTTTGCCTACTGCAATTCATTGTTCGACCACCGCATAGTTTTTGTATGCAAACAAAATTATCTTTGGTATCATTTTTTCGAACTCAATAGTGTAACATTAGTTCTTCTCTCGTTCTTTAGTTCTCTCCTGCAACTTGATTGGATGCTGTCAGATTGGTTCAAACAAAGTGGATTATCTGTGGAATTAAGTGTCGATTTCACTGAAAATTAATAGTTTTAATGTTAGCTGATTGGGGAAATGAAGGGAAATTAACTGATTTGTGGCATAAAACATAAATAACTTACTTTTTAATCTTTGGCCTTGGGGGAAGAGATCAAGCATGTTAAAGTCAAAAGGCCCAAGTCGAAGTAAAGTCTTTTTTGATTTTTTCAAGTTAAAATTAATCAAACTGGTAACTCGAGATTCCACACCTCTGCAGTCCAGTCCACAATGTTTTTGCATTCACTATTTATTTTTCTATAAATACGTATAATTTTCTTGTGGGATCATGCTTCTGTGTGTGTGTGTGTGTGTGTGTGTGTGTTTGTAAATGTGAGTGTGTGGATTTGTGTGTTATTCTAAGGTATCTGTGTGTTATGCTTGTGGATTAAGTGTGTTTGACCAGGTAGGGTCAGGGAGTCACACTGGGGAGACACAAGTCTGCTCAGTAAGACACCTGGGCTTCAGTAACACAGATCGTCTCCCTCTCTTTCTGACACACACACACACACACACACACAGACACACACACACACACCATTAAGCAGGGGTGTTGGGTTTTTTCGTTTTTGAATAAATTATTAACTCCTCAGGTGCAGGTTCTCATATGTGACAGGCTTAAGTGTTGAATTGGACTCTTGGTTCACACTGTTTGAAGAGCAGCGCAAACACATCACACAACACTCAATTACAGGTGATAAGAATTCAATTATCAAAACCTCTTTTGTTCTGACGGTCTCCACTGTTTGTAAAGCTACTTAACCAACTCGCTCGCACAAACGTTTGAATATTTCTTTGACGCTTGTATGCTAATATTTGAAATTCCACTCCTGGGTGTTGCTTCCAAATGCCAGCTATAAAACTGAGAAAAATCTGTGTGTGACTCGTTATACTTAAATGTGCATTGCACAGATGGCCCCATGTGCAAAACCCATCACTGACCAGTCATATTAGCCTGATATCTGACTGACAGCTTCAAAGCGGGGTGTCCCATGATACCCAGAGTGTGAGTGCATGTTTGTATGGGAGCTATAACGAGTGTATTTTTAGCAGTGAAGACTCAGGGATCCCAGGACCTCTCCCTGTGATAAGCAGTGGCCAAAGTCCGCAGGCTAGCAAAGGCCTGAAGAGCAAATAGGGAACACACACACTCACACACAAATGCAAAGACAGTGTTTAATACACTGATGCGTGGGGCTTAGTTGCAGCGATGCGGCAGGTGGGGAGAAAGCTGCTTGTTTGTATGTGAAGGGGCAACTTAGGGGTAAGATTCAGGTTAGGTAAAGGTGAGGTGACATCATCAAAACAATGGATACTAGTGTCTTTGAAGGGTTCACGTAGAGTTCATGCTGAGAGGGTTAAAGAGGTGTTAGTGCGCCTAAAATGGTGGAAGAAGAGTGTGATGGAGGAGGAGGATTGGAAACAAGTGTGAGAACAAAAACTTTCTTCTGCCGTCAGTCAAAGGCAGACTCCTCCCGCTCTCAAAACACTGTAAGAGAAAACAAAAACACAATGAGGAAGCCAGAGGAGAAAAGGTGCCTCAATCCAGAGACGGTCGCAGCGCACATGCCCTGATAACAGCAGGAATATTTCAGTTTGGACAAGGAGAGGAGGGGCGGCGGTGGTGCTGGAGAAAAGTTTAACAAATTGGTTACGTCTGAAAAAAAAAGGAGTTGAAAGTGTAGAGAAAAGAGGGAATGTCAGAGAGGAGGAGAAGCCACCAGACAGGAGGAGCAGTGGAAAACAAAAGAGGCTCCACACTCTGCTCTGTCTTATCTGTCTGAGGGTCTTATCCACCACTGGCTCTGTTAGTGTAACCCCATTCCCTCCCTCCCTGCCGGCCGCTCTCCTTCCACCTCATCCCTCCATCTCCATCCACCCCCCCTCCTTTCCTCCCCCTCCCACCCCCTCTGCTGCTTGCTGCGGACCCCGTTATCAGCCCGGGGCTGACGTCAGGGGGCCCGCTGGTGCTGGGGGGCCGGAGACGGAGGCTGATAGCGTGGCAGAGGCTGCCTCCACACAGGCTGTGGGAACTACGGACCCAGCCCACCTCGACCCAACAGCCCCGCACGTCCACCACGAAAACACACACAGAGGTGAGGATACATGAGTAATTCATGAAAGAACACACTCCTGGTGAACGCTCACACATTGAGAGTTTTTTTTAAGCTGAGTCCAGTATTTTTATATATTTTTAAATGGTAAAATTTAAAGGTTCGGATTAATATAGCAGCAAACCACTATTTGCTACGTTATGGTGTCCTGAGCAGAAAATTAAGTCATGATACCTCTGTGTATAGCTTGGTCTCACTCCCTGGGCTCCAAAATATGCTGAATGAGCAATATCACCAGTGTCATTATAGTGACACCGGGGGAACCTGTGTATGACACACACCCCGGTTTTCACCAACTCCCATGTAAACCTTACATATTAAACATTACGTTGCTGTATGTGCTGTAATCCGAGCTTCGCCATGGTTTGTTATGGTTAGTCTGTCCAGCCCACATGCAAGTTAGTCAGGCGTGTATCCAAATGGCTAGCTCATCCCTGCTGCTTTGCACTTTGCACTGACTCATAGCCTACAGCAGTTACCACTTACATCAGGATGGCAGCGTCACAGAGGTGTAGCGCCCACCCTCCAGTTCCCCCTGGTTAACATCTTTAGCTCCGTCAGCAATTTGCTGTTGTAAGGTGTTGTTTACGGAGTGCTAAATACTGGCACTGTTACTTCTGTCAGCATGGTTACCATTGTTTAGCATTGTGTATGAGGGGCTAAACAACTGTAGCATTAGCATAAACAGCACTAAACAATAGCAGACTTGTTGGCACTGTTGTTTAGCGCTTGTGCCATTGTTTGGTGTTTTTATGCATTGTTACTGTTGTTGTTAGCGTTGTTTACTGTTGTTTCTTAGCACTGCTGTTGTTTTTAGCATTGTTTAGCACTGTTGTCAGTGTTGCTAGCATTGTTTAGTTTTGTTTAGCACTGTTGCTGTTGCTTTCAGCATTGTTTAGCATTTCTTAGCACTGTTGCCGTTGTTTTTAGCATTGTTTAGCACTGTTGTCAATTTTTCCAGCATTGTTTAGTGTTGTCAGCACTATTGCTGTTGTTTGTTTAATGTTGTTTAATGTTGTTTGCACTGTTGCTGTAGTTTTCAGTGTTGTTTAATGTTGTTTAATGTTGTTTGCACTGTTGCTGTAGTTTTCAATGTTGTTTAATGTTGTTTGCACTGTTGCTGTAGTTTTCAGCATTGTTTAGTGTTGTTAGCACTGATGCCATTGTTCAGCATTGTTTAGCACTGATGCTGTTTTCAGCATTGTTTAGCTCACCGTTGCCAACTCCTCAGTAAGAAAAGTAGCTATTGGCTGTCCTAAAAGTTGCTAGAAGTCGCTAAATGACGTCATCGCCTAATTTGCATAATTGTCCATATGCATGTAATTGTAATGGCCGCTGTAGGAGAGAGGAATAACGTCGTGGGAGAGACAAAAACTGAGTAAAAAAACACCCTGAATATGTTTAGAACTACAAATGAACCTTCTTTCAGTGATTTATATTAGACAAAGAAAATTTAACATTTACATCCTGCCCTGACTGTAAGCCAGGTCGGGATCAGCCAGCGGCGGTTCCGCGCATGCGCTATTCACTGGACGTGGAGGGGTTAACATCTCCTGCTCTGACTGCAGCTGGGAGGGAGGACTGGGCCATCTGTGAGTGCTTTGGGGCGAGAGAGGAGCCCACGGCAGCATCCGCTGCTCATTGAAAAGAATAGAAACGATACATGCTCTCACGACAGAGTCACCAGAAGTCTTGAATAACATCAGAAAAAGTCGCTAGATTTGTCGCTAGTCACTTGTTTGAAAAAGAGTTGCTAGAGGGGTCTGAAAAGTCACTAAATATAGCGACAAAGTTGCAAAGTTGGCAACACTGGTTTAGCGTTGTTTGGCACTGATGCTATTGT
Organism: Epinephelus lanceolatus; assembly: GCF_041903045.1. NCBI lineage: Eukaryota > Metazoa > Chordata > Actinopteri > Perciformes > Serranidae > Epinephelus > Epinephelus lanceolatus. The sequence goes on along the minus strand of NC_135746.1, from coordinate 15,779,356 downwards.
TAAGCGTTGTTTAGCGCTCCATAAAGTGCTAAAGAACAGCACCAGTGCTCTCCTTGTTTAGCACTTTTTATGGAGTTAGCACCATTAACTGCTCAGCCAACTCCATATCCAGAGCCGTGTTCAGAAAACTCATACGCTCTCAATTTTACATAGAGCCCCTCAAACTATTTTTAAGCCAGCAATAATAAAATAAATATTAAATAATTCAAGGCTTCAGCTTTTCTCCTTCAGAATTTAATTCCTGTTGGTGTGGAAATCAAACAGGATGAAACATTCAGATCTTTGTGTTAGGGCAAAAATGTTCAAAATCAAATTGTAACAGTTCACTGAATAATTAAAAAATGGTGTACATCATCAGCTGAGAATATTTAAAGTCCTGGCTATTCCCATGACACTGATCCATGTGTACATGTTGTCTATAAAAAGGAGAACAAATTCATATCCACAGACTTATAAGACTGCATGCTTACGTGTATTTATAAGTATTGTCACATCTTGCTATTATAAGCATCTTCCACTTAAATGGACTCTCTGAGTCTAAAATAAACACAACTATCTCATGCACAGCAGATATAAACTGTACAGTTAATGAGCTGCATCTTATCAAAATTCCCAACTGCTGAACATCTCAATAGGAGGATCTTCTCATCCACTTCTATAAAAATAGTCTTTTTGCATCGAATATGTCCCAAGGTAGCCATATTACTGAACATTGTTATCTCCCATCATGTTTGTTAAACTAGCTCAGCAGTGACTGATTTCTAATGAATGAAAATAAAGTGCACAAGTTCAGGGAATCACTTTATGCGTTATAAGTTACACATTTTCAACCTCACTCAAGAAATCAATTCCCCGGGCACACTCGGCCTGATAAAACTGTGTATGACAGATATTATGTCATTTAGGTTGAAGATAAAGCTGAGGTTACTTTCCTTTTGACATTCGTCAGCCCATGTATCTCCATAAAAGACAGTGCAGCTACGGTTGACAGATTATGATGTCAGGTTTGGTATTAGTCCACGAGACATGAATTCACAGGGGGAAAAATCAGGGAATTAATTGCCTGAGACGAGGTTAAGGAGGCACTTAGCCCTGAGAAGGGGAATGGCTATTGTCATGCCAAAAAAATTATCTGCAAAAAAGTGTGTGTGTGTGTGTGCTGGTATGGGTCAGCAGGTGCAAGAGGGGAGTGAGTGGAGCGTGGAGGCCTGCAGCAGATGAGTTTGGCAAGTTTCACATCATTAGTTGCAGGTGCAGCACTCCCAACATGCGCAAACACGCACACTCTCTCACACACACAACTCGTGTCATCTAAACCTTGTTAATTATCACCCCTCAACATCAGTGTGTACCCACTGAAACCACTCAACTCAACCCTGTACCGCTATTCAACCCTGGTCTGACTCATTTACAGTAATGGGAGTGAATTGTAGCATCAATCTGCCAGTTACCCAGAAATATATTTCCACATCTTCCTACGTGTGTCTCAGATGTTTTCGGAGATGGATCTGTCGGATGGGGAGTGGAGACACACTTATCAGTGTGTTGTCCTCGATAAGCCGGAGAAGATTTGTAACGGTTGCTGTGTGTTTTTGTGTGTGTGTGTGTGTGTGTGTCGGTTGCTCTTTCACTTACTCTGACCTCTTCTCGGCCAAGCAAGTAGGAGGAAGAAAAGAGTGGCCTTGACAGAGCAAGAGGAGGGGTGAGATGTAAAATAAGAATCAGCGAAAGAAGGAGACCGTTGTTTCTGAGTTGCTTATTTCTGCTCCTCCACCTCTCGTTGTCATTTTCTCTCACTCTCTTTGTCAGACACACACTCCCTAAATTTCACCAGTGTCCTTGGGTGTTAATAATAAGAGAGGGAAAAACAAAAAGTGAACTTAGGGTGCACTCTACAAATGTTTTCACGCATGAGAAAAAGAGTGAAATGCAACTTCTTACTGCCACACATTAGGCTGCCGTCAGGGGGGTCAAAGGGTACAGCAGTTAAAAGCTTTTGGGGACAATCTTCAGTTCCCTGGATATAAGATGCAATAACATGCATGAAAAGTATCTCTATAATACATTATATTATTGAGCAAAGTGTCCAGTTAGAAGAAACATCCTGTAAAATCTCAATAAAAACTACTTGGAACACTGAATTCAGACATAAAATACATTTTTTCTCACTGGAAAATTCAGAATGTGTTAGTTAAAGCAAACCCTTAGTCCTGTCCCGAGGTTTTCACTCAGTCCTGTCACCCTGACACATTCCCACCTTTAAAAAACTGGGACATTACACAGGTCACATGATCAACAGGAAGTAGCATCATTTGAGTTTCCTGAAGGCCACAGGAAGACCAAAGTAAGTTCTTGCACTTTATGTTCTCTAGTTTTGATCATATTGTGAATATGACTTGACAATGTTGATCCTAACGTACAGTTTTGTTAGACCACTTGAAGGTGCTCAGTGTTCTCATGCTATCATCATTTATGCCATGTGGTTGCTACATTTTATGTATTTGCTAATGCTGTGCTGAAAACTCTCAGTCCAGTCCCTTGAGGAAACCTTCGGAAAAAATTAAGAAAAGTGACCACTGCACATTTTTAATAGTTCAAGTTGTTTTATTGAAAAAAATAGAAAAAATGAAGATAATTTTAAGGACTTATAACATGCAAATGGCATCAAATTGAATGTGAATGCTCTGTGTCGGTACAGTATAAGACCTGGCATTAAAATGATTCGCACTGTATGCAGGAAAATCCAAGCAAATATACCAGAATACAACTAAAGGCTTGTTGAATCAGAGCAATAGAGAAGTCAAAAGCATTGTGGAACTGGACTGTTGAGTCTGTATCACCACCAAAACTATTCTCAATAATTGATTTTGGGCCTCATCAACAAGTGGACTCTCAGTTCCTAGTCTGAGTACTGTTCCCCTAAAGCACAAAAGCAAATATGCAGTGGATGTACAATCAAAATCCCTAACTTCACTGATGTCACACATTTCAATGCATGAATCTCTGGCTTTTGCAGTGCATTTTATAGATATAATTGTATAGGCACACACTCATGTGCTAAACACCACCTGGGTGTATAACATTTCTGAATGTCTGTAAAACCATGCAAATTCAAAAATGCATATTTTTCCTTGTCTAGATTGTTTTGGTGTGAGTTGCCAAGTGTCATAGAGATAGAGAGATATCAGATGTAGAGATGTCTTTCATACATTTGAAAAAACTCAGCAGCAGTGTCTCTTTCCAGAAATCATGACCTGGTTACTCAAGATAATCCACAGATCTTGTTGTGAGCAGTTTCATGTAGGAACTATTTTCTTTCTACTGAACTACACCTGACAACTGTATCAATGTGCAGAAGGAAGCGTGCATCTACTTACAGACCAGATGCTCGTGTTGGTGACAGCCCAAGACGTAAAAATTAATGGCGTCCTCCTCGGCTGAGCTGTAACAAACTAGCTCAGTGGTGCTAGGTGAGCTAGCAGTAGATGCACACTTCCTTCTGCGCAGTGATACAGTTGGTGGGTTTGTTAGTGTTGGTTAGTTCCTACATGAAACTGCTCACAACAAGGTCTGTGGATTATCTTAAGTCTTTCAAATGTATTTGTTGGTGCTTTGAGCACCACAAGCCATGGTTCAATTATATTAGACAGAAGGCAGACATCTCTACAGCCGATATTTCCAACACTTGGCAACTCACACCAAAACAATCTAGATTTATAAATAGCACTACAGGTAAGAGGAAATAATTGTGTTTTTAATTTTTGGGGTGAACTGTCCCTTTAAATTCATATGTTTACAAGTGGGTGCAGTACACATTAATGGCAGCAGCCAGTTCCCTGTACAGTATGAAAACAAATGTGTCCAGAAATAACTAAAAAGTAGTAAGTGTAATTTAGTGACTAAAGTCAACACAGCAAAAAGACAGATAGGAAATTTCACCTCTGATGTTTTCTTGGTGCCAATTTCCATAACGGGGGGGACCGTTCACATATATTTACTTTATTATCAGATCTCTGAGTCATTCAGCGCTTCAGCCTGTCCCAAGTCAGATTCACCCCGACTTCACTCCGCATTCTAAATTTGCATCTTCAACATGACAGAAAACTACTTTACAGAGTCTCAGTCTTTGTTCTTTATTCTATTGTCAAGCTTTTTATGTACGTAGCCTGCTGTATACTGTGTCTGCTCATCTGGAAGTATGTGTTTGAACAGAAGATTGATTCATTAACAGAGACTGTAAATGAATCAAAAAGAGAAATGAAGTATTTTTTCAACTTAAGTCATAAGTCAGCTTCCAACCAACAGCGTATCGTCTCCTCTGCTCTCTCCATCGTCTGCCATGCTGCTTGTCTCTGTGCCGCCCTCTCTGCCCTATGGGTGACATGATAAGCGCAGGCCTCATTAGTCTTTTTAATTGGTCCAGAACAGTTGCAGCAAGCCAGTCTGTGGTCCGACCACATGCCAGGCTAAAGTAAACCGACCCAATGGGAACACTGTACAGGCCAACTAACAGATCCCAGAGTGCAATGTGGAGCCTGCCAAAATGGCTTTTGATTCAGGCTCAAGCCAAGTGAGGAATTCACAGCATATAGTTGTGTTTTGTTGCTGAAAGAATTGAAACATTTGAGCTTGTAAAATGTTTCTCATCGACCTGCTTTGTTTGATTAAAAAATTCACACGAGGAATCCGTTTCTGAACACATCTACTCCCTTCACTTGACAGATTGTTGGCCTTCTCTTGTGCCCAGGAAACTTTGACCGGTCTCCTTAGTGCCAAATCATTTAAAACATTTGATAATCAGCTGTTTAAAAGATATTTTTCTTCCCAAGATGAGAGCAAAACAAAACAACTTCTACGTGTGACCTTTAGCCTTCTGATGCATTTGCTTTGGCTGTATGCTCTTTGTTAGGGATAAAGAGTAGAATGTGTTTTTCAATGACAGGAGCAGTGTGTAAGATTTACACACTGCAGACAAAAGCCAAAAATGGCATGCCGCAAAAAAAAAAAATTTGACAGTCTCTACAATTAGGCCTCCACCTCACCATGAGCATCGCCAATTTCTCGTCTCCAAAATGTTTGTAAGTATGCGTCAAAGTTTCTCCCATCAAGTCTGTTTTTATTGATCACAACTTTTGCGTGGGAAGTGGTGAATGCCTCTTTCAGGCTACATTTTGCGCATATGCAATGTTTATAAGTGAGACCCCTAAAAGTGTTAAAAACACTGACAAAGCAGTTTCACGTTACAAAGCTGTGTGTCTCCTACGCTGTTAAGCATATCGCAGACATGCCGCTCGCCCAGCACTAGCTAATGTGTGCTCAACTTCTTTCTGATCCAGACGTTCGGGCTTTTAATTGGAGCCAAATTATCTGTGGAGGTCTCTTCCTATCCAAAATAACTTGGTGATTAAAAAAACACCAAATAAAGCAGTTTCATGTTACAAATCTTTCTCCGATGCTGTTTGGCAGGTCTGAGACAGGGCGCTAGCCCAAAACCTGCAAATGTGCGCTCAGCTTTTTTCTCTGATAACTTAAGATCCACATGTTCAGGATGTTTTTACCAGGAGCTGAATTATCCACAGAAGTCTCTCCCTCTCCAAAACAAACAGACCTGCTGATTTAAACCATAAAAACCACTGAATTAACAGTTTTACATTACAAATCCATGTTTTTCCGATGCTGTTTGGCAGGTATGAGACAGGCCGCTACCCCAGCACCTTTCTTCTCTGATAACTTAAGATCCAGATGTTCAAGAGGTTTTTACCGGGAGCCGAATTATCCACAAAGGTCTCCTCCTCTCCAAAACAAACAGACCTGGCAATTTAAACAAGTAAAAACACCAAATTAAGCAGTTTTACATTCCAAATCCATGTTTCTCCGATGCTGTTTGGCAGGTCTGAGACAGGCTAGGAGCCCAGCACCTGCTAATGTGCGCTCAGCTTTTTTTTCTGATAACTTAAAGATCCAGACGTTCAGGAGGTTTTCACCGGGAGCTGAATTATCCGCAGAGGTCTCTTCCTCTCCAAAACAAACAGACCAGGTAATTTAAACCAGTTTAAAACACAGAATTAAGCAGTTTCCCATTAAAAAGTCAGTGTTTTTCCAATGCTGTCATCGCAAAGGGGCTGCTAACTTTGTCCGTTCTGGGGTACTTGTAGAAACATGGCAGTGCAACATGGCGATCTCTGTGGACCTGCTCCCTATGTACATAGAAACGGCTCATTCTAAGGTACTGAAAACACAAAGATTTTTATTTTCAGGTGATTATACACTAAAGAAAACACACTTAATATATTATATTCCATTTCTGCCAATATATCTCCCTTAATCCCACACACTGGACCTTTAATAGATATCTTTCTTCCCAAGATGAGTATAACCCTTTGCCCTCTGAGGCATTTGCTTCGTCTATATGTTCTGTTGCTACAGATAAATAATAGTATGTATATTTTAATTAGCTTTTTTGGAATTTTTTTATCTTTAATCTCTTTTCTGTTACTGCGCATGTGTGATAGTGTGCATATGTGAATTGGTGAGTGTGTGTGTGTCAGTGTGTGTGTGCGCCGTGGCGTCTATAGCTTGCAGGGAATCCATCAAAGCTTATCATTATAAGTAAACATGACAGAGTGGACAAAATGTCTTGTGCGCCGCCAGACCTGCTATCTAACCACAAGCCATATCTGTGATGATGGACTGATGTGGCGCTGGCTTGGACTAACCAGAGTCTGAGTGTGAGAGTGGGAGTGTACGTATGAGCGCACATACACACACACATGAGAACACACACATCAAAAGGCGTACACATGTAAACACTCAGTAAGCACACACTCAAGTTACCTTTAACATGGCCCTTATATCTTTTGCCCTCTCGCAGGAACACGACCTGTACAGTGCATGAAAAGTTGACTTATCGCACAATCATAAATAAGCAGGCACAGTCATAATTCGTATAGGGATTTATAGCTGTTATTTATTGGCCTGTGTTTGCCGGGGCTCATAGTTTTACCTATGAGTTGAGCAGCGGCTGTGCTTTTTTTCAGTAAAATGATGGTTACAGTACAAGACAAGCCTCTTTTTATGGCACATGAGATCAGAGGAGAGTTAAGGAGTGCTGAGGGAGATTTATTACTAATGTTAGCTAATAGCTCATGATCTGTACTCATTATCATGGCTTGCCTAAGTGTCAGAATATAGACTTCTGTTAGCATGAACTTTTTCAGGTCAAGTGAGGTTATTAAAAAGTCAGAAAATGAACATGTGTCTCTACTCGGTTAGAATTTTAGAGCGTTTTTTGGTGAGGTTTCTTGCACATGTGTGCGTTGAGGTCAGCCTGTGTGTTCCTCGACTTGTTACAACACCACTGATAAGCAGGGTAAACAACAGTGCACTGTTTGCTCCCCGACCATGGTCATGTGATCAGAAACACTGATGAGACGGTGTGTGTGTGTTTGAGAGGGTGGTATATGTCCATCTCTCCTTCAGGTTTCCTACACTGTCTGCTCCTTCCTCGAGGTGTGGCTCCTGCACCGTCTGGACATTTAGCTTCAAGAACAAAAACCCCGATATTGATAACCTTTCGCCTGCCATTCAGTTCCGGGGTCAAAGGTCATGGCTGCAGTGCCTCAGCTGACTTGGCAGATTGACAGTGGGCGTAGTGGCACTGGATGGTATACAGTATGGAGCTGATTTAAGTCCCATCTCCATCACTTTCATTCCCCTCTCTGTCTTTGTTAACGTGGCCAGTGTGTGTGTGTCTGTGTGTGTGTGTGTGTGTGTGTGTTTGTGTGTGTGTGTGTGTGTGTGTGCAGGGGTCATTAACCTCATAGTAACCTGGGAGGTGGTCTTTCACTCACTCTGGACTGTCCTAGACCACCAAAGGAGTGATAAATGTGTCTCCATCACATCTAAACTCTAGCAGCTTGTGATGCATCATATACATGATTTTAAAAATCTGAGTTCTCACCAACTGCTGCCTAGTTTCCATCACCTTCTCGCCAAGAGTTAGATGAGAGTGCCACTATCATGTCTGTATGATAAATATGAGGCTACAATCAGCAGCCAGTTATCTTAGCTCAGCACAAAGACTACAAACTGGGAAAGTCTGGCTGTCAGATGGTGAAAATGAATTGCCTACCAGCACCTCTAAAGTTTACAAATTGACATAAAATTTCTCGTTAAATAAAAAACAAAACAAAAGTGAAAACAATTATTGCGGTTTGGGTTTTATTTTACACCCCAGTTTACCTAGTTGTTTCCCCCAGCACCTTTATGGGGACTGCCCATAGCGGCCTGAAATTCCGAAGCTTCTTTCGTCCAAAATGTGTCCATTGGACTGAAAAGCCATTTCTCTGCTGGCCAGATATCCCCAGCACAGTTGCCCATTGCTCCAGGAGTCCTGTTTCTCAACTCTGCAGTTAGACAACCCAGACATGATGCTCACATGATACATTTCTGTAAACCACTGATACTTTACATTTGTTAACAATGCTGAGGTAAATGTGTGGTAAGGTTTAGGCACAAAACCCACTTGGCTACGGTTAGGGAAACATCAGTTGCTGGAAACGAAGGGACAGGTCCATGAAAAACACCTGGGTTAAGTGGCTCAAACTGGGAAATAGTATGAAGGGTCAGTAAAAATACCCAGGATTGGTGGATTAAATGCCCCTGGGAAACTGAGGCTAACTGCAAGGAGTGTGCATTTTCGTAGAAAAGGGACTTAAGCGCAATGGGCGTTTGTTTTGGGATAACAGGTTGCGGAGCAATGGGTTTTCAGTCCAGTGGGACATTTTTTGGACTTATAGGTCTTTGGAAATTTGGGCTGTCGTTACAATAGCATGTCAAAGTCTTTACAACAGTAAGCTAAGCTAACTGGCTGCTGGCTGTGGCTTTATATTTACTGAAGTCAAAAAAAATGAGAGTGATATCGTTGTTTTCATCTTGGCAAGAAAGTGGTTAAGCGTTTCCCAAAATGTTAAACAAGTCTTTTAAAATGATGGCCTAATTACTTAGCTAACAAAAACTTCAGTAAGCTAATGTCTAAATAGGTTGCTAGGAAACATCTGTTAGCAACTCTGTTATTCGGTTTTTCAGTTATTAACATTAGTATTTTGTATTCTGATACTGTATTGTTTTTGTGAAATGTAATTTTAAAATAGTCAGTATTAAACAGCGTTGTAATCAAAAGTCACGTCAGCTGTGTCAACCATATTCCATTACCTCTTATACTGTACTTCTCACCCTAGACAGGTAATATATTAGCAAGCTAACGTTAGCTCTGTCAATTGATTCACCAACTTCAGGGGTCGGCAGCCTTCACTATCAAAAGAGCCATTTTTGACTCAGAATAATTTTAATAATCTATGTGGAGCCACAAAACATATTAAGCCTTATAATTAAGTAATATGAATAATATTTATTCATTCATTTTTGTCAAAGCCAAAGGGTGTCACTAGAGAGGGGTAAAAGAGCTGCAGCTTGCCTCCCCTGACGTAGTTAAATCCAGCAGTTTCTGATTGAAAATACGTTAGCCTACAGCTAACCTCAGGGCTACATTTACACAATAGTTTTTGTTGTGCAGCTTATTTTAATTCAGCAATTGATAAAACAAGAAAAAGTGAAACAAGCCAAACATAAAGAAAATAGAACAGAAACAGAAAATAGCCCCAGTGAAATATATGTAGCCTTTATATTAAAAGGTAGAAACTAGAAACATGAATTTTTGCATTAGCAGTTTATTTGAAAGGAATTCTGTGATTTTACTTGTGTCTACCCTGATGCAAAAGCTTGTAAATCTATCACAGCATTGGCTGCTGAGGTTCATAAGTGGGACTCTCAATCCTGATGGGAAATAACAACTCTCTCAAATATTTCTCCTCCTAATTGGTTTATTGCACAACAATCTGTCAGCATTCGAAACATCTTCCTATAAACACGCAGATAAAAACACTGTCTGATGGAAGATTTTCTGAAGTATAGCTGCATTTTTTTCACAGGTTTGGCTCATTATAATGAATTACGGCTCCCATAATCCCTATCAATTATCATTTGTGTGACATATCCGTTTTCAGTGTTTAGGTTCTGCTGCTTCTCGCTGCCACGGTGTACTTGAAGTTATCAGCGGTCGTAGTCTAAGCTAGAAGTATATGACGTCTGGGTAAAATGATTTTAAATCTCTCCAAGGCCTGTGCTGGGTCAGACCTTTGTGACCACAAAGATATAAGCAAGATGGTATCTTTATTTGTACTGACATAGCAAAACAAAGCAGAGGATAATAAAATAAGAAAGGTTTTTAGCTGCTGCTAAAGCCGCTCTGAGTCTTTAAATCTCCCACTACAACACCAGACACTATTCAAATGTGATAATAACTATGACTGTAAGTTGCCACATACAGTAGGCCGACGGTGAACACATTCTCAGTGCGACACATGTCTAAAAAAATGTGCTTTATCTTTCCTGTCCCCTTCCTTCTTTTCTGCTCATCCTCTGCAATGTAAATTCCTGTGCGTGTGTTTAGACTTAACCTGAATACCCCCGTCCCCGTGTGGCAGGAATATTAACACAAAAAACAGACACTGTAATGCTGCCAAGCTGTTTGTGGGCCCTGATGGGACAGTACCGTAAAAGTTCTAATATCAGTGGCCGAAATGAGACTACCTGCATACTGTTCAGATCTTATATGACAGAGAGACTAAGGACGATATAGGTTTGATGGACTTAGACTATTATTATAGGCCTGTCTGAAGCCACATCTTGAAAACATTACTCTGTAAAGAGTCAAAAGTTTACCGGAGCTCATCCTTGGCTTTTTTTTTTGTGCTTAAAAATCTGTGAAACTGTGCTACTCTGTCTGCCTTCATGTGATTTTCTTTTTATCTTTGTGCTTTTGAAGCCACGTCTGTGCTTCCAGGAAGGAACAGAAGAAATCAAGGATAATTTTTTAATATAAAACTTGAAGAAGAATACTAGAAATGAGGAACAATATCTGAAAAGAAGGTGGACGTCAACATTTTGTTGAGGGTCACGGCTGTCCCGTTGCTTCGTCACATTAAAGTTCTGATTGTCTTAAAGGGGGACGATGATACCCAGAGCCCCGGGGTCCCTGCCAACACAAACCCTGCTCCCAACTAAACAGTCCCCCACAATCCCTTGCTCCAAGCAGGGTAGGGAGGGGGGGGGGTGGATGAGAGTCAGAACAGGACGGAGGAGGGACACATCGGCGCCATGGCGATCCCTAAGACAACTTATCTCCTCTCTCACAATGATAGTGCCTGTCAAAATAACTGCCAAGATACATAGCCAGCCAGGAACTGGTTAACTCCTGCTTTGTCCAATCAGAGGGCCCGCAGTCTCTGTCTTTCCCCACCTTGGAGGGCTCTCTAGGAGCCGAGCTCCACAAACACACATTATCTGTGTCTCAGTGCACTCGAACAGGTTCAGTTCAGTTCAGCTTTATTGGAAGGAGAGACGGGAAATGGTCACTACATTTTCTAAATATCGTTCTAGTTAAAGGGTAACTTTGGTGTTTTTTAACCTGAACCATATTTTCTCATGTTTTTGTATCTAAGTGACAAATGTACAACAATTTTTGAGACTGGTCCAGTATTAAGTGAGAGCGCTGCAGCTGGATGCCATCACACAGGCTTCAATGTATCTACTTGGGGCATTTGTGCACTGTCAATCTATGTCTACTTGTTTTTGCCACTGACAGGATCAGATTATCATTATAAGTGTCTGGCAACATTATGGAAAAGATCCCTACAGAGATAGGCCTTTTTTTAAAGAGTAAGATCCTTTTAATGTCACCAGGAACAGCCCTGAAAACGCTATCACCAAACCCACCAGACTTCTTTTATATAAACAGTAATTTTAGCGTGTATAGAGTCAGCATATTTTCACATCTAACTGGGTGAGTTAAGGGCTTATTTCAACCACAGCAGATTTGGTGATTGTTGGAACAGTGGAAAGACAAACCAAGATGGGTTCTGTGTGTTTTATTTTGTTTCTGTTGACTTTGAATAAAGTGTGTTTTAAAAGAAATAAAATTGGTGTTTATTTTAATGGAGTCTGGTGGGTTTGGCGATAGTGATTTTGGGCTGTTTCTGATTAAACTAAAAGGATCTTACATTTTAACAAAAAGTTCTATCTCTGTAGGGATCCTTTCCATAAGGTTGTCAGACACTTACATTTACAATCCAAGCCTGTCAGTAGCAAAGACAAGCACTTTTAGTGGACATAAATTGATGACGGCAAATGCCCTGAGTGGTTGCATTGCTACTGCCAGACTCAGCATCGCCTCTCAGAAATTGCTGTTCACATTAGTTACTTTGACTAAAAAATTAGGGATGCACAATAATATCTGCATGCATTGGTACTGGCCAACATTGGCTTTAAAATTTCACGTCTTCATCTGCTAGTGGTCCATCATGATAAGATAAGAGTATGCATGCATATGATGTTAATTCCACTACAGAAGAGACTTAATGATCACTTTATCAGTATAGAGCTCGTAAGTCACGCCCCTTCCGGTAGACCGCCATCGGACCTCTAGGCTCGGAAAATATGAATGGGAGTCAATGGAGAGAAAATTATTATTTTCTGGTCCCAGTCATTAAATGCCTTGGATTACACAAATATTTTGTGTGGGTCTAAATAATATTTTTTCATGTTAAGAGTTTGACAATTTATTGTATGATTCTTCAGTTAAAGGCTGTGGAAACAACGTAATGAGAAAGACTACATGTCGCCTATGTGATGTCACGTCATCACACTTTCCCTCCACTTCTCAACTCACAGTGCTGCTGCTGCGTCTTCTGCCACGATCTACGTAGCCATCAACGCCGACCATCTCCCCACTGGTGTGGCTGAAACTTTCCACATGTCCAGACTTGTAGTGGTTTTCGCCAGGCTGAAGGCTTTTGTCCTCTCCTTGGAAGAAGGCGGTGAAGTGTACCAGAGACACAGCCATGTTCAGAGTGCAAGTGGTGACGTATATCATACGCGTCGAGAGCAGTGAAGAGCTGTAGTCCACAAAGCACTCTCACACAAAACCTAACAGTAACAAACTTCTTCCCGCTAAATTGCAGCCTTCTTTGCATGAAAAAAATATATTAAAAATTCACAAACAACATATGTGAAATTCATGGCACAATTCAAATGTGACCAGAAAATAATTTTCATCTAGCCACTGAAATACATTATGAGAAATCAATTTTTAAGGTCCCATGTACCAGAAACGGAAACACGCAACCTACAAGCTCTATCGGTCAAATGAGTTGTTAGATTTTGGCATATCGAATACTGGCAAAAAAATATGCAGTATTGTGCATCCTAAACAAAAATGTGGGAAAATAGGGTCCAGGTTGAGGAATACTGAAGTTACCCTTTAATATCACAAATTAAAGACACTCAATCTCTCCCTCACCTCAGTCCTCTCAGTGTGAAATGCTGCAGTCTTTACTCGTACAGTAGAGACTGTTTTGAGTTTTGCTCTTTTAACTTGTAATGACCAAAAAAAGCTCAAGTTACATTACAGGGTTATTATGGTGGACTCTTTGAATATGCAATCTATTATATGTAGGCTGTGGACTGTCCTATGTACATCTGCCCTCTTTCACATTTTGCAAACCGCTGTGTCTAGCACCATTTGTTGTGAACTGTCGCCACCAAGCGGTGTAAATTATAAATGGCTCAGGAGTATATCAGGAGGTGGCAGAGTCAAGTAAACTTTTCGGGGTTGGTATGGTTGGTACCCTCCAAGAGGTCACGTGAGACTTGAGATGGTAAGATTATTTATATGATAATTTTTTTTCTTTTCTTTGAAAAATACTTTTGAACAATGCATTTCATAAACATGTTATAAGTCTTCTTGGAAAATATTGATAAAAAGCCAGAGACATTAGATTTGTTCCATAACAGCAGTATGTGTATAAATAAAAGAATAAATTAAAAATGAATGGAACAACGCCCGTGCAAAAACACACACAATAGGGTTACTTAATTGGGTATGAAACTGAATTATTTTTATAAATATATAATAATAGTTTTGACTATTTTTAATTGGAAATTAATCAGCTATTTCTACCAGAGTTAAAGTATATTTTTGTATAGACCTCGAGAAATAAATAGAAATAAACAGTTAATAAAATCACTCAAAAATCACACTTCTCTAACAGGTCACAAGTACACCAAGCTGACGAAGCCAAAAACGTTGAGAACTACTGCATTACAGTCTGTGGTAAGTCCTATCACCTCTTAACTCATTAAACAAATAGCAGAGGCATTATTAAAACCCAAAGAATGATTTTCAAAAGTCAAATATTAAAGACTATATCTTGTTTTGGATGTGGGTAAAGAAATCTCCATAGCATGAGGGATAACGTTATATCTGTAGGCTAGTACGGTGTGCAGAATTTCTTAAGGGGCATATTTTAGACTAATACTTTGCTTAAATAGTAAATAAATAAAATGGTGGTAACGCAATTGCATTAAAAAACGAAAATAATGACATTACTGTTCTACCGTAATGACCACTAAATGATAACGTCACCTCCCTCCAGTCATGGTGTCGTGTGCTGTACAGATTGTAAACCCTGGATTTGATTTTCATTTGTGATTTGGGGCTATGTAAATACAACGTACGTGATTTGCGTCACTACTAACACAACTACAGCTGTGAGTGCCACAGGAGCGCGCACGTGTGGCGTATTAATTTACAACCCATCTGTTGTGCGGTCAAGGTCTGCTGAACCCTGTTACGGGGTGAAGGGATTTCAGGTGGAGATGGAAAAAAGTAGTTCCCTGACCGGGAATCGAACCCGGGCCGCGGCGGTGAGAGCGCCGAATCCTAACCACTAGACCACCAGGGACTGATATATAACTGTATACACGGACTACATTTTGTTCATTATTATAGACTTACTGTCATATATTTGTATAATTTTTATGTTTGAGGTTTTATAAAAGATCGACAAATAACCAGGTCGCCAACCTAGCTAACCTTAGCTAACCTTAGCTAGCATAAGTTACCGTTACCTGAGCATTAGCTTTAGCTAGCTCATATGTTACAAGCTGGTGGTGAGCTCATGTTTTTACAGCGCACATGACAGCAGAGGGCGTCGTGAAGGGAAGCTTCATTTCGATATTAACATTAGCTGCTGAAGGATGCACGCAAGGTATGTGGGCTGTTTTAGCTACCTATTTTATGCCAGATTTACCGTTTAAATGCGTCGTTGTACATCGGTGTTTAGCGTCAGTGTTAGCTCAGATTGCTTGAACAGGAATACCTCGTTTTAAGTGAAGGGGCTAACGCTAGCGTCTGGTCCGAATAAAATACCCTTACCATCTCCACCAGGTTGCTATTGTCCTGTAAACAAAGTGGCTAGCTAGCACAGTTAGCATCAGCTGTTAAATCAGATGGCAGACTGGCCCCTGGTCAGTGTGCCCGTGTTAGCTTAAACCTGGCGGGCGCCCATGCTGTTGTTACATTAGCACAAGTGGATATCTGTGTTTTGTTGCTGCTGCACCTTCAGAAGAGGTTGAAATCTGTTCAATGATCCGGGGCATAGAGGGATTCCCATTGACTAAGCTGCTACAAAGTGGAGACTGTAGCTAGGTGTGGTAACGTTGCCTTAAATTTAGCCTTTCCCCTGCAGTTAGCCTTTTACCTGTTATATAACCCTCCCAGGCTACACATGGTTCAACTGGAGTTGCCTGATTTGTGTTTTTTAAGGGTGTGTGACATGCGTGTAATCGATTGTTTCGTTTTCGCCTAATCCTGTTGTTACAGCCACAGCTACTGTAGATGTTGGTGTAGCCATGACGGTCTGCATGTTAACACCAACTGGATCCCCAAACTGATGATAATAATAGACACACTGTTGTGATTAAGCCTAATTACATAATAAAACGCATGTTTACTGTAGCAACATTAACTAGTAGCAGATGTGTCTCTCCTCCTCAGCAGAGAGCGAGGCATTTTTTTTCCTGTTGGTCAGCCGCTGCCAGCTGAGTGGCCTGAGATGCTTATTATAGGATGCTTTCATCGCCCTCCATTCAGGCTGATGATGTTATTGGGCTTTTGCATTGTAGTGAGTGCTGCTGAGTGAGGAGGCACCCAGTGAGCCTGCTAATCCCCTCGCTTATTTCCTCTGCAGGACAAGAGAGAAGTGCTAGACCACAGTGTGAGAGACGATCTACTCCAAGTCTGCTGACTTGGACACACTTGAGTGGGTGTGGGTGTGGAAGGGTGGATGTTTGTATGGATGCGCTTGACTGCATGCGGATTTAGGACCCTGGCCTGATGGAAAAGAGAGACAGGAAGCCGGGATATTTTGCCAGGTAAGACAGTGTGTAATTTGTGTCATTTGCACTTCATTTAGGTGTTGTCATGCAGCAAAAATGGTGTTAAGCTCCAACATGTATCATGTTTCCCCATCTTAAGGTGGTGCATTGAGTATGTCATTAGCTTGTGGATGACTATAGACATTTTGTTTTGCATTCATGACGATTTCTGTCTTTATAAGTTGCCTTGTAGGGTTAGTATAAGAATCAGAAATATGCCTCAGAATGTTTTACAGTCTGTATAACCTCAGACCCTTGATTATGCTAAAAGAAAAACTTAAAATCCCTGTTCATTATTTAAGGATAAGGGTGGTGCACAGACATATGAAGAGAGGATTGCAAAGAAATGATTAAAAACTAATCATTCTTTTGAGGCAAAGTAACATAGAAAATTCTCTTTAAGTTTATGACACATCACAACTCTCATGATGTCAGGAGATTGATTAACCTGACATCATTCAGGTGGCTGATTTTATTCTTCTCTGGTATACTACTAGCTATGTCTTCCATCTGCCCCACTAGCAACAAGCAAATCAAATGAATATGGTCTCATCATACAGCCTAAAAAGTTAGGTTACCACCTATCCATAATAAGGGACTGTTCATTACCTATGAGAGGGGAGAAAGTGGTGCAAAACAGGTAGGCATGTCAAGTATTTTTTTAAAGTGATGGAGGAGGGACATACAACTTTAAATGGTTGTACTTTGTGTTTATTTTAAAGACTTTATGAACCCCAAAATTCACCGATTTTTTTTTTTAAACTTGCCACAATTGCACAATATATCATAGCAGAAACAGTAAAAACAGAAATTATTGTCAGAATTTCAAATATCTGAGGATCTTTAAACACATTTTGTGCGACAAATGCTTCAATCAGGAAATATTACCAAATCAAGCTCAAAATAGTGGTATTTCAACCAAAATATGGGTATTTAAGGGGAAGGAAGGGTCATATTTTTCCACAAGTCACTCACGGAGGCTCAAAGGAAAATATTTGTAGCTACAGGGAGGGTCAAGATCATAGAAAAACATAAAACAAACCAGCACAAAAAAACAAGGTCATACCTCAGCCACTCAGCCACCCCCCTACTCTGATAAGTTATGAACTATCCCTATGTGACGCATCAGCTGCACAAAGGCATTGTGTACAGTTTGCTATTCTGTCATAGTGTGTTTTTTGTTTATTTTTTAATAGATATTGGGAGCCATTATACCCCTTTTTTGTCTACATAATTCTTATAGCGCAATTACTGTGTCAGGTTTCTCTCAAAATGGTCTTTGTAAGAATGCATGCTAAAACTCGTCTCTAGTTACCAGATGTCCCATTACCATGAAGTTTAATGAATGGTTAGCATCGATTTGTGAGAACACAATACGGAAACTGATTATATATATTCTGTTGACAGGAAGAAGCTAGTAAGGTTTTTTTTTTTAACCATGTCACCCAACCAAGAGTAAAGCCCATAATGTTTTTGCAAACAAGTTCTGCTTCCTGCATTGCTTGTCAGAAGTGACATTTGTCATTGTGCTGCACTGTTGTTTGTACCTTGATAATCTGCCGTGAAGGTGCGTAACGTGGTTATTAATTCTCACCTTTTTTAAATCATGAATTGCCACTGTTAAGTCACCTGCCTCTGAGCTGCACCCACCAGATACAGCCTCATATAAGCCGAGTCATGCGTCAGAGTGCCTTGACCCACTGGGACGATGTTGACCGTAAAATGGATATTAGCAGCATTGTGAAACATGATAGCGGGAAATGTGTGGACAGAGGCCTGTCACAGTTATGGTGCATAGACTGACAAGGAAGCAGCAGGTCATGAACAAAGATCAGCCCTTTATTTCTGATGTCAACACAGATGACATGTAAGTGCATGGATGACTAATTAATGGCTGCTGGCAGGTGTTCAATTTAGAGCGCTAAGTGACTGATGTAACAGGGCTTGAATATGTCTAAAAAGCCTCAAAGGTTAAGCTTGGCATTTTCGACCTGCACCCATTTTGCAATGATTTGTGTCTTGTGTCTGTGTTTTTGAAATTGGTTCAGTATTGAGCAAGAAGGCTGCAGCCGGCAGCCATGAAACAGGCTGCAGTGTAACCACTAATGGCACATTCGCACTGTCCTTTTACGTCCACTAAAAGTGCTCATTTTTGCCACTGACAGGCTCAGATTGTTATTGTAAGTGTCTGACAGTATTATGGAAAGGATCCCTACAGAGATAGACTTTTTTGTTGAAGAGCAAGATCCTTTTTGTTTAACCAGAAACAGACCACCAAACCCACCAGACCCCATTTAAAAAAACCTTTAATTTTATTTTTCTTAACAAAAACAGGTTATTTAAAGTTAACAGAAACAAAATAACACTGACAAACATGTTTTAGATTGGCCGTCCACTGCCCCAACATTCACTAACTCTGGTTGGGTTGAAATAAACCTGTAATTCACCTAGTTAGATGTGAAAATAAGCTGGCGGTTAACAGTGAGAACATGCCCACAGTGGTTACATTGCGGCCTGTTTTGTGGTTGCTGCTCTCGCTTATCTCTGGACCAATTTCAGTTTCAACTTACCCTTAAAACTTTAGAATATAGTTCTTGTTCTGCTTGATTCTACATAAACAGTCTATCATGGCACGAAAAACATACACATAATTTATTTGTCTTGTATTATGCGTAAAATCGACAAACAATTGTTCATATGTTAATATGTACGTGCCAGAGTGTACCCAAAACTGAATACATAAGCAGATTAATGATAAGCGGAATTCGTCTCACAAGAGTGCTGATTATATCAGAGTTATTGAGTGTGGGCTTGTGATAAATGATGTGAGATAATGCAGTGTAGCCTAATGGGCTTTATTCTTTCTTATGTCTCAAGTTACTTGCTCAGGCTGTGCTGCAGCCTGGTGCAAACCTGCAATTCATCTTATGTTTTATTGATTTGATCGGCTTATGTTGGAAATATCACATTATAGTTGTGTGATGGCGTCGCATTTCAGTCGCTCTCTAATCATGAGGCATGCAGTGCATTAAATCTCCACGGGATTGCAGGCTTTGAGCTGAGTCAGAGGTGGTGTTTTCCTGGAAAGGCAGTGTGGGTACCTGTGGGAGGGAGCAGCAAAACAACAGTGGAAAGGTGCAGGGTGAATACATCAGACATCAAGCAGACCTCTGCAGCACCACTGTAAAGAGCAACAGCTATATTGTGCCAGTGTGGACAGAAAGTGAATATGTCAGGAAGGAAAATCTGCTCTTATCTCCCAACGCAGCTACTGCTACAACATGTAGCTGTCCTGCTGGTTGCACCATGTGCTGCCTCGCTTCCTGACAAATGGAGGAAAGGTCATGGTAAAGCATACACATGTCTATAACAAGAATGGATCTTTTTTATGTTTTCTGTTTGGGGACAGTGAAACCCAGAACAGCAGGAAAAATATTATGTCAAAGTGAAAAAATATCAAAAAACTAGAACTGCACAAAATGCAATGAATAAAGATAATCATATCGATAATATTTTTGATTAATTTTGCAGCACTACAACAAACTGATCTTAATAAAGTAGAAATACAAAACAAAATAAGTGTAAAAGTATTTACTCCCTCAGTATGACGTGTGACACTATGTCATATGACACCATGACTCTAGAAAAAGCAATTTAGATTAAATTTAAGTCATAAAATATCTGGTGGGTTTCACTGCTGGTTAATCAGTTTCCTAAAAAAACTGCATTTTGAAGAAATTAAAAATCAGTCCCTGAAAATTCTAAGGCGCTGAATAAGTACAACAAGAGCATTCATTTAAACAAATAGCTGTAAATTTGTTCACAGCCACCTATGCACAAACACAAGTGGTTGAGGCCACCAAGAGGCTCATGGCAACTCTGAAGGAGCTCCAAAGCTCTGCGGCTGAGAAAGAAACACTACACACGAAGTAACGGTTGTCTTGGTGATTTCAGCGGTCACAGCTGTTGAGAAAACTTGCACGACATCCTGGCCGGTGTCTGCTAGAAGATATGTGGGACACTGTGAATTAAAGTGAGAAAACGTTCTGTTGTCTGGTGAGACTAAAAGGATGCTTTGTAGCTGTTGTACTAAATTATTTTTTAATGTGAGCCTAACCCAATTTTCATAATGAAATCTGGTGGTGGTGGGAATCATGAGTTTGGGGAGGCCTTTAAGGCAAAAGAAAATTGAGGTTAAAATGAGCAACGCTGCAAAACAGATATCAAAACCTTCTAGTGTCTACTTTACTGTGATTTACTTTCAGGCAAAACAACAGCGAACATAAAGTCAGAGTAAAAGAGGAATTGCCTAAAAATAGCACCATTAATGTCATGGAGTGCTATTGTTTTGTTTTTTGGGGGCACGGGGATCCACAGTAGCTGTTCCCATGGCAACAGCTACTCTTCCTGGGGTCTATATCCAAATAGAATACATAGCAGTGTTTACACGTAGAGGAACTTTAAAAGTTAAAACATCAACACTGCATCTAATGGGAAGATTATATCAGTAGGCAACTTGGAGACATTTCACATCTCATCTAAGAGGCTTCTTCAGTTCTAACAGGCTGGTGCGGAGTCGCAGGCTTTAAACTCTGTGTGTGTGTGTGTGTGTGTGCGCGCGCGCGTGTGTGTGAGTGAACCCTAACAGAGTCCTTAAGGTCACATGTGAGCTCTGAGTTTCAGAGTCATTAAGGAGACATGTCAGTGGTTGACCCACCTGACCGTCACGTGGTTCCTTAGGGTTAGATGGATCCAGGTGAGAATGGGTGTTAAGTCATCTGGGGAGGAATCCCAAGACTGCATTGTAGGTGGGTGATAAGTGGTGTCGCAGGCCACCTCCCCTGTTTAACGATGGTCGTTCCATTTTGACGTAGATGGCTTCTTTCACGCCTCTTTCAAACCATCTTTCTTGTCTGGCCAAGATGTGAACATTGCTGTCCTCGGAAGAATGTCCCTTTTCCTGTAGCTGTAAATGTACAACTGAGTCTTGACCTGAGGAGCTTGCTCGTGGTTGTTAGGTTTCACCAGTGTACAAATCTGTGCATTCCTAGCTGCATCGAACTTCACGCTGGATGAACGAGAATCTTCATCAACAATAGTAGTCATAGATTATATTGCAATAGCGATGTATATTGTATTTTTACACATTTACAGTGCATTTGTAGACATTTGTTTTCACAGTTCCTGTTCATCAGAGCCAAAAGCAAATTGTGGACAGTCTTAAATACCACACTAGAACTGTCCCAGTTATGTGTTTTCTTAAGCAGTCTGTTCTTGGCACCGTGAACACAAAATAAAGCCATGTCTTGCACAGTAAGATGAGAAATTTTTGTGTGAATTTGTATTTTTATTTTCACTTGTTACTTACTCGCTCTCTCTGTCACTATGCTGGTAATGCCTTCACTGGTTACAAACTGAAGGTTGGAGGAGAGAAGGAAATCTTAAGATGAAGGCTTGAGAGACGCTCTGTGAAAAGCCCCAGAGTGAAACAGATGGTGCTGTTGAGACTGTCTGCAGATTCTTGAGTTCACTACCAGATGTGTGCTGCATCAGTTAAAGTGGGAGAGCGACCCGAGGCGATGGGAGAGGCCTGAACCGTGTCTGTCTGCAGCCTTATCGACCCACTCTTGCCTTTCCATTAAGGCACTTGAACGCTTGAAACGCTTCTCTTTTCCCCGTTTCTTTTATTCCTCATTCGCTCGGGGCTCTGCAGGCCAACACTGCTGCCATCACTCAAAGCTTATGATAAATCAATTCCGTCTTATCTCTTCTTGATATGCTCATATCCACACTTAAGGATTTAGGATGGCTCACAGAAAGTGCACTATCCTTAAGTGCACCACTAACCTGTGATTTCACTGCACTGCAGTTCCCCCCCTTAATGAACCCCAACAGGGTCTGTAGATGCCATTACATCATCGCCTCACCTATCAATGATTAAACAGGGGTAGAGGACAGACTGAGAGGAAAATAAAGCTGAAGCAGCAAAGTAAAGAAAGTGAAAAGTTAAAGGGTCACTTCTGTATTTGTCAACCTGAACCCTATTTTCACAAGTTTTGTGTGTACCGTATTTAAAAACCTGCCTGTGCCAGTACATTTTTATGAATTATTATCATTATTATGAAAATGTCATCAACTACAGCATTAAAATGGTTCAACTATATGCCTGTGCACTTGTTCATACATACTGTGTGTGATCCCAACCTGACAGCGTTGCCGTGGCCATTAAATCGCCATCTACCCTCATGTGCTTTCTCTGTTTTACCTATAATAAATATATATGGCCGTCTCCTCTGGCATCCCATCAGGCTGAAGAGGCGGAGACAGCTCAAGCAGAGCCAATCAGAGAAGAGTGTGACTGAGCAGAACTCGGCAATCATCTCCTGTCCAGATGTTCCAAATGACAGCGACCCCAACAAGAAGACGGACATACAGAGAATAACAGTAAAGGCACCTGCAGGCTCAGGTAAGACCTGTGTCATAAACTCACAAGGTGCACAGCGGGTGAAAACATGAGTACCTCGAGAATGGGGACGCTCTGCTTGGAGTACTACTGGTACTATTTGTCAGTGGTTGAGACAATGTGGAGGAGAACCGTGCTGTAATGGCTCCATTCAAAGCTGAAATAATACCTAATAAGAAAGAAATCTTGCTTTTCAGGCTTTTGTGTTTCAGCAAAATAGTTTTTTTGTTGCCCTCCATAAATTACCATTTCCACTCAAGCAATATGTCAGCTAGTGGTATTTGTATGACTGTCACTGTTAACCCTGTGAACCCTGCTCTGTGCAACACAAGGGTCCTCAGTGTTGGGAGCAAACTCAGCAGTTTTAAACAGGAAGTTGCATAACCTTTATCCTGTACCATTTTACTGTTGATGATGACATTCAAGAGGCTGCATTCACAAAGTTTGTGGGAACCAGTGCTTGTGTTAAATTACGATAACTATGATGCCTTTGACTTCTGCTTATAATTACATTAAATCCTTGCTGGATAGTAGTAGAAGTAGCAGTCTATTGAAATATACACAAACAGACAGTAATATTACCTTTAATTCTCACCTTCACCGTTTCCTCTAGCTAACATCTGTTTATACGATACCATTTCTAACTTGCAGTGGATAATTATAACAATAATAATAATAATAATAATAATGATAGTCTTTATTTATAAAGTGCTTTACATGTCAATACTTAAAACAGACAAGACATAAAAACATCAACTTTTAAAATAACTTATAAAAGCACTTTAGAGTATAAAAACTGAGGAAATAAAAGACAGTTAAAATGAACTTTAAACTAAAAAAAAATCAGGAAAAGCTCCGATAGAAGTATGTTTTAAGAAGGGACTTCACTGACACAGTCCACCTGATTTCCTTGGGCACATTGTTCCAGAGCCACGGGGCCCTGACAGCACATGGTCTGCTCCCTTTAGTTTTCAGCTGGGCCGGTTTTCACCTCTGCCCAAGGACCTCAAAGTACGTCCTGGAGTGTGAGAGACTAAGTGGTCGAAACTGGGACCATGAAGAGCCTCAAAGTAATCAGTAAAATCTTAAAATCTATTCTAAAATACACTGGGAGCCAGTGTAAAGAGGCTAAAACTGTAGTGATGTGATCACTTCTCTGGCATCTGAATTCTGTACAGTCTGCAGTCGATGAATAGACTTTTGATTCAGGCAAGAAAAGAGGCTGTTGGAGTGATCCAGGCGTGAAGAGATGAAGGCGTGTAAAATTGTCTCTGTGTCTTTAAAAGTTCAAATGGATCGTAGTTTTGAAATATTTCTAGGAGGATGAAAACATGATTGCACAAGCTTTGTGACACACTGCTCAAAACTTAAATTACTGTCAAACCAGACTCCCAAGACTTCCCGCAACTGGTTTGATGATGTACTTTTACATAATCTTAGGATCATTCACTTTGAGTAATATGACCCTTAAATGTGAAAGATTGATATTTTGAGGATGTATTTTCAAATATAGGACAAAATTGTTGAAAAGAAAGAATTTGTTATTGTGTTGATATTTGATAGGCAGACACACTCAGTGTGTATTTATAATGGACCAATGTCGAGATGAAATTAGATGTAGGGCTGCCCCCGACTAAGAATTTTCCTAGTCAACCAATAGTCGTCATTTAGGACCATTAGTCGACTAGTCGCCTGCATGTTAACGATATTAATTTAATTATTAAATGATATATTTTGGGCGGGGCAACACAATGGTTTGAGTTGAAGGTGTGAGAAAGAATAGTATCAGTAACACTGACACTGTTAACACTGTGCTACATTACAGAGAAATACAAAACCGTACTAATGAACCTTCATTAATATAGGCCTATATTTTATCTACAAGTGCACGTCACACACTGAGCGAGCCGCCTGTTGATGATGCTGTCGGCAAAGCAGTAATGATTGTGCGAAGTGGCTAGTGGGCATGTAGCTACTTCCATGTTTCAAATGATACGTCATGTTTGTAGTCGACCAATGAAGATGAGTTTACATATCACCTTGGGTTCGTCCTCCACCTTCTCAAAATGATCCCACACTTTGGATTTCCTGCCCGACATGTTATTAACTAGCCTATGGAATAACCGCAGGTACCAGCCCTGGAAATTAACGTGACTCCTGTCTGACTGCTGAGCGTGGCCACTTCCTGTGTCTGTCTTTTCAAATTAAGTAATTGAATTCCCACATGGTCCAGTCATATAGGTTTTGTTTTATTTTGTCAAGGCACAGCTCCTGATAGAGTTTCACGTGTGTTTGTTTTTGTCTGTGTCTAAGCGACCAATGAGATTTTGCTTACTAATGACCTTTCTGGTAGACGACTAGGGGGCAGCCGTATTTGTAATGGACCAGTGTCATTAAGACAAGACTTTGTTAATCCCACACTAGGGTTATGGCAGCTCAAGAGTCAGAAGCAAACGAAAAACAAAAAAAGTGAGTAGTAAATATGGATAAAAACATGACAAAAATACAAATTATATTGAAGGAAAATAGAATGATAGGAAATCAAAATACACTTTATGCACCTTTCACTTATACAGATACTGTTTGTCAGTTATTGTCACTTACCATCAGAGCATATCTATGGCTTCCCAGCAAGCAATAGTTGTGATTTAAATGTATTGGCTATATTTAGCTCCGATTTAGTCTAGCTACATGTAACCCAAATCTAGCCGATTTAATTTTGAAATTGATTAAATGTAATTTTCGCCATTGCAGATGGCGTGCGGTATGATATTCAATTACGTATGGAGAGTCAACAGTAATTAAAATATGTTTATCTCCATTTTTTGGACATGGTCTCTACATAGCCATATAATTGATGACGTCTACACTTTGGCTATGGTTAGACGTCTACCAAATTTTCACTGACAGCCCAAATTCAGCCGTGATTTAGCCTAGACGTCAGGTCTTCATGTAGACGGCTATTAGACATTTTTTAAACCAAAAAATGCTTGCTGGGTTCATATGTGCCCAACAACAAAGCTAATCCGACCTGCATTTTTGTCTTCAGTGATACATTATGAGCATCATGCTATAATGTGTCACTGAACTGTTTTCAGCATCATTCATCACCTACTCCTTCATATTTACAGTGATAATGGACTTGCGTGTGCAGTGGGTCAGCCAGCTGTGTAAACTCTGCAGTATGTGCTTTAATAAAGCCACAAACATTCTTATCTGCAGCCCATTAAATCAAAATGATGCTCTGCAGTATAATAGACAAACAAAACTCTTCAGGTTATATATGAGCTTTCAGCTAAAAGTCCATAGTCTGCAATACTTCATAGCATATTATCAGTCGCAGCCCAGTATATTAATTCAATGAATAAGTGACAGTGCTCACAGAGGTGACAGCAGTCTTGGCTTTGATGCTCAGTACAGTAAAGAGCAGCTGGAGTCTGGCTGTCTAATGCTTAGTCATGCCCTCTGTTTCCATGGAGGAGGCAGCAGTGTAATTTAGCATTCAGGGAGTGGTACGTTAATAGCTTCTGTGTTCTTGGCAAGAAGAAATTGCTGACTGTGGATCTTGTCTACTACAAGGGTCAGATTGTGTGTGTTTATGATAACTGCTTCAGTATGCGTGGGGCAGTGTTTTAAGGCTGGATAATGATAGGAGACAAACAAGCACTGGTGCTGACTCAAAAGGCAATTAACCACAGGATATTTAGAAGTCGTCTCTTGTGGGGTACTTTCTCTTGCATCACCCTCAGTGGATGGTGTTTATCTTAGAAACATAAATATATCTGTTAGTAACCTAGAAAGTATGAGATGGAGCAACCCAATCTTCAGAATAAATGTTGGCATTGTTCATTTCTGCAAACTACAGATACATAAGATTTGTGTATTATTATGAAGTGGATATGTTGAAACTCTACATTTAAACAATGCTTTGGTTAATGGTGGCTACATTAGGGCAAAAAAACACTTGGTTAGAATTAGGGAAAAAATTGTTTTGGTTTAAAATACCCAGTTTTGGTGGCACGGTTGCTGCCAATGTCTCGCTAATAAACTCCTAGTTTGGTTGGTACAATGGCTGCTGGAAATACCTTGATTTCTTGCTAGAAAACACCCAGTTATGGCAGCATAACCACTGACAGAAATGCTGCCACTGTCTTGCTAAAAGACCCAATTTGGTTGGCATAATCACTGCTGGAAATGCTGTGGTGTCCCGCTAAATAAATCCCAGTTTGGTTGGCACAATCACCATAGGAAATGCCACCAATGTCTTGCTAAAAACAACCATTTTGGTTTGCATTATCACTGCTGGATATGTCATGTCTTGCTGAAAAAAAAAAACAGTTTAGTTGGCGCAATCACCACTCGAAATGCTGTGATATCTGTCTAAATAACACCTAGTTTGGTTAGTACAGTGGCCGCTGGAAATGCCATGATGTTTCGCTAAATAACACCCAGTGTGGTTGGCACAATCACTGCTGGAAATGCTGTGATGTCTTGATATAAAAACCAAAAAAACAACTGGTTTTGTTGTTTGTTGGTCTCGAACAGTGGTCTGCAATTTGGCAGTCATCTTGCCTAGGTCTTGCGACATCCACCATCCCCTCCGCCTCCTGATGACAAAGTTAGCTCATATACATGTAATCTGAACTAGGTCACTTTTGAAACATCGATATGAAACCTACAAATGTAAGTTATCTGTGGTTTTCAGAAATGCACTGCCTACATTTCCTTCTGGCGGCTGGGCTGGGTGTACAGAATAACACCATATATTAATTTCTTACAAGTCCTTTTCTTGTTTTCTGTTTCCCTTGTAGATGATGGCTGTAAAAGTAACAATCAGGCGAAGAGGGAGAAGAAGAGACCACCAGGAACAGTGGAGTACTTTGTGAGTAAAACTACAGTGAAAACACAGTTTAAATAACATGCTGACTTTTTAGCAGAAAGCTTGTACCTTGCATTGTGTGGTATTTTCACCTGTGTGCCTTTTTAAAATGTTCACAGAGGAGTTCATCTCTTGTTACAGGTGGGACCTGATGATTCCCTCAACAGCATTGCACTCAAGTTCAACATCACCCCAAACAAGCTGGTTCAGCTGAACAAGCTCTTCTCTCGCAGTGTCTACCCCGGTCAGGTGAGAACCTCGACAGTAACCAGAACCATTGCTTCAGATCTGTCATTATTCCTCTGAATGTCTGGCCAATCTCCTGTCCATCATCGTTACTACAGAAACTGTTTGTTCCTGACGTGAGCCAATCAGAAACTGACCTGAAGTCTCAGAGTTCCTCTGATCCCTCCTTCACAAATGGCTCATTGGAGAAAGCACCACATGTGAGTAAAACCTGATTCATTATGTTGCTAAAAGTACATGGCATTATACAGTAGCTTAAAACAGCCGTTTTGGGACAAATTTGTTCAAAAGGTTGTTAAAAGAAGACACGGTGCCCCCCCCCCCTCAGTCCTTTTGTGTTTTCTGTCTGAATCTTAAGTATAAAACTTTTTAAAAATGGCAGATAACATTTAAATCCACCTTTGGTTTAATTGTATCAATAATACTTTACTCTAGGGTCTGTTTAAAACCCGGTTCAGACCAAAGATTTGCGATGAGACGAGTTAAAACAGGCATGTACTTGCAATGCGCTGTTCTGTAATGTTCTAAAAACCTGCCGGTTCACACCAATGCAACTAGATGAGATGGTGTATCACCTCTATACAACAACTCTCTGTGCTTCTGTTCTGATTTCCAGCTTTTCAGGTTTATTTTGTGGCTGAATATAATTTGTAGCTTCTTAAAATATGAATGAGGATAGTGATAGTGAGATACTTGCAGTGAAGAAATGCCTCCATGGTGAAAAGAGAATCCAAAAAAGGTGAATGTTCTTAAACTACAGGAAAACTATATCAAAACATGCATTAACAAACTCTCACACAACTCCTGCAGTATAATCCAAGTCTCATTTATCCAGTCATATGCTCAATGCTTCCCAAACACATGCATTTTCACTAAAACGTTAAAATATGTAAAAAAAATCTTTGCCATTTTTTTCTTCATTCATCCTGGAGGCATACAGGAAAAATAACATTTTATTTATGAATTCAAAGTAACGCATGGTGAGTAATTATTATACAAATGGCCATTTTGTGGGTGAAGTATTCCTTTAACAGGAGTCTCTTTGGTGTGTTTTCAAGCTTTGTCCCAAATTGTCCGTCTAGACTGGATCTCTAACTGAGGCAATTTTGTTAAAGTGAAATTATGGCTCTGATGCTACAAAATGTTTTATTATTCTCTTGTAATTCAATTTCTGATTCCCCTCCATGATGGATTGCAAATTTAATTGATGGCGTGAGTGAGCAGTTTTTATTGTGAAGTGCATAAACAATTTAGACTGAATATTTTTCCATGGAAGGTAATTTAATCTACCAGCATCTGACAGTCGAGTGAAAAGTTACTTTTGGGCATAACTTTAAAAAGTGGGTACTTAATATAAAATGCTCTGGTGGCCTGAAATCTCTGAATCAGTGAAGGTCAAAGGCACCCTTCAGCACAAGCATAACATTTTGTACTCTCTTGTGTCTTTAACTTCCTTCAGGACGGAGTTTCAAACTGCACGTCAGCAAAGTCCCTCCGGCGTGAGCTGTCCCCAAACTCAGAGGATGAGAGCCCGGCAACGGTTAAATTCATCAAGATGAGCTGCAAATATTTCACAGACGGCATGGTAAGAAAATAGATAATGGCATGTAATAATTCAAATTAATGCCACAACACTTATTAGATTTCCTGATATTTTATTCACTAAATAAAAACTTTTCTATCAGCAGGTACCACTTGTATTTTGTTAGTTTTCAGATGTTGCCTCCTTCAGCACTGCCGTCTGTCTGTGTGTTATTTCATTGTTGCAGGGAGTGGTGGGTGGCGTGCTGATTGTGACCCCCAACAACATCATGTTTGACCCGCACAAGTCAGACCCCCTGGTGATCGAGCATGGCTGCGAGGAGTACGGCTTGATCTGCCCCATGGAGGAGGTCGTCTCTGTGGCGCTGTATGACGACGTATCACGCATGAAGCTGAAAGATGCTCTGCCGTCGTAAGAGTTCCAAACCATATCACTTTCCTCATTTCCCTCTTCTAACAGTTCTTCGTCCAGCCCTCAGCTCCGACTCCGTCTGTCTTGTTCCTCTTTACAGTGTCTATCTCTCTTGTTCTTCCTAAAAGTAAATCTGGTTGTACAACGCTCTTTGGATTTACAGGACTTTACACATTAACCTCTTTAACACATCCCTTTTTATGAATCACCTTTGTTTCCACTGAATGTTAAGTTAAAATCTCTCTGAGTCCAGTTGTTATAGTTTTGTGAGTTTTCATTTTAATGTTTTTATTTGATCTTCATTATTTATTTTTTATTTTTGATTCATCTGCTGTTGTCTACAGAAGCCCTGAGAGGCAAGTAGGAAAATAAATTCTGGTGACCCATTTAAGTAGTTTCTCTCCTGTGTTTAAGACTTAAAAACAGGTGGGAAAAAGGTAGTTAAAAA
Organism: Epinephelus lanceolatus; assembly: GCF_041903045.1. Classification (NCBI taxonomy): domain Eukaryota; kingdom Metazoa; phylum Chordata; class Actinopteri; order Perciformes; family Serranidae; genus Epinephelus; species Epinephelus lanceolatus. Next base: position 15,749,031 of record NC_135746.1, on the reverse strand, counting down.
AGAGGAGCTACAGCCATTTTCAGAATTCATATGTGTTATTTCTATGGTCAGTGACAGCCCCAAAAATTAAGGAAAGTAAACAGCTCTCTAAAAACTAGTCTGCTTAAACTCAAATATGTGATATCAAAAAGTATAAAATACGGAGCTGTTCCACAGACAATGAATTGGGAAAGATGATATAGATGACAACAACTGAAGCCTCTAGAGCCACTCGTCTCAAGGTGTCAGTCAGTTTAACATCTGCCCGGTTAGCACAAGCTAACACAACAGCAGCAGCCAACATCCAAAATCGAACTGTTGAAAGGTCTTAACACACCTACTCCAACACCGAAACACCTTGAACCTGTCGTCAAACCTGTTAATAACCTTTAGGTAACGTTAGCCGTGTGATGCTCCTGCAGTAGTAGTACAATTAAACAATATTTTACCCATTTTAAATAGTAAAAGAAAAATTCATGTTCTACCCTACTAAACACAAAGTACATATCTATAGTTGTTATGTAAGTTCAGTTCAGTTCAGGACGAGATGTTACAATCCCTGATGCACATGCTTGAGACTATGAGTGGGAGTAATAGTGCTGTCTGGGGGTCAGAGTGGGAGCCAAAGGGTTAGTGGATAGGAAAGAAGGAAAGAGCAAAGGTAGATAGAAAAGTAAGGAGTAGCATAGGGAAGACAGAGACAAGGAGAGACGTCTGTGCAGACTGAAGACGTACACTCTACCTCTCCTACTCCCTCATTTTGATGAGGGAAGAGAGGGGAGAAGAGAGAAGAAACTAACAAGAGAACAACATACCTAACTTTAATCAAGGTGGAGTTTAACTGGTTGATTGTTGTTGCGCATAATTGTTGTCAGTGGTATTTTAGGGCCCAAGTGGCGTCTTTCCTCCTAATCCATAGCCACCAGCTTGCCTGTTCGGCTGCACCAGAGAGGGCTCTGATGGCCTTTAATTTCTATTTCTTTTAGCAGCCTGGTAGTTGGCTTGCCTACAAAGCCTCTGCAACCCACTTCAGCTTGGTAAATCTTTGCTTTCCAGCCGAGTTGCTCAGCGTCAGATTTTTATTAATGCCATATCTTGTCATGTCTGTCATGTCATGACATGATGGCAATGCATGGAGAAATTATAACTCAGATGGAAGAAAACTTCATGTTTTCTTCCATCTGCTGTTATTTAGAACATGAAGAAGTGGTGCACGTCAGCCTCTTGTGGCCAAAATGAGTATTAGTAACTAGGATCTGTGTCACAGATGAAAAAAAATCAATTTCAGGAATCAAAACCTTTTTTTTTTTTTACCCATTGTTAAGTCATAAACACAGGAGAGAGAAAACAACTTAGATCAGACTTAGAAAATAGATCCCCAGTTCTTGTTTCACTTCTCTCTCAGAGCTTCTGTAGTTTCACATCACGTTTGTTTTGTATCATTCTGGTCATTTATAATTTCTGTTTGGACCTTTTCTGTTTTTTGTTTTTCCCTTTTCATCTTCATCCTGGTTTGCGGTGCGGTATGTGTGATGCCCCGTGACCCCACAGAGACCTACCCCAGGATTTGTGTCCTGTGTACAGGCCCGGCGAGTGGGAGCAACTGCCGTCAGAGCGAGACCTAAATCCCTTCAGCCGCTACGAAGCCCTCGATCCGAAGCGACCAATCGTCTTAGACGACATTGAATCAACCCTCTCAGAAACTGGTAACATCATGTCATCCATTGTTGACTTTATTAGGCTGTAGAGGGTCTGAAGTGATCCTGTTCTTAATCATAGTTTTGTATGTTTTGGCATTTTGATAATAGAGGGATTTGATGAAGAGATAAGTGAGTTAATTAAAGAGGAAGAGATTTTACACTTACTTCTACTGAGAAGACAATGGGAGTGCAAGAAAAGGAGGTGGTCAGTGCATCATTTGAACCAAATAAGGGAGCTACAGGGTGAATGCGTTTTGGCCCAACAAATGTGGGGCATGGGTGATGAGATGCGCTTTTGTTATTTTTGGATATCTGCCAACTGTTTTGATGATCTGGTCAACCTGAGTCGGACCAGTGTTGCTCACACTGGGACAATCAAAACTCCAGTAGATGTGTCAGAGAGGCCTTCTGTGACAATCTTACCACATTGTGCAACAAAATATGACGGTGTCTGGACATAACAAGATTCTCCAGGTGCCCAAGCGACACTCTTATCTGTCCAAAGTACATGATTTCTGTCAAGTGACAGTTGTCAAAAGTGTCAAGCGCCCTACCATAAATCAAGCTTTAGTCTTCTGTGATGCTAAGTTGAGTATCTTTGGGTTTTCATTTTTGGTGGGGTCATCATGATGGCCATTTTTCACTATTACCTGCCATCATACAAACCAAATAAATAATTATAATCCAAAAATAAATCTACAGATTTACTGATAATGGAAATGTTTTGATGTGAAACAAATAACTGTTTCATCTTCTTAATACCGGGGAGCACAGAGGGCGAGCAGACAGCCAAGTCTCCGTCAGACGAAGGATTCACAGAGTTGGAGCCGACTGTCAACGGGAGCACTGAAGAAGCAGAGGGGACATCCTCCTCCAAAACACCCAGCATCATCAGCAGGGACCAACAGGAACTAGGACCAAGCTGCCCGGGCCGAGGAGACTTAAAAGACAAATCAATCGTGGGGCAAACTAAAGGGAAGCTGGATGATGAAGAGGATGAAGGCGTAGCTCAGAACAGCTCCATTGAGGATGGAGAGTCAGTAAAATCCTCTTCAGAGACTGAAAAACAGGGTGACTCACACGATAAACCTACAAACCGAGAGGAAACCAAAGATATAAAAGCTAAAGGGACCGAAGAGCTGCTAAACGGTGCACCTGAGAAAATAATCGGCGCACCAGTGGACCAAAACAGGAAATTGAGTCTGAAGGAGGCTGCAGACGTTTGTGGGAACTCGAGTCTGAGGAGGCAAAGCCCAGACGGACCAGCAGGTGGGGCTGATCTCAGCGAGGAGGAGAGACGGAGGAAAAATTATGAGGCAGAAGTGAAGTCGTGGCTGCTGGAGAGGATGCAGGCACCAATAGAAGGTAGGGATCATAAACCATAAACCATCATTTTGGGTGTTAAATGTCTGACAGTGGGGTTGCTGATGGAGGCTGCAGTGACATGATGGAGTGTGATATCAAACTAACCAAACTCTCTCTCCATAGACATGCTTTTCTCATCAGAGGAGAAGAGTAAAATCCCACCTATGTTCCTATGCTTCAAAGTGGGGAAGCCAATGAGAAAGTCCTTTGCCACCGGGATGACCTCTAGCCCCGCCCACTCATTCGGGGGCTGGGGTAAACAGCCGGAGTACTGGTTCGCTGTGCCACAAGAAAGGTGAGACGATGAAAGATGATACTGGACTCTTGTCTTCAGCTAACAATGTGCCTTTAACCAAACCACTACACTGTATGCATGTGTTTGTGTGTGTGTGTGTGTTTGTTCCAGGGTGGACCATCTGTATGCATTTTTCGTCCAGTGGTCTCCAGACGTGTACGGGAAGGAGGCTAGAGAGCAGGGCTTTGTTGTGGTGGAGAAAGACGAGCTAGACATGATAGACAACTTCTTCAGTGACCCTGCATCCTGCAGCTGGGAGGTGAGATCAGTATAAAAGCAGGCAGACCACTCATTTCCCTCTACTTACATACCCTGTTTGACACAGGCAATGAAGTCTTCTTTTCTTCCATCTTGATGGAAAACATCATGTGGTCAGGAAAGGTGAAGGATTCTGGAAAAGATTCTAGATGTTATTGATGTGGGTCTGACACGGTAAAGCACTTTGTAACATGGGTTTTTAAAACTGTTAAACCATTATTATTATTATCTTGGATACTTCTTATGGTGTTGTTTCATGCATGCTATATAAACATGGACAACCTGGTAAAAATATTACTCCATTACTAAGGTTGGAATTGAATTTAAAAAAGGACTGTAGGCTAACAGTGACAAAAATGAAACAAAATGGTCGTCACATTAAGAACGGTTGCTCACACTCTCCCTCTTGTCCACTTGTAGTCATCGAAATGAATCCCATCTTGAAAGATTGTATAGAAATAATTGTGTAACAGGGCTCAAAAGTGGTTGCCAGGGTGTCATGAACTTTTGGTTGCTGACAAAATACGCTAGCCATTTTTAGTCACCTCATATCATGAGTAATTAGGTATTATGCAGTTATACGTCTTCTTGGTAATAGAAATGTGACATAAAAAGTGTTTATTCCACCTTGCGAAGGGCTCATTGGGTGAGTGAAGTATCAATCAAAAAGTATTAAGTGCAAGTGTCCTTCAAAAACAATGAAGCAACAAGCTGCAGCAGACACAGACCCTGATGAGGACCTGTCTGTTGCAACGTATTGGTCTTTTTAATCTATATTGCCATGTGAAATAAAGGCATTTTAATTTTTGCACAAACCCTACAGTGTGCCTTGACTTGTTTGTGAAGGACACTTATGCTTCACTTATGCAATGAGCCCTTCACATGATGGAACAAACACAGTGCACCTGAAGTATCCAAAGAGCACCTGTATGTGACTATGACTAAGACCCAGCAGTGGTTGTGCTCCTTTGTCTTCGTGGCATGAAAAGTGTTTTAGAGCTTTATCACAGGAACCAAACAACATTCTTTGTAGTTTGTTTTATCTGTTACTTTACTGGATTTTAATCTTTAGTGTAGCTTAAGTTGCTTTGGCCTTGTCTCTAAAACAGATGCATGTGCGCATAAGAGAAAATACACCAACATACATGCAATGTTGTCCGGTCCCGGTTCTGACTGTGGCAGCAATATTTGAATATTACTACTGCAATAAATATTAAACAATGTATTTATTCTGGGGTGCATTGTTTGTTGTCCCTATTTTTAATATGTTAAAAAGGCCAGGAATTGGTTGGCAATTTCTCATTATGATTGCCTGATTCAACCTGGCAACCGTTACTGTCAAGCCCTGTTAACTTTATGCATCATAGGCATATCGTAAATGGTGCATTAGTGCATCACTTTTAATGTTCCTGCCACAAGTAAATGTGGGAAGGCATTATCTTGTTACCTTTAATAAGGGATGGTTCAGTGTATCCTATATGAAAGGAGAAGCACTGAAGCATCTTTCCTTGGCACTGAGACAGTTGAGCAGATCTTATCACAGCTGCTACTTTACTTCTGGGTCATTTCACTCATTTAGGAACCATCCTAAGCAAAAAGGACTGTTCGACTGCAGCCTTTGTGTCTTGATTTCTCTTAATGTTGGCTTGTTTATGTGCTTGTTTCACTCCAAGATCATCACCATTGATGAGGCGAAGCGTAGGCAGAGCTTCGGCAGCTGTGACGGAGAATTATCGGTGGATGCACTGCCCCTACTCAGTGACACCAGTGATCTGCTGCAGGACACGCACATTGAGAAGGTATGTTTTAATTCAAAGCAGTTGCCTCCAGCTGGTTATTTACCACATATAATAATCTAGTTACTGACAACGCACTGATGAGTATGCCTGGTAATCTGATGATGTGATTGCCCTCCAGCTTGCCTGTCGCCTGCCAGCCCGTGTGCAGATTTACCCCTGGAGACTGGCGTACAGCACTGTGAAACATGGCACCAGCCTGAAGACTCTGTACAGGAGCCTGGCAGACGTGGACAGCCCCGTGCTGCTGGTCATCAAAGACATGGATAACCAGGTAGATCCTGTCCAAAGGAAGGTGTTTTGTGGAAATGAGTGGGGCCTCACTGGCTTATAATGCTGTGGGTGAACCGCAGTCTAAGGGGGACAGGGAGGAAACAGAGGAAAATGTACCACTTACATTGTCGTTGTATTTATATTAGCATGTTAGCTAAAATTGGGTAGCAAGCTAGCTTTCTGTGTGCGTCACTGCCCACATTGAACACAAAAACACTGGACTTTGGTGTCTTGTACACTGCTGTAAAATCTTATGCTGTCAGAATCATGAAACTTCACACGAGGGTTTTAACCACTGGTTTTATTTGTTCCAAGTCTTTTTCAACCTTAAACTGAATCTGACTCTTATCAGATTTTTGGAGCTTTCTCGACTCATCCCTTCAGAGTGAGCGAACACTGCTACGGCACAGGAGAGACATTCCTCTACAGCTTCTGTCCTGAGATCAAGGTTTGTACGAAGATAGTTTAAGAACTCAGTTTGGGTGTTTAGCTTTATTTCTCAAGTTGTAATATCAGACCATTTGCTCTCCATTTTCAGGTGTACCGCTGGACGGGGGAGAATTCTTACTTCGTGAAGGGCAATACTGATTCTCTGCAGATGGGAGGAGGAGGGTGAGTAGACCTATGAGCCACGCTGGAAATTACAGGCTTGTTAAAGCTGGAATGGGGAACTTTTGTGTTCTCCCTCTGGCAGTGACGCTACAAATATAAACACTGACGAGACATGCTCATAACTTATGCCTGCAGGCAAGCTCGCCGCTTCTCCCCGCCCCCAGGAGAGCTCTCTTCAAGTCTTTTTTTAAAAAATTTTTATTGAAGGGTTCACATGAGGTTTTGTCTTTTTTAAAATTTTAACACATTATTATCTTGCAGAACACTCTTCCTCTCCCTTCATCCTCGCCTTCATGATGTCCCACCTGACATCATAGTTTGATTTTACTTCGCTCCACTGATAAAACACTGGCACAAGCAGTAGGTCTTTGCTGGCATGGATAAACTTACGTGACTTGACCTGAGCTAATTTTTCAAGATGATTAATTTTCCTCACTTTTCAGCAGTGCATTACTGTAATAGCTTTCTGTGCAACCTTTGTTTGGATTGGAACTTGCTCACCACACAAGAACGTGGTGCATCACAGTAGTATAAGCACCACAGGTCCCATCATGCAAATGTTTTGTTGAGGATTTTACACAGTTATGCCTAAAAAGACTTTGATAAGTAATCTGAAAAGAGAGACACTGATTGCATTATTTATTTGTTTAATAAAAAGTTAAACTTGAAAATGAATTATTTGCTTCAAGTGACGTACTTGAAAATGAAAAAATAGTACTCAACAAAGTACGTGAAAGTCCTTGAATTTCATTTTGTACTGTCTGCATGACCCCTGTTCTGTACTCCCAGCTTCTGCTCTATCGCTATGGTCTCTCTTCCCTTCGTTCGAGTTACGTACATACAGGTGAATAATATATTTTGGGCGGGGCAACACAGTGGTTTGAGTTGAAGGTGTGAGGGAGAATAGTATCAGTAACATTGTTAACACTGTGCTACATTACAGAGAAATACAAAACCGTACTAATGTACCTTCATTAATATAGGCCTATATTTTATCTACAAGTGCACGTCACACACTGAGCGAGCCACCTGTTAATGACGCTGTGGACTAATGGGCATGTAGCTACTTCCATGTTTCAGATGATACGTCATGTTTGTAGTCGACCAATGAAGATGAGTTTACATATCACCTTGGGTTCGTCCTTCACCTTCTCAAAATGATCCCACACTTTGGATTTCCTGCCCGACATGTTAATAACTAGCCTGTGGAATAACCGCAGGTACCAGCCCTGGAAATTAACATGACTCCTGTCTGACTGCTGAGCGTGGCCACTTCCTGTGTTTGTCTTCTCAAATTAAATTCCCACATGGTCCAGTCATATAGGTTTTGATTTATTTTCACAGGGCACCGCTCCTATTAGAGTTTTATGTTTGTTTGTTTTTTATTTTTGTTTTGTTTTTTTCTGCGACTAAGCAACCAATGAAATCTTGCTGACTAATGACCTTTTTCCTACCTCAAATGTTTTCCGAAACACATTTTAGTGTACTGTTTAGCTGTAAAATGAGAGAGTCTGTCTCCTTTCACCATATTGGAAACAGTCGAGCCAAAACAAAACACCACCGACTGGCCAAGCAAAGTTTCTGAATACATTTGAGGTGAGAAATAGGCAATGCAGTAACAGGATCTTGATTCATATATGTGACGGCAGTTTGGGAGCAGTGATCAATATGATTGACAGCTGCGTTAGAGACTCCTCAGGGCTGACTGGTTGTTTTCGGTGAGACACGGTAGATTCTAATGAAGCAGTAGAAAGAAGAGGAGGGACACGATTGTTTTCAAGGATTATTAATATTTTTAAACCCTTGTTTGCCATCAAATAACATCCACCTGTTTCCTGACTTTCCTCCGCAGTGGTCAGCTGGGTCTGTGGCTGGACGCCGAACTGTACCGAGGCACCACCACCAAATGCGCCACCTTCAACAACCAGCCGCTCTCCGCCCAGCAGGACTTCAACATCCACAGCGTGGAGGTGTGGACCTTCGAGTAAACTCACCTGCTCCCAGCTACTCCGACATTCACTCTCCGCTCCGAACCCTCAGACACCCCAAGTCTATTACGCACCACTTGGAGGCAAATCTAGCTACCCCACAATGACACTAAATGTTGTGTGAGAGAAGCGTGTGCAGTCGTTACGTTGACCTGAAACGTCCGTCTTCTGTAGCCTGTTCCGAGGTGGGTTTGACCTGCAGGTAGGTCGGCCAGTTCACGTCTGGTTCCTCCTTCCTTTGAATGTGAAGTGTGAGAAAGTGTTGCTCAGTTTATTGGCTGCCTTAGACATCCGTCGACGCCTCCAGCTTTCCCAGCATGCAGACTGCCTTACCACCAAAAGCTTACGAAGAGAGGAAGCTGCTGATGTTACTGTCGAGGTTATCACAAAAAACCGAAGTGTGTATGAAAGAACAAGGTATCCCATAATGCTGTAGGTCGATTTGTTCAGATGTAATTAGTTTGGGAATGTACAGGATTGTGTGCTGAAGACGTTTGAAACTTTTTTTATGAAGCGATGAATTTCAAGCTTAAAGGAAGGGAGTTTTTTTATTTTTTTTTATTTATTTTTTTTGATCGTCCACCATTAAATTAATTTCCAGAGCGGAAAATGTTGTAATTGTTTACAATGAAAGTGCTGCACTTCCTCTGATGGCCATCTTGTTCTCTTGTCTTTGAGTTTTAGATGAACCGAATGAGAATGTTCCATCGCATTTACTCACAAGTACTTATTTTAATTCCCCTGTACAATCCAAAACAAAGCCAGGTTCGCAATGACCAAATATGTTTTTATTTTAATTTCACATACTGTTGTGAGCTCATCATATTTTATAAAATATTTTAGATTTTTTTATTTTTGCATTTTATTTTTACATTGTTTTTTTTTTTATAAAGTCGTGTTGTTTTTTGTTAGTGGTTGTACTTTTATAGAGATGTTGTAAAATGTTTTCGATTGGACCCAACAAGCACTAGAAGTGATTGTTTGTCAGTATTGAATTCATATCTCATTCATTCGACTGAATTTATAAATATGATTTTCATTTGTGGTCGTTGTTCAGAGAGCCAGTACAAGTTTAACATGATGTCACTTTGCACTACGGTATTAATCGACAGTCAATGCTGTGTTGTGGCCCTGTGTAATTAAGCATTTCCTCCATGTAAAAATTGTTACTGAATACTGTTGCATCACCACTGCAGGAGGGGAAGCTTCCTGTCCAGCCACAGGTCAGCCTCTGCTTTACTTAAAAATGGAAAAGGGACCGTGTGTTTTTGCACTCTTGATATGCCACTAACTAAAAATTCAGATCTACTAACATGGAAAAGAAATGTTCGTTTATATCCCGTGTATCCAACACAGGCTTGTAGTGCATGTATATGCAGTACTGCAAATGTCTGACACCACTGTTATGATGATACCTGCCATACTCTTCACTAATGCCAGTTATCGCTTCATGTGAAAATGAGCTTTGTTGTCTTGTGTTGTAACTGTGAATGCTCCCTGAGTATTATTTCTTGTGAATCCAAAACTGCTGTGATATCACTAAGGATCTATTTATTGTGTTGTTATTGCAACCACATTTAAACCTAAATAAATGTTAAATATATACAGATATGATCATTGGCTGTGTTGTTTAAGTCCAATTTTATTTCCATGTGTTCCAGTTCCAGTTTTCTGGAATTTAAAGGGTACGTTCAGTAATTTTTAACGTGGACCTTTTTCCCATGTTGTTGTGTCTAAGTGATGAATCGAAACATGTTCTGAAACTGGTTCAGCATTGAGTGAGAGGGCTGCAGCCAGTCGCAGCGAAAACAGGTTGCAATGTAACCACCTGGGGCATTTGTTTACCGTCAATTTACATCAACTAAAACTGCTTTTTTTCGCCACTGACAGGCTCAGGTTATTATTCTAAATCCATCTATCCATCTATTTTCAGCTGCTTATCCAAAGCCAGGTTGCGAGGGCAGCAGGCTGAGCAAAGTATTCCACATGTCCCTCTCCCCAGCAACGCTTTCCAGCACGTCCTGGGGGACCCTGAGGCGTTCCCAGGCCAGATAAGATATGTAATCCCTCAAGTGTGTTCTGGGTCTGTCCGGGGCCTCCTACCTGTGGGACGTGCCTGGAACACTTCTAACAGGAGGCTGCAGGAGGCATCCTGATCAGATGCCCAAACCTTCTCAACTGACTCCTTTCATTGCGAAGGAGCAGCGACTCTACTCCGAGCTCCCTCTGGAAAAGGGATCCCTACAGAGACTGAGACTGGCGCTTATTTTGTTTCTGTAGACTTCAAAATAAGTAGTAATAAGTAATAGTTTTATGGTGATAAAATTACAGTTTATTTGAATGGAGTCTGGTGGGTTTGGTGATAGTGATTTTGAGGCTGTTAATGATAAAACAAACAGGATCTCACTCATTACCAGAAAGGTGTACCTCTGCAGGGGTCCTTTCCATAATGTCAGACAGTTTAATAACAACCTGAGCCTGGCAGTGTCAAAAACAAGAACTTTTAGTGGATGTACATTTTTACAGTCTCACTCAACACTGGATGGATTTCAAGAAGTATTATTTCCATCAGTCACTTTGACACAAACATGAGCAAACAGGGTCCAGGTTGAAAAATACCCAACTTCCCCTTTAATGTCCAGATTATATTTAACACAATTGATTTTACCGATCATTAACACTGGCCTCTTTGTGTCTTGTTACTGTGTGACTGAGGACTCAGTTACTGTGATCAAATTACAGCGGGACATCCTCACACAATAGGAGGAAGTCATCACCCCCTCAAAGATCCATAATTAAGAAGATGAAACACTCGGGAGATTGTAACTGACTCACTCAGGTCTAAATTAAATTTATTGAAAGGAAGGAAGAATAGAAGAATCAGAGGTTTCACTCCACCTCTGATTTCAGGCACCACGTTTTTATATCTTAAATTTGATTGGCTTACGTCATAGAAAATATTTATAGTTTTTTATCAAAGCTACATAAAACTTAAACTATCTACACTTCATTACATTGCATTTCTTCCTCTACAATATCCTTGAAATACGTTTTATTTATGTTTGTACAGACAGTAAAGAGATGGCAACTGTATGCCTACAGTGTTTGGTGTGAGGGCTCAGGGAAACTAGACCGAGTGATATCTCTTCGCAAACATAGACGATCTCCGGCAGGTTTCCAGCCTATGACAGAGAAGTTTCCCAGCAGAGACCTGAAACAGGAAGAACTGACACTTTTCAGATAAACATTGGAAACATGGCGAAAGACAAACCTGACTCAAATGAAGAAATTGATGAAACTTGTATTTTCTGTTTGATAGCCAACGAGCAAGACAAAGAAACGCGAATCATTAAAAAGGTAAGATACTTTTTAAAGGTACAGTTTTCAAACTGTGGGTACAACTCATCTTTCCCGGTATGTTACACTTTTACGTCAGCTGTGTTGTGGGTTAAACACGTTTTGGTTAAACTTAGGAAGTGTTCTACTTCTGGTTTTATCTGTTCCCTTTATACATCCATGCTGTACTCTTTCTTACACAAACATACACTCTTCTCCTACATCATATTGTACATGTAGTTTATTAAGACAAACTTAAATTTTCTTCATACATTTATATATTAGTAATAATATTAATGTATTAAATTCTGTACATTGACTGCATGTGCATAAGAGCAAAATGTAGCTATGAATGTGTGTTCAAATATATGAATAGAAGAGAAAAATGTATGAATGTATACATGAAAATATACAGTTCAGATATGAGAGTGAAAATGTATGAATGTGTGAATGAATATAGATAGATAGATAGATAGATAGATAGATACTTGAGTCAAATGTATGAATGAATGTAAGAATGGGTTAGTTAGAAAATATATGAGTAAGAGAGTAAAATGTATGAATGTGTGAGAAAAAATATATAGTATAAATACGAGTTTGAAAATATGTAATTTTGAGAATTAACAGTATTAATAACTGTATTAATGTCAATTAAAAAAGTTTAGAAAAAAGTAAAAAATATGAAGGACTGAGTGGAAAAAAAGTGTAATATGTATAAAGATGTGAATTAAAATATATGAAAACTAGAGAAAAATGTATGAATGTGTAGGTGAAAATATATACAGTTTAGATATGAAAATATTAAGATATTTAAAGGAGAGACAAATGTATGAATAAACGTGTGAATGAGTTTGTTAAAAAAATATAGGAGTGAAATGTATGGAGTGAGTAAAAATATATAAAAATGAGAGTGAAATGTATGAATGTGTGAGTAAAAATATACAGTATTAAATAAGTTTGAAAATATATACATTTAAGAGTCAAGTGTACTTAATGTGTTCGTTAAGAATATATATGAATAAGAGGGTTAAATGTATGAAGGAGTGAGTAAAATATATAAAGATTAGAGTAAAATGTATCAAAGTATGTGTTAAATTGTACAAACATGAGAGTAACAATGTATGAATGTGTGCATGAAAGTATACAGTATAAATATTAGTTTGAAAATATATACATTTAAGAGTTAAACATAGGAATGAATCTATGAATCTGTTAGTTTAAAATACCTATGAAAATGAGAGTAAAATGCATTTATGTGTGTGTTAAATTGTACAAACATGAGAGTGATAATGTATGGATGTGTGCATAAAAATATACCAAATAAATATGAGTTTGAAAATATATTAATGTGAGAGTTAAACTTATGAATAAAATGTAGGAATGTGTTAGTTAAAAAAAAATATAAAAAAGTAAAATGTATGAAAGTGAAAATATGTTGAAAAAAATGTATAAATATTTGAGTTAAAATATATGAATATTATAGTAAAATGTATGAATGTGTATGTGAAATTGTACCGCTCTGATATGAGAGTGAAAATGTGTGAGTATAAATATACAGTATAAATATGAGTTTGAAAATATATAAATTTGAGAGTTAAATGTATGAATAAATGTATAAATGTGTTTAAAATAAATTTGAATAAGAGAGTAAAATGTATGAATATGGGTAAAAATATACACTGGAAATATAAGTTTGAAAATATAGAAATTTGAGGGTTTAATGTATGAATAAACATGAATGTGTTAGTTAAAATATATATGAATAAGAGTAGAATGTATGAAGGACCGAGTGAGAATATGTTTAAAAATTAGTATATGAGAAAAAAAATTGGGTCTAAGTATGAAAATAAATTATTGTGAAAGTCTTTTCCCCACAGTGGAGGAGGAAGTGCCTTTATGCCTTTATGTTTCCTGCCACACACAACTTTTACATACAAATATTTTTTAACAATGCTGCATTCACTGGCCTGTTAACAGGTTAACATGTGTTTGTTTCATCTCTTTGTTTCCATCCTCTCGGACAGAACATGGAGCTGGTGTGTTTCAGAGACATTTGGCCTGCTGCTCCTCACCATTACCTGGTTGTACCCATAGAGCACATACACAGCTGCTTCTCGCTGCACCAGGGACACATTGACCTCGGTCAGTTATAGTGGATCACTACAAATTATAAGTACTGCAAGTACCATTGAACCACTATTTCTACTGCACTGCTACAGCTACTATTGTTGCTACTAAAACTACTAAAGTACTGCTGCCAGTAGGCCTACTGCTACTCTCACCTACTACTAATGATAATATTACTACTACTATTAATAAGGAGATATTTAAGCTTTCTCATGCTGCCTGTAGGTTTTATCATGTTGTGTCTTTACAAAGAAATAACTGAGTCTTTTATCTAACAGTTGAAAGGATGGCTGAAATGGGGAGAGCTGTCCTACACGACCGAGGGATCACTGATACAAACGACATGAGGTAGATAAAGACAGGCAGTGTGTTTTGTGTGTGTGTGTGTGTGTGTGTGTGTGTGTGTGTGTGTTGACTTTTAATGAACACACAGATTAAGGAATAGTTTGACATTCTGAGAAATGATCAGTGGAGTGTTGACTTGGGTGGTATCACGGTATCAAAGTATGCCATTGTATTTAGAAATCCCAATGGTCAGGGTGTGAATGTGCAAAAGTTCAGCGAGGAGTGAGATCTTAAAGTCATCGTGGTAATTTAGCGAGTTACAGTAATCAATACTGGATGTAACCAGGGTGTGAACAAGAATGGCGGTACTGTGCGGTGTGAGGGATGGGAGTTTATGTTGCATAGATGGAAGAAAACAGTCTGAGTTACATGACTGATGTGAGCTTGGAATGACAGAGTGCTGTCAAGGATGATGCCCAGACTCTTAACCTTCAGGAAGGGGGAAACTAAGAAATAATCAGAGCCTGTTCTCACTCCGAAGTCATTGAAATCCAGGACTTGGGCAGTGACTTGCGGCAACATAAACCAACGATAAAAAGGGTCCTTGAACATCAGCATGATATGCGGCCAGTTGCACTTATAATTTAACGGGGCCTGGCAGCATCAGGGGGAAACGCAGCGGGACAAGGACGAAAGTTAAGGTGGCAAAAGTCTGACTGGAGTGGATGGGTCCAACAAACACTGACTTTCATACAAGAGAGCAGTGTTAGCATCCTGTTAGCTTCTAAAGCCAAACCCTGCTCTTTTTTCCTAAGCCTTACCATGTGAATTAGTTGTTGAAGGAAAAAAACTACAATTCGCGGTGTTGTACCAACGTAGTGCGTTTATTTTGAAAGAGACTGTATGTAAATGATACATTGCCTGTGAAAACAGAAGTGTATCTTGAAAGAAGACAAAGCATGTAACAGGCAGAACTTGACACTGTGTCCCAGAACTTCAACAACCAACGCACCCAGGGTACCTTTCACGTCGTATGTGGACGTGGAAAGTCCTTGACCAAATGTCGATATGTGACGAGGTCGGAGAATGTGTTGGTCATCAATATCGAGTGTGAAACTGTCAGTTTTTGCTAAGGTGGATTTGGTGCCAATGACAATTAACTCAGTTTTATCACTAATAGTGTTCTCCTGGATCTAAGTCCTGTGTTTTTTGACCCCACTCATCCACCCCAACTACTTCTCATCCAGACTTTCTCACCCTTCACACTAAGTCACCCGACTACCATCACAATCACTACAACCACTAGAGATTGCCACCCCAAAACTGTACTTTTATTTGCTTGTCAGTGTGCTTATCATTACATTGATGTGTTTTCCTCCACAGGCTGGGGTTCCACCAACCTCCCTTCACTTCAGTTGATCACCTCCACCTCCATGTGCTTGCCCCGGCCAGTAAAATCTGCAAGTACCTGGAGTTTAAGTTCATTCCAAGGTCCTATAGGTTTGTTACTGTGAGTGTCGAAGACTAGAAATCCCCCATACCACTTTCCTTACTCCTGACAATTCTCTTATAATATTAGGGTCATTGTAGTGTTAAATATGCAAAGTGAAAATTTCAGAGTTTTTATAGTAATCTAGAAATCTGCTCTAGAGCCCCTGTTCCACCAAGCAGTCCGGTACGATTCAGTTCAGTTCGCCTTTATTCCGTTTCCACTGTGAAAAGTTGTGGATGGTACCAATGGAACCGTTCTGTACTGTCCCCATTTTTGGTCCCCCCTCTGTTGGGGTACCTAGCACACAGATCTGGTACTAAAAGGTGGAGCTGTGAACACTGCAGTCTGTTGATTGGTCAATAGAGGACGGTCACTCTGCTCAGGGCTGAGTTGTGGCTGGTTTTGAGGCTCATGTAACCACTGTTCATACTGTGGAGAGTTTTATTAGTAGACTGTAACTATAAAATGAAACATTAACTTGTAATGTTACTCAATGCATGAGTTGATGACGTGAATTCATCCACTGTGACAGCTTTGACCATTAGTTTTTATATGACATACACTTTTAGTAATGAGTGGATCTTCAAGCGTTTATGTGAATGACATATATTCTAATCCTCACTCTGAGAAAAAAAAGCGTTGTGGAGCGTTGTTCCTGTGGGCTCCAGCAACACTAAACCCCTGTGGCTAAACATCAGATGTAAATGTAGATTCTGAAACACGCGTAGTGACTTTCTCCTTTGATCTTGAGACTTTCATTGCCCTGTCTCCATGAATGTTTTTCTCTTTACAGGAAAGCAGTCTTCGGCAGCGTCTCAAGGGTATAACTCCACCAGTCAAGAAGAGAGGAGCAACAAACATGTCAGAGGAGTCTCTGGACCAGAATGAGCTATGTGCAGGAGGTGCTTTTTGTTTACCATGTTTGGGCACGACAACATCATAAACTGTCAAGAGCAATATCTGGGAACTGAGTCGGTAAATGAGATAATGAAGCAGGTAAATTAATTAGATATTAAAGGAAAACCAAAGGACTGAAGCGTCACTGTAGAGACAGTGACCACACTGAATGTCTGTGTGCAGCAAACAGTCTGTGCTGATTAACAGTTGTATGAACTGTTTGTTGTTGGCTTAAAGCTATAGTGCGTAACTTCTACGTGTCCTTAAATGTCCGTTTCACCCAAGCCACTACTAGAGGAGATGACATAATGCTGATCAGCTGATCAGCTCCTCTAACATCTCGCAGTATTTTTCAATATATATCATTTTTAGTATGCGTGTCGACCGGCGACATTCCTGCGCTGGCACACAGGAAATGCTTCCTCGCAACAAGAAGGGAGGGGGAGGAAGAGTGGAGAGTGTCATAGCAAGAGGTAGAGTGCAGGTAGAAAGAGAAAGCAACAAAGAAGTGGCCGAGATACGGTTCAGAAGTGGATCCTACCACAAAGAAAAAGCCTGGACGTTCGGCTGAAGCTCTATTAGCAAAGAAGGAAAGTGACCGACCGAGAAGGCAAACAAGGATTTGTATTGGCGTCGCTTTTCCTCGGTGGAGAGCCCTGAAGGAAGAAATTGGACTGAGGGCAGATATGGATGTTGCCTTGCTGCTGTTGGATAAGTAAGTGACTTGGTTTATAATTATATTATGAGTAGTATGTGTTGCTGTTACATGTACTGGACCTAGTACTTTATTATTTTCTTGGAAATGGTGCTATGAACGTAATGTAATGTTAGCAGCCTGGTGTTCGCCACGTGTTACTCTGTGTACACGGTGTGTGGCGAGTGATACTTTGTGTACAGAGTGTTACTCTGTGTACATGGAAGTGTCGGCTTATTTGTTGTAATAACGCTTTATCCGCTGGGAGGCGACAGAAGTTACGCACTATAGCTTTAATGTGTGTATGAATGTATGTATGGTGGCAAAGTGTGAAATGAATTATACTGTAATGGTTGGTGATATATGGAAAAAAAATGGATTGACTCCATTAAATGCCATGGTACTGTGTGTACTTGTGTTTATTTGTGTGCACAACTACAATCTGTCCTTTTGGGATTGAAGAGAGTTTCTGTTTATTACTACAAAATACATCCTGGAAAGTCCTTGAACACATTTTCCAAAATTTTCTGAAATTAACCAGAAAAACACATTCATGTGAAAATGATAACCACCACAAACTCATTATAAGCCTCAGAAACAAACTTGTGTACTTCCTACACTAGAATACTGTGTGCCTCCATGTTTGGTGTGTCACTGAGTTTGTGGTAATTGAATTAAACACACATTTCTTTGAGAATGTATACCATGTATTGATGTCAACCAAAATAGTAAAGATACTTACACAAGAGCCATCTCTGTGACAGGGACAGAGAAGGTACCAGAGATACGTTATTGATACCATAAGGTCCTTATGATGCTCTTCTGTGTGGAGCTTGCATATTCGTCCTGTAGCAGCGTGGGTTTTCTTCTGATACTCCGGCTTCCTCCCACAGTCCAAAGACATGCAGGTTTTTATTAAATGCACTCCAGAGTTTTTCTTGTTGTTGTTTTTGTTAATTATTTGTACAGAATAAAAATCCCAAAACTGTCAGTGTTGTGATTTTTTTCAGGGTATGTTTTTAGCAAAGTTCATTTCAAGTTTGGTCTGTTCTTAAAAGAGCTTTATTCTATTCATTAATTTTTTTTAGTGAGGAATAAAAATCCATAAAGTTTGACATAAGTTTGAGGAATGCGTGTACAACATGTATTACAGTGTTTTCATTTTACTTGTCGAGAATAATGAAGCAGACGCTTTGGCGTGACAATAATGCAGTGTCAAGGATTATAAAATGTGTAAATACGGTATGAACCACAGGGTAGCAGCCTTAATGTTTGAAGTTTTTCTTTTCCAGTAATTATTAACCGCTTAATACAGACCAGCGTTTTGGTTTACACGGATGCAATGTCTGACAGCTCATACTTGAGTAGTTTGACATTGGAATTTCCGTGTTTCCCATGAACGCAGCACTGGAGCGACTCGATGAGCTCTGTCAGCAGCTGGTCGTCCTGACTCCTGACAGCAGACACGCTCAGACTTCAAAGGTATTCAGCCTCAACACTACAGTGACGACATAACTTGAGAGACAATAATGGGGACTCAGGACGCTTCATGGATCGAAGACTGTCCTTTCTGCCTGATAGTGAACAACCAGGCTGACACAGAGATCCTGCTGAGCGTGAGTACCCGACTCTTCCTCCATGTTCAGGAAGTAAACAGTGTAAACTCCTGCCTCTGCCTCTGTGTCTCTGTACAGGATGATGAGCTGCTCTGTTTCCGTGACATGAAGCCTGGAGCCATACATCACTACCTCGTTATTCCCAGGACTCATATTGACAACTGCAAATGTCTCCAGGGGGATCACATACCTCTGGGTGAGTAAGACCCGGACTCTGATCTATACATGTCTGTTTCACTGTTTGTTAGCAGGTCAGTATTGGTAAGAGTTCAATAGAGACAGATGAGTCAGCAGCCATTGATTTATTACAGGAAATACTGCCTGGGACCATCAGTCAGAGCTAGAAACTGGAGAGATAATCCTTAAATTCATGTAACTGTGAATTGAAGACACTGACAAGGCAAGGCAGCTTTATTTGTATAGCATTAAAAAAAGATACAGAGAAGAGTAAAGAGGAAAAAGAGGAAACCCAGTGATTGTTACTGGTTGTGAACATTAGGTTGTGGTTACTGTAGTTAGTGCCACTGTCATTTGAAGCATTCTCTGGCACAAGAATTTCCATCGGGTTAAATAAAGTTCCACTGAATTGAATTGAATTGAAACAGCTAATTTCATAAGCGAAATGCAAATCCTCCGCTGTGTGTGCGCGCTTTAGCAGAATATACCATAAAAAACACAAGTCCCTCCCCAGTGCTTAAAAAATATTTGACATGCCTGCAACATTTTGCACCACTGTCTCCCCTCTCATAAGTAATGAACAGTCCCTTATCATGGTTAGATGGTACCCTTACTTTTTAGGCTGTATGATGGAACCATACTAATTTGATTTGTTTGTTCCTAGTGGAGCGGATGATAGAAATGGCTACCAGTGTACTAGAGAAGAATAAAGTCGGCGACCTGAGTGACGTCAGGTAAGTCAGTCTGCTGAGATGACATCATCAGAGTTGTGACTTCATTTGCTTCAGAGGAATGACAAGTTTTTTTTTTATCATTTCTTTGCAAACCTATGCTCATGTGTCTGTTTTCACACTCGCACTGACAGGATGGGGTTTCACATTCCTCCATTCTCATCTGTTCCCCACCTCCACCTCCACGCTCTGGCTCCAGCCAGTAAGATGAACTTCAAGGCGCAGCTTCACTACGGGCCACAGTCTCACTGGTTCATTACAGTGAGTGATATCTTGGATGGATGGATGCATTTACCTGTGGAGACTTGAGCGTGCCAATAAAATAATTTTAGCTGTTTACCATGATAAATAATAATAATAAAAAAAACCCGTGTAAAATGGTTCATAAAATTAGATTAATTTATTATTAATTAAAATTTTAATGCCACACTTGAGTCTCCCTACAGCGATGACTTCAGTCTGTCAAAATCAGAAACGAGCTACCCGTGTTAACATCTCGTACATCTGTTGTTGTGTACACTGTTCAAATATTATATACATTTTTATGTATAAATGTCATTTATAAGCAGTTTTAATTTTTATTATTATTATCATTATTATTACACTTAAGTACAATAATGTGAATACTGTATAAGTTCCTTGTTCTGCTCTGTTGCAGGTCGACAAGGTGCTGTCTCAGTTGAGGACTCGTGGCAAGGTCAGATGAAGAGATACAAGGAGTCTGAAGGTGCAACTGTCTTTTTTTATGTTGACAGGTTATTTACTGTAATCCCCTTACACTAAGAATTTCAAATCACCGTCCATCTGACTTGACATTTTATGATGTGTATTCCTCAATGTATTGGTGATTAAGTTGTGGATAAAAGTGGAATAAGGGCTGTTTGTTCAGGTGGAAGTGATAAAAGTTTTTTTAAAATGCATTCTAGTCCTATTAAATGTCAAGTTATGCAATGAGGAGAGAATTACAGAATTTAGGATATGTATTTACAGCGATGGACAATCACTTTTTTTGTATGTTTACTTGTCTGTTTAATATGAAGTACATCAATTGAAACAGCTGCTTATGCATTTGATATCTTTGTGTCATAATTTATTTGATGAACTGGGGTGCAATCTGTCTTTTAATCCAAATGTAATGTTATATATAATTTTAATAAAAGATCTTGAGAAGCTCTTAATCGTGGGATCATCTATGACAAAGGTCTCAAAGGCTGCATATTACTGGTCAGGATTCAGTCAGCGCTTTCAAGATTGACAGTGTGTGACAGTGTGTGCCAGTGGGTGCGTAGATATCTGAAGGATTTGTTGGCAGGTTTTTTTTTTTTCATCTTCAGAAAACAAAGTTATCAGCAGTGACTCAAGATGCATCACTGGTTTTCACAACTTTCTGTCAGCCACTAGATGTCAGTGGTGTAGCTTGCAACTATTGTCAGTATTTTTGTTTTACAGTGGGGCAGGACAGATAAGATAAGATAATATAAGATAAGATACACCTTTATTGATCCCATAATTGAGAAATTCCAGTGTTACAGCAGTCAAGGAGAAAGAGTCAGGTTCAAGATTTCAAATTTAAACTTAAAAAACTTAAATAACAGAGAGGGACAACACACGATATGGGCTTCATAAACTGACCCTCAACCCTTTTTTGTATTACTTATTCAAAAACAATAAAATAAGAGATGTCAAAAATTAGCCTTTTGGTCATTTTCTGACACCAGCCTGCCGCGATGCAGCATTTTCATATTTGGAATCTTCTGTAGTTCATACAGATGTTGTTGTACAGAAATTATGAAACAGGGCCCAAAACTAAAACATCCGTCATCAACTGCAAGTCAGAGTCTGGAATAACTTTTCATACCACACTCAAAACAAATGACATAATCTCTCAGACTCAGTGCTTCTCTATCTCACTTACCTAAATTACCTATTTGGCATGTTATCACCTTTGGACATGTTAACATCCTGCAAACTCTGCATCTACTTCTCCTGCATTAACAGGAGATACAAAGTTCAGTCTTTCAACTGACTTCTTCAGCCAGTTTTAATTTAGCTATGACACCAATGAGTTAGTAATGAGTGCCATTACTAAAATGGCAATAATTACTTGGTAATTAGTGCCATTGTGGCCCTGGGTAACAAGTTTTCCACCCACACTCCTGAATATGCCTGTGAGCCTTGTTCAGCTGGGGACAGCAACACCACTTGGACAAAGAGAACTGGACACATGGATAGATAGATAGATGGATAGATAGATATTGATACCTGTCCGATAATGGATCTAGAGCCTATCTATATGTAATCAGCAGCCTCTATCACACTAAAACGGTGTGTGGAGTCGCTGTAAAGACTATATACAAATATGTTGAATTAGTTATGATATAATACGTATTTTATTTGATTTTTGGACACACTCTGTTAGCTGGAGAAAGCTGAAATCAAACCAGCCGTTGACAAACCGGTATCCTGGCCGGTGACGTTACATTCCTGACATTCTACGTTGACGTGACGCCGCGCTGCTGCGGTGTAGCCCCGCCCCTCGCGCCGTCAACAACTGGATCCCAGCTATTTGTATTTTCACTGCTAGCCTGCTAACGATGATTCATAGCGCCCGTAAAAAAACGAGTTAGCCACTCTGGATGGATGTTTATTCATTTCTGTTTGCCTGAAGCACCCTCCATCGACAGCTCGTGCCGATGTGCAGTCAGTGCGCGCAGAAGGACCGAGCAGAGCGGAGAGATCGCCGTGCACACCGTCCGTTAGCCGCCTGTGAGACCAGCTAACACTGCTAGCACCGTAGTACAGAGCTCGTTAGCTGGCTGGCTGACAGCTGGTGCGGTGAGCTACGTGCCTTCAACAGTAGCGTAGCTGAGATTTACTCCCCGGAACAATGAATTGTCTCTGACATTGGTGAGTGTTATTAAAATGTTATGACGTATTACTATTAATTTATTACGTGTCATTTGCTTTGAGTCGTCTCAGCGTTGCTTTGCGAGCTAGCTGCCTGGCTAACCGTCGGCTTGTTTGTAGCAGCAGCTGCACAGAGCCACGCCTGGGCCATTTAAATTTACGTTAGCGGCTGTTAACATGGCATTTTACTTAACAATGTTTTTAAGGGCTGGAAATAACTCCACAGTTTTGGTTTACAGAGAGGACTGAGGCCCAGTTGGTTGTCACATTGGAGTAACCAGAGCCCAGAACAAGCAACGGTGGGTCCTGGTTGACTTTACGGTGGTGCCATTGAAGATAAGGGGGTGAGCCGTCAGTCAACTTGCCCATGCACCCCTGGTTTTGACCTGCTACAGCTGCCAACATGATGCCGGTGAGTGCACACAATCCCTGCCCTCTTGCCATAAAAATGTATTTGACAATATGTTACTCATAATAATTGGACTGCTCATGTTTACACAAATCAAACCTGTGTTTGCTCTCTACAAGTGTAGTTTCATCTGTTAATCTTGCTCTGTGGCATTTGGGAATCTGATTCATAAAATGGTGGTTATGTGGTTTCCCAGGCTTAAAATATAAAAGTAGCAGATTAACATGAATACCACACTTTGACTCTCTGACATCAAATGTACACAACATTTTGCCTTTCCCACTGCCGCTAAGCTTTTCTGTGAGTGACATCACATCCTAGAAAGGAAAAGCTTAACTTTATCTGCTGTGATTTAATCTGTTGTACATTATCAGCCTGATGTCATTGCTGCAGGACTTACATTTGTCATGTTGATGGTTACAATGACATTAGGAAGGGGAAGTGTAAACACAAACAGGGCTTGTCATAACTTGATAGATAGGGATTGTCATGTATGTGAAGTCTATTTGCTTTTAGCATAAGGAATCAAGTGTGTTTCCCTGTAGACACATGCAGTAATAAACAAGTAGAATTACACTCCTTTAATTCAGTATAGGACAGGAAAACCTCACACCTTCTTCTCTCTCTTTGATAATAGTGAATTGGTGCGTGGAAGGAACACTTCGGATTACTCAAAAATGACACAATAAAAGTAGTTCATAGTATTTGTGCATGTAGTCTAAGAAGTACTAAGTCCAGCACTGTCAGTGGCGTTAAATACTTATGGAAGAAATGGGTTTTATCCCACGTTAAAGTAAGAAAAAGAGGCTTATTCTTCTTACCTGAAGTGGACTTTGACATTGGATTACTCAAAGATTACACAGAAGAAATAATTCATGTTATATGTGCATACAGTCTAAGAAGTATTAAGTCCAAAAATATTAGGCTCATGCATGCTCAAGTTTCACCCTCTAGTCTCTCTATAATAATAAGGAATTAGTGCTGAATAGGGTTGAAATAAAACGATTGTGATATTTAAACGAGTAGGTGCAATAGGCTTTGTTAAATCACTGTTTTCATTCTGTTGTTTTCCTCAGTGTTGTTGTTCAAGATGCTCTGTGATGCAAAGAAAAGAATACCTGAATGGCAACACTATATGAGTCGTGCTTTGTTGGGACCTCTTTGTTATCCTTCATGCTGAGAATGCAGTGATGGATTGTGGGAAATGTGATTGCAGCCCTTTGGGCCTTCAGGGAAGGGAAGGTGAACTCAGATGCAGGATAAGTTTACAGTTAGGTGGTGTCATCGTAAATGGAGGTGATTCAGTCTTGGCTTGTTATCAGTCTGAATGATGGTGCATTGGTTGGAAATACAGTACCACAGTTATGTTTTGTCTATTGCCAACTTCAGGGAGTTTTCAGGAGTACAAGGTAACAGAGAAGTTACTCCATGTTTGCTGCAGCCGTCGAGCTCTCAGGATTGACTGCGATGGTAGCCTCTGTAGATGTTTGTACCCTGTGGCACCAACAGGCTATCAGAGTCAAAGAGCCAGTGGAGCAGAGAGGCAGCCCTGCACTTGGGTCTCGCGTGACTCCAGCAGCCAATGAGACCTTGGCAGATCTAGGTCTGTGTGGCTGCGTCGACTAATGCTCTGTTGTTAAGGGGAACTTTTGAGCTGAGTAGATTGTCAAGTGGCATTAATCTCACACAGTGGAGCTGGGCCGAGCGTGACTTACAGGAAATGTAAACATTGCATCTTATTGTTGCTTTGACCATTTCTGGAGGTACACTGGTTTTAAAATGACATAAGCTAAGCCATATACCATACAGCACCCTTCATTGAACAGTACATTTCTATAAGTTAATATAGACTGTTACTGTTGTACCTTTTACCTCAAACTCACTATGGCCAGATGAAACAGCGAGTTATTGATTTATTTAACAACTACCACCTGTTTAAAACCACTAGATCTCTTCTCTTATTGGTTGGAGGAGCATACACTATTAATTAAACTCTTTCCCTCTCATACATATTAGTCAGCTCTCACTCAGAGGGACACATCCTCTTTGAGCAGCAGGTTAAATCTTGTAGGGACCTGATATGTTCACATACCTCTGTCCACATTTATATTTCCACTTCAACAAGCAAGTACATTTCCTGATAAAAATATGAATCATCAAAGGAGTTTGTGCTTGATAGCTACTAGATGTGTAAGCTCTACTAGAAGTTTGCAATGCAGCCAAATAACAGAACATGTTCTTAGATAAGCCTTTTCAAAGATTGGATCTGAAACATTGTGTGTGCATGACATGTGTGTTCAAGTGTCCAGCAAAAGGGAATATGCTTACATTTGGCGTCCGGTGCATCTTATGCATATATGATACATAAACAGCCTTGTTGTTCCACATATTTAGCCCTGTTAAGATAACTGTTCTTGGTAGATGATATATTGTCCCAGAAATAATTTCAGTAAACTGTATTATTGTTATTTTGTGGCCTTTTTATACCACTAGTATCATGATAATATAATAGCAAAATAATGCAGTTGCACTGTTTGATAGTTCAGTGAACGTTTAATTTTCAAAAATAGTCAGATGTGTAAAAATCATTAACATATCCCAAATAAATAAATCATAAATAAACCTTTGCTGGTCGACATACAGGCTCGTTAACGTTAATGGACTTTCCTCTGTCATTTAGCGTAAGCTCACAACGTTCCCACACCAGAGTGGTGGAATTATGCTTTGGAACTGAGTCCATTTGGACTTATTCTTCCAAACTTGCTGGTCAGTTGCCGTAGGGAAAAGTGCTATAAGCCTCGACATTATCTTCATTTCACCTGGCCCACTGCTGCTGTGTATGTGTGGGACACAGCAGCAGATTGACGGACGCAGCGTGACCAGAAATGACAGCAGAACATATCTCAGCATAGTTTTTTTCCTGCAAATTCTGCATAGGAACTGTGGAAAAATGCTTAGCTGTGCGCCCAAGTCTTACACTGGTGTGGAAAAAAATATCCTGGCACCATGTTGACTAAAACGTTGGTGACATTCTAATGTAAACAACACACATGCCAACACAAGGCATATCATACGACATGTGGAGATGACCTTGATAGTTTTTGCTGACCTCGATAAGTAAATACGGTAATTATCAAGAGCTTGCAGTCATTACCTCATCTTTCCTCCATGTAGTTCAGTGCCTTTTTAAATCCAATGTTGTTTTTTTGCATATTTTGCTGCATGAAATGTCTAGATAACACTTCTTTATATGAGTCAAGAATGTCAAAGGTGACCGCCTTGTGTCTTAGTGAATAGCTGTCTTAGATTTAGCTATGATTAAGCTGTTTGTGTCTGACCAGATAGTGATGCAAATTCAGGACTAGTACTGATCATACTGTGTTTGTTTACCTAGTTGCTCCACACATTTAGGCTCATGTTGGGTTAGAATTTCCTTACTGTACAGTGTATTTTTTTTGTCATAATGTCAGCAAATAAGTTTTGGATTTGAATTTGTCCTTCTTGTACTGCAATAAGGCTTGGGCGATATATATTTTTCATACTTAAATACCTTTCTGGCATTTCATTTTGACAGAGGTATAAGGTATATGACAGTATTTGAGTAGGTAATAGAAGTTGGTGATAGAAGTCATTGTAGCATGTATGACATTGTCAAGGGTTGGGCAATATCCGAAAATTTTCCTCTTGGCCACCATTAGCCTATCAACCACTGTCATTCTGCAAGCTCTCGTAGCTTTTTTTAGTCTAACAGACTCACAAAATATCAAGAAAAGAAATAGCCTTGTACCTGTTTAACTTATTAAACAGAAAAATACAGCCATATTCTTTCTGAATTCAAGTTTTGCTCTTTGACTAACTAGCTTAATATTAAGTGCCTTTTGTAGGAGCAGAATATGCATGAATTATTTTTTTGTATGGTGTATATGTTGTATTGGCTATCAGTCTCACAGGGTAATTAGCGGTCATCACTATATATGGTAGGAACCTTTCTCTGTCCGGTCAGGTGTTTCACTTGGAAGTAAAAACTGTTTATGCTTGTTGCACGTGGATGTTTTTGAGTATTGTTGGTATCGTTTGAGTCAGTGTGTCAATTAAGTCATCCCGGTGCAGCATCTCAGTGGCTTAAAGCGTTGGTTTAGCCTCTACTGCATTCAGCCTCGACAGAAACAAAATAAAACTCACCAAAACCATCTTTCCATTGTTCCAACACTCATCAACTGAATTGGTTGAAATAAACTGAGTTAGATGTGAAAATATGCTGCTTCTACCGCTGTTTTTTCCCCGCTGTCTCTCTCTGCCGCACCTGGCCGCCTTTAGTAGTCCTGTAACGTCATCCCCACTTGCCAGTTTCACAGTCTGTCAGCATGTTCTGTACACTGCAGCACCTTAATACAGCATCTCCGTATCGGTTTAATAGAAAGAGGAGCATCTGTTTTTTTTTTGATGGTATTGAGAAACCATACTGTCAGGATTTACCCCTGGTATACCGTAATGCCATGACACAGTCCAAGCCTAATGGCAGTGTCTTAAATGGTGGCTTTTGTGGAAGTTTTCAGCCAAGTTTGTGCTTTCAGGAAGCAATTTTCTGCTCGAGCTTTCTTCTTCATTGTGGCTACGTCTTTGTGAGTAATTGAGTGACAGGATTTGTGAGAGGAAAGGACTGTTGAATCATCCTGCTGCAGATCAGGCCAGCCAGTGAAGCATCCCTCTTTCCCCTCACAGGAGTTAAATGATAAATGCCACAGTCTCCAGATGATACCCACTGTAGCATTAGGCATCAGGCAAGATGGATACTGTATGTTTCTCTACATGCACAGCCCCTCATAGACTATCATGATGCATGATACATGATGGCGCCCTGACCCTTTGCCAGTCACAGCTGTAGCCAAAGTATTCTCATCAGCAGGGAGTCTGTGGCGTTGCAGCCACTGGCACAACCCAGGGATGATTTTCCAATAGAAGGACTTGTCGGCACCCTCCTCCACCACCCTGTGACTCCCTCTCTCTCTCCCTTACTGTTTGTTTCTCTCTGGCTCTCTCTCGCGCCCCCCTCCCTTCCTGAATTACACATACAGCAAGTGTTTTTTCCTCCCAAGTCTCCTCTGCAGCACTTCTCAAATGCACGCCCCACTGTCGGTTTCAGAGGTCTGCTCGGGATGGCATAACAATTAAGTCTCATGCCTGCAAGAGAGGCAGTGCTATGATGAAGAGGTTTGTGACTCTAGTGTTACGCGGCCTTGTTAGCCTCTCCAAGGAAAACCCCATCTGGGCAAAGGAGCACCACCGGCCACCAAAGAAGGAGATCAGGAGGAAGCGGAGGGCGGTCAAAAGAGCCAAGACCATGGGCAGACGCAACTTAGTGAGGGCGGTTGGTATTTCTCCGGTGGTCAGTCGGTTGGACTGCTGGGGTTTCTGTTTGCTATGCTGTCACTCTTTGAATGTATATTCACATAATGTCTGTTAATGTGGAGGTATATGCGGCGTTGGATTTTGTGCACAGTTTAAATTAGGCCCAAATTTGCTCCTTAGTTTGTCGTTTGATTGGTTAAGTGTGTGTCCTAATTAATTGAAGGTTTCTTTTGACATGCACCGAAGGATATTCAGCATGTAGGTCATATCAAAAATACTGTTTTGATAGTTGGACAGCAGATTATGATCGACTGTTTCATGTTATCACTGCAGTATTTCATTAAATTTTCTTTGCTGTTTTATTTCTTACATTCACCACTACTGTTAATGTAAATAAGGATGCACCAGACTTAATTCAAATAATGGCATCAGTCTTATCTGTATTCAAATTGATGTTGTTGCTGGCCTCACTGGGCTGTTTTGTGTTCACTGTTTTGTCTCCTGTACTATGCTGTGTCTTATTGTGCAGCTGGTAGCTCTCCGATATCCCTTGGGGGATTAGCAAAGTAATTATCTATCAGTAAAATGTAGACATAACTAGTCTCCAGCTTACTTAAAACACTTTCCTTTCAGTTTCTCCCCCATTTCTTTTTTTTAATCTTAATGTTCTTGCAGATCAAGTCCCAAAAATGACATCCATTACTACCCTGTCAGGAATAATAACACTGTAGGAAGCAACATGAAATCATAGATGGATCGACAGCGTTGCCTAAGGGTAATTGCCACAGCTCCGGGACCTTTCCATCATACATAGTTTCTGAATTTGCCAAAACAAGAGCTTTTAGGCTCAGGATCATGCTGAATGAAGTTGCAGAGGCACAAGTGATTTCAGTTTGGCTGCTGCAGAAAATGTCAATGAATCACACAGCTGCATTATTACAAAGGGTGAGTCACTTTGTCTCAGAGAAACTCCCAGAGTAATAATCTATAGATGGTTCAGCAGCTAAACTTAGATATTATATGACATGCGCTGACAATTACTGTAGCGCTTTGTTTGTACCCTGAGGCCTCACATACGGTTATACATCAGTGATACTGAATCGCAGGTTGCAGCGGAGCACCGACTAAATGATGCATATGTAAAATAAATTGCAGGGACAGTTCACTCCAGAAATCAAAAATACATATTCTTCCTCTTACCTGTTTGTTGTGTTGCCGAGTTTTGGAGATATCAGCCATAGAGATGTCTGCCTTCTCATGGAGGAGAGGCTCATGCTCATAACAGTGCAAGATGTAAACATCAATCAATCAATCAATCAATCAATCAATTTTATTTATAAAGCCCAATATCACAAATCACAATTTGCCTCACAGGGCTTTACAGCATACGACATCCCTCTGTCCTTATGACCCTCGCAGCGGATAAGGAAAAACTCCCCCCAAAAAAAACCCTTTAACGGGGAAAACAAACGGTAGAAACCTCAGGAAGAGCAACTGAGGAGGGATCCCTCTTCCAGGACGGACAGATGTGCATCATGGAGAAAATCACACAGCTGGTCTGCGACTACTTTCTCAAGGATCTTTGACATAAAGGGAAGATTAGATATTGGTCAACGACATTGTCCTCTGCAGAGCTGTAACGTTAGCAGGCTCAGTGGTGCTAGGTGAGCTAGCAGTAGATGCATGCTTCCTTCTGCGTTGTTTGACAGTAATTCTGGATTCGGAGTTACTGCTAGTTCACCTAGCACCACTGAGCTAGCTAATGGCTGATTACATCACACTGTCACGAGCACATGCCTCTCGTCCTTGAGTAGATGCACTCTTCCTTCTGCGCAGTGATATAGTTGCCAGGTGTAGTTCAGTGTAAAGAAAATATTTCCAACATGAAACTGCTCACAACAAGGTCTGTGGATTATCTTGAGTAACCGGGTCAGGATTTCTTTAGAGACATTGTGGAGTTCTTCAAATGTATTTCTTTGGCACTTTGAACACAACAAGCTGAGTGACATCTGGTTCCATTATATTGTAAAGAAGGTAGACAACGCTACAGCCGATACCTCCAACACATGGCAACTCACACCAAAAGAAAAATACATATTTTATTTTGTTCTGAACTGACCCTTTAAATATTTTTCACATAATAAACAAAGTAATTGGTCTGATGTAGTCCTAGTTTGAGGTTTTTGGTGCGTTGATTTGGTTTGACGTTGTGAGCAATATGTTATCAAAGTGTTGCTGGTCTTGAGTCTAGACAAAACAGCAATGAAAGGTAATTTGGCAGCTGGACGAGGGGACACTTAAACATCTAAAATTAAATTCTGTTCGCTCTTATTGCTATGGTTCCATTGGTTAAGCTACTGTGTTTCAATGGTGGCACGTGTGCCTGAGGTTGCTGACCCTTGGTCTAGACGACAAGAGTAGGATAACAGAGCCCCTGGTGGTGTGAGTAATGTTTATTTTTAAGTCTTGAGTATTTGGTTTCCTTGGCTCAAATCCTTACATTCAACAGGTAAAACTTGTAAAAAAAACCCATAATAATAAACCAATCTGTGAAAGGTGAGCAGGTTTAAAGCAAACTGCTGATACTAAGGAATCCGGAGTTCCCTTTTCTTCTCTGTTTACTGAGAACTCGCTGAACTTGCATCTGAATTGCACGAAGGCCACAATAAACTCTGTCTTTTCAAACACAGCCAGCATTTTTTTTTTATTTCATTTCCAAACTCTTGGCTTTGTTGTAGGTATAGTCTCCATTTTGGCTCCCTGCACTTTATCTTGTGATCTCTTCACAGTCCTGTTTCTCTGTAGTGACACAAAAACTGAGGGCCTGTCACATGAAACAGGAAGGCACACCTCAGCCCCCCTGAGTGCTTTGTGCCATGGAAAACAATGAAAATCTGACAGGAGGGAAAACACATGTAGATGTGCTGTAACAGTGGATATAGAGGAGTTCATATCAATCCATTTGCCTTGTTGTCATCTCCCAAAAACAGATTAAAAGAGCAAAGAAGTCAAAGTTAATGTGATATGGTCTAACTGAGCAGATGGGAAACATTATCATATTAATTAAACTGAATATTTGTCAACATAATGAGTTTGATGGCGCAACTGTCTCTCTTCAGTGTGTACGGGGCACTTGAGACGACATCATATCCACTGCTCCTCTCATCCTGTATTTTGGCTTTACTCAACCGAGACGTCTCATCATCCAAATAGTTGTTTACTCAGAAAATGAGTTGTCAAATTGTGAAAATTAATTTTCCCCATTTTACATCTTAAATTCAAAGTGGATCAGTGTTTTTTTAATGCCCTACAGAAGTATTTAACCCAGTGAGTCGATACTTTGCAACCACTGAATCTTCTTAGATATGTTTTTATCAGCTTGGACCATCTGGATGTGGGGATTTTTTTTTTGCCTTCTTCCAGCTTTCCTTCTTTAGGGGTAACATTGGACATGCACTGGAAATCATTTGTGTGTGTGTGTGTGTGTGTGTGTGTTATTTTGAGATTTAAGGGTCTGTCTGCTGATTACTGTAAAAGGAAAAGCTTATTACATCCAATATGCTTCAGTGTTGTCAAACAGTGAAACATGAAAAAGTCCAAGGGGTTTGTATTACCATAAATGGTCTATGTTCCAGATGGATAAAGTGCACATAGAGCAAATATGCAAGTTTGCTGATGGCGGAAAATTACATGATATAAATTACATGTTAATTCCATTATAAAGTCCTTAAAATGCTAAAACAATGGCCATTGCAACTTACCTGTCCCAAATTGCTGTCATTAATAAGATCTCTACCCTATACTTGTCAGCTAAAGATGTTCTAGAAAGAAGTTTAATACTGTGTGAACCACCAACTCGGCCTGGAGTTTATTTTACAGTAAATTGCAGTCTAAATCACAATATCAATATTGGTATAATATATATCATAATTAGATATTTACCCCAATCATTCAGCCCTAGCAGTGTGTTGATTTTCTATCAATCAGCTGGTTGATTAATCAGCTCTTGCATTCCAGCTGAAGGCACAAACCATGCAGCCAAAGCCATATGGATTGGTCCAAAGGTCATAAACTGCAGCTACAATTTTTCTCAGCCTGCTAGTCGGCTGAGATGTTTGAGCAGGGAATGTTGTACAGTCTGATAGCTGTAGGTAAAAAGGAGCCCTCTGAACCCTCTTAGGTGATTCCGTGAAGATGGTGCATTTAGGATGAAGTTCATTTAAAGGGAAACTTTGCAGGTTTTTGTACCGGCTCTGTGTCATCGCAGTGTGTGCAGATGAACGGTGTTTGGCTTCCCCCTATGCCATGAGAACTTGGGGCTCCCTGCCCACCTGTTGGCAAAAGTTGGCTGCACGTGTCATGACGCGAGGAGAAGCCATACACTGTTCATCTGCACACACTGCAATGATATAGAGCTGTTAGTAACCTGGCTTTTGTCTTGTCCTGCCTTCTGACTTTATGTTATTACATTGATCCACTTAGTAGCTCACATTTAGGAGGATGTATTAAGGATTGAATTGAGGATAGAGCTGCAGTTTCCTGAGACATCCATTGACTCAGAATGTCAGTAAAGTAATTTGTTGAAAACTTAAAAAGAAGTGTGTGATCTCTGCTCTTACTTCTTGTATTGTTACTAGTGCAGTGGCCATATGAAATGTGCCTGTTCATTACTGAACGATTGTTGAACCTACGGTATTGCTACTCGCAGCTTTTTTTAAGAACTGCTCATCCAAGAACTTCACATTTGGCCCATTATGGGAATCGAGATCCGGTTCCAGTTGAGAACTGTTTCCAAATTGTTCAAAACCATCAGAATCACATGTCTCTGAGCTTATCAGTTCCTTTTATCAATGCTTGCATGTAATTCTGACAGTTGAACTAGAACTTTGCAACAAAAAGGAGTCATAGGGGAGAGAAAGAAACTGTTGAGTGAATGACGTGAGGCTTCATTCCACAAAGAAAGATGACAACAGTGCTGTTTTAATGTCTGTAAAAGGATGATTTCAAGTAAGGGTGGAAACACCAGTAATATGCTGAAACATCTTTCTACACAACATGGCGAGGGGTGCCATGTATTTGACACTCTATGCATGGCTGCCACTGGTTCCCAACCGAGCAGCATGTCCATTACTAAGGGTAAATATCCTATTATAATAACATTAACGTCACGCAGACAGACTTAGCAGGTTTTTTTTCTAGCAAACCTAAATGAAAATGAACTCTGTACAAACATTCACTCATATCATACATTTTAGATGATGACAGACAGACTGGGTCACATGCATGCCTTTGTTCTACTCTGTTTCTACAGTGTGTTCACACTCAAAGGTAATAAAGCAGTTGTGTTGACGCTTAAAACATGTTCTTTTTCTCCACAAAGAAAAATTAATCAGAAAATTTAAAGAAAATTAATCAGGAATTAATAAGGGAATCCATTAAGAATTGGACCAATAAGCAATATAAATAATGGCAATCGTATTGATAAAATATATCCGTCCCCATCACCACACTCAACACTGCGCCACCTTGGGTTCCATGCCATACACCTGCCATGACATAGTTGTGTCCCCTAGCAACCTAGCAATGCAAGAGTATATGATTTTCTTACAGCCTCGTATTTGTGTGCTGTAAAGTAACATCTCTGGTCTCTCTTTCTTCATCTGTTGTTGAATTGAATGTAGTGAGCGTACGCTGTACCCAGCATGCCCTTCGGCAATGTAACAGTTAATAAGGGTCGTTTTTCAATACACTACTCAGTGTGTACTTAACAAACTACTGCTGAGTGTGAGTAGATCTCAAGAGCTTGTGGTTGCCCGATTGCCCGGGGGAATCAAAATGCCAAGTCTGGCTAGGAAATCTAGCAGCTCACAAGAATTGAACACATCATTTTTTTATGCAGCTGATGATGGAAGTAGCTAAGGAGCGAGCCATATGGCTTCCTTATCATCTCTGTTAAGGGTTGCTCACGTGCAGTACAGATTGGGCACTCGTGAGAAAATGCTGAGGTGCAAGTGAGCATTTTAATTATCCTGGAAACAGGAGTTTAGTTGGCTGGCATGAGAGGATATGGGCAGAACTCCAACTTTGTATTGTGTAGTTTGTGACAAATATGAGAGCAAGGTGGATAAAACTGGGTTGTTTTCATAAAGCACATCGAGCTGTTATTTGATAACCACTAATAAATAAAACTATTGGTAGGGGCAAGTAAAAATTGACTATGGGCAAGTAGATTTCTGACCTATTTGTCTGAAAGTCAAAAAAAAAAAAAGTGCGTGAAAGTATGAAGTCAGTCGGAAGAACGATGGTCGAGTAAACTGAGGGACAAACAGACAGAGACTCCTTCCATTTTAGGTCGATGAGCATACACACAGAAGCATGTGGGGGCTTGTATTGCTGTCTTAACTCCCAGGCTGAGTGTATATTGAATGCTATGGCAGGCTCACTTGTGTTTACTATGATTAGAGCAATCATAGTAAACACAAGTGTGGCAGGCACAGGCATGAGTCCACCAACAGCTCAAACTAACAGTCTGTGCTGGTGGATGGCAAAATGTCGCCTCAGCAGGCTGAGCTAAGAGTGGTTTAAGCTTCATCCTTAAAACATAACATCTGACAAATACATGTTTTCTATTTATTGTACATCTCTGGATATTTGAATACAGAACACATTTCATGTCATACTATTTGTTGTTGTTGTTACGTTTTTATTCCTCTTTCAGATGATATTGACGGTGTACCTCAGCGATGGGGAACAGGCCGTGACTGAAGTGCCCATCACCCCTGAGACGACGTGCCGCGATGTCGTCGAGTTCTGCAAAGAGCCCGGCGAGACCGGCTGCCACCTGGCTGAGGTCTGGAGAGGCAACGGTAAGAGCTGGTTGTGGTTGTGCTGCTTGTTAGTATGAGAGTTCAGAGCGGTGAGCGCTTCTTTTTCTTGTGGGCTGCAGTACTCGGTGTTCTGCATTGTTAAAGTGGGTGTCATCAGTACTGCACAAGTCTGAAACTCCATTATCACTGAGCTTGACACTTCACTTAAATGTGCAAGAATTTAATTATATAAAGCAGGAGCCTTTAGCCCTCCTCATTAACGTAAAAACAAGTGCTTCATTAAAGAAAGCTCAGGTGTCAAGCAGGGTTATGCATGAATACCTGAGCGGAGGGAAATAGTTGAGAAGCCACAAACAAGGCAAAAGTTTCCCACCTGCAAAGGAAAGAAAAACATGTTATTAACAAAAATACCTCACGCTTCAACAACATACTTAAAGTGTACATCTGTAGGTCAGAAAAGGGCTACGTGTTGGTACAGTCCACAGCACTGTCACAACGGATTCCACTCGGTCCACACGGTTTGCTCCCATCACCACAGTTGTGCTGACACACCCGGTGTTATCAGCGTTTTTTGCTGAGGGGCCACTCCCCTGCTGAAAACAGCGTCCCAGCCGAGGGCTTTATTAACCCACGTTATGCAATCATGTTCGGCTGGTGCCCGACAATGCGGCCGTCTGCCCCTTTGTCTCTGTCTCTCGTCTCTCTTTGCCCTCAGAGCAGCGTTCTCTTGAAATATGAAAAAGTTTTAGCACACATAGTTGTCCTTCAAGCCCAGTTTTTACAGCAGTATATCACTTGTTTTAATAACAAAAACCTTAATACTGCCAAGACACAATTTAGTGCTAATTTTTAATCACTGTAGTTGTCAGAATTTCAACACCAAACACGCACATCCTCCACTCCTAATGCAAGATTGCATTGGCATGCAGTGCGACACCTGGATTGTGGGATAGTTCAGTACACACTGCAATAATACAGTCCATGATCAGTCGTACAGCATCTCTGTAAATGTGTCGCATCAGATGTTTCCATTATATGGCTTATTATCTAGTGTCCTTGGAAAACTTAAAGCAGTGTTAAACGTCCAGGTAACTGAGAAATGCAGCAGTTTTATTCAAGCTGGTTTGAACATCATCTTGTGTTTTTTTCCCGTATCTGCTATGTGAATCCGTTTAAACTGTAACTGGTGTGCTGTCTTGGCCAGGTCTCCCTCGTAAAACAGATTTCTTTCTCAGGGGACTTCCTGGTTAAATAAAGATTAATAAAAAATGAAATAAATGAGATAAATATGTTTAACTAATCGTAACTTTTCTGTCTCTGTAGAGCGAGCAATCCCCTTCGAACACATGATGTATGAACATCTGCAGAAATGGGGGCCTCGGAAACAAGAAGTCAAGTTCTTCCTCCGGCATGAAGATTCACCAACTGAGAGCAGCGATCAAGGTGTGTATTGTCGCCGTCTCCTCTGTCTGGAGGTGTCTCTGCTCTGTGTAGTCGCTACCTGGAGGGTGGAGGGTGGAGCAGAGGGTTGTCGGGGAATTCCTGACACCTGTTCTGGCTGGCTGCTCAGCTATGTACACTGGTGTTTCTCTTTCCTGAAGTTTAATTGATGCTTGATGTGGTATGCCAGAGGAATAAATCATTGCCCCAGTTTTACACACACACAAAGAGACACTGCATTGACATGAATTGTTTTGCATTTAAGTTTGGGTGGAGTAGAGCCACGTATAAAATGCACCCAGGCTTAAAATTGCTCAGTGAAACCAGCTCTGCCCACGATCAGAGACTCGCTGAGACACATTAATGCCAATGCTGGAAT
Organism: Epinephelus lanceolatus; assembly: GCF_041903045.1. Classification (NCBI taxonomy): domain Eukaryota; kingdom Metazoa; phylum Chordata; class Actinopteri; order Perciformes; family Serranidae; genus Epinephelus; species Epinephelus lanceolatus. The sequence goes on along the minus strand of NC_135746.1, from coordinate 15,712,099 downwards.
TTAATTGAAGTCAGTGCACATGTGTAGACAGCACACACACAGTTAACAGGTGGCAGAGAAACTTATTCTGATGTGATCCTGAGCTGATCCATAGTCGATGTGAATTTGGCAAAAAGGTGTATTTTTGTACCATCGAGCTATGCAGTGAATTTTAGATGAATAACAGAAGTGGCCAGTTTTGTATCACTTCCTGTGAAGCTTTAGATCATTCACTCTCATCTTCCCATCAAGCCTGTCTTATAAAAAGTTTGAGTTAGGTGGCTTTAGTCAGCAGTGCCTGTCCCAGTTCTTAAATGCCTCTGTCATGAGCAATCATGTCAGTGAATTTTCAAACTATCCCTGACAATGGTTGTTGCCTCCGAATCAAGTGTGTGTGCGTGTGTGCGCGCTCGTCTGTGCACGCCTGTGTGTCTCTGCCCTGCCTGTGTTTGTGACGGCGACTGTTTCTTTTTGCAGGGAGTCAGCAGTCTCAGGATCAGACGAGTCGCAGAAGTGGAAACACTGGAGAGAAGCACAATGAGAACGGGGTGAGACTTAATTAGCATTATCTAAATGATGTTAATTTAGAAATGGACTTTTACAGCACAAACCACGTCCATAGGCCGTTATGAAATCCCTCAGTTATATGTAGAAGAAACCCGATTGAGAGGGCAGTTATACTGTGAGACAAAGAACACATTATACATAATTAGATTATTAACATATAATTGACTGAGAAGTTGTTTAAATTTCTCTCTTTTTGGAGTCTTTTTTTGTAAGGGTTTGAGATACTAGCATTCATTATTTTAGAGGGCCATTGCGCTGTTAAGTTTGTTAAGTTTAACTTAATTCACTGGGCCGACTGTTGGCAACATTTAAGGTGGAATGTTAACTTGTAATGTTCCTCAATGTATGAGTTGACGACATGAATCCATCAGCACCCCTTAAATGTCACTGTGACAACTCTGACCATTACTTTAGTTTTTATATGACAGACATTTTAAGTAATGAGTGGATCTTCAAGTGTTTATATATATTAATTTTGGCCGTGTTATGTGAACTGCACATATTCCAATCCTCACTCAGAGAAAAGAAAAGCGGAGCGTCGCTCCTGTGGGCTCCGGCAACACTAAACCCCTGAGCTTGTCTTAGAAGGACTAAATGCACAAACCTGCTATTTTTAAATATCCCATGGAGAGAGACTCTCACTGCAGCCTGTTTTATTTTGTCCTGAAAATTTTGGCATGCAGCCTCATTCTGTGGACGATAAACGGCGTGCAGAGCTGGGACAGAATCTCCTATATCTAAGACTGACCTGCTAGTCACAGGTCATGGCCGATCAAGCTGGAAATCAGTCGATACTGGTCACTAGCCGATTAATTGGTACATTCTCTAGTGTTATTGTGACAGCTGATTAGTGCTGCACATTGTATTCTTCACGCATCATAGAAACAAGGAGGTCTAGCTAGCATTAGCTGTCTCTCTTTCACAGGTTCAGTTGTGGTGACGCCAAAAACGTCAGACCGCCAGAACTCACAGCAATGGTTTCTTCTGTCCCCACAGCACTTCATATGTTAGGCAAAGTTGAAAAAAATGCTTCATAAACAGATTGGTAGGTTCTCTCTTAAGTGAAAAGCAGGTGTTAACAAGGGTCATCATTCTCCCAGTGAGTTCAGCTGATTTAATTTATTTACACCTGCAAGACTGGCTCAGATTCAGGACGCTGTCAGGTTGTACATTAATGGTGTGGCAGCACAGTGTGACATAACTCCAGTCAGTATGAGGCAGAAGTATCAGTATCTGCGGATATGTTATTCTGATATTAAGCCGGTGTTTGTGAGTAACATCACAGACCTCTGTGTTACAGAACTGCTCCATTTCCACACACCGCCAGTATTTCCCCGTCAGATGAAGCCATTGTTGTGCACGCTGAGCTGTAGCTTAAGGATGCGTGTGCTCGGAGATGTGAATGACTCTGATAAGAGCAGCCTCTGGCGTGGCATCCTTTCTCTCTCCGACCATCTGTCCCAGATTTCAATAAAAAGGAAAGTGTTGCGGTCAAGGAATCGTAACTAATTCAACCTTAAGGGTGGAGGGAAGAATCCAGCGCAGCCGGAGATGGAGGGGCTGTTGTTTTTGTTTTTAAAAAATATTGTGGCACAAGAGCACCCAGAAGCAATTCCTGTCATTATCCTGAAAACCAGAACTTTTGTCTCTGTCTGTTCTGAAGAAGTAACATGGGGTATTATATTTTTATGGATGTAGAATTTAATCAACTTTCCAGTTTCCAGACAGTTTCTGTTTCAGCACTGCCAGTATCGTGCTACTAACCTATAAAACCCACACCGTAGCATAACAAGTAAAACATCTACGGCATCATCACTATTCATGCAACATTATGAGTTGCGTGGCCGGCTCTGCTTAACCTTCCGAATGCCACAGCTCAGTTGTGTCCGAGTTTCTTCCTAATATCTGATTTAGAGGATTATATCAGTCAGCCTGCTGGATGATATAACGGGCCCTAAGAGGATCATTGCTTTGGCTTTTCCACGGGCTGCTGCTCAAACCCCGGGGCTTTCTCTCCGCCGTGCAGAGCTGATCATCCTCTGAGAGAGACGCTGCCTCGTAAAGAGCAGAGGTGCCTCAAGGGAACGCTACAACCCTTGCACACATTTTCAATATCTCTTAATCTCACAATGTTAGTGTCCATAATTGATGATGATGGCTTATCGGCAGTTTTGAAACATCTTATTTTGTTTGCCAAGATCTGAAATAATTAATCAACCAAAAAAAAAAGAGTCTGTGGCTAATTTGATAATCAATCACATCATCTGGTGATTTTTCAAGCAGACATACCAGATATTCTCTGGATCCAGCTTCCCAAATGTGAGGATTGGCTGCTTTGCTTTACCATTTATGACAGTTAACTCAATATCTGAGCACTTAGGAGACATTACTATGGGCCTAGAATTTTTCATTTTTTATTAATTTCAACTTACATCACTTAATTACACACAGGAGAAGTTTCAGTTGGTTGTAATCTGCAACCTCACCACTAGATGCCACTAGGTCTTTAATTTAAAAAGAAAAATCTATAATGAAAATAACTGTTAGTTGCAAGTTGTCATGTGTTCTAAAGTCCTCTGGGGCAAACTGCGATATGTGATATTGAGCTATATAAATTAAATTGAATTCAACTGAATTAATCTAATACAGTAATGGTGATCACATCTGTCCAGGTCAAATTGGTCACTGTAAGCGGATAATTATTATTTTTCTTTATTTCTTATGTAGATTACCATCTAAATTAAATTTGTATATTTATTACATTAATGTAAAGTAATGAAGCCGACAGCTTCACTATTTACTGGATTTTTGTGACTGTTTCAAAATACAGTTGTTTAATTACGTGACCGGGCATTACATTATTAATCCATACGATGAGGGTGGCTTCAACCCCAGGTGCTTTCCCTGTGCACATTTGTTTTCTGATACTTACACATTTATTTAGCAAGATAATCTTCACAAATGAACTCCACTTTTATGATTCTTTAAAGCGTAAATGCAATCACCAGAAGTGTAAAGCTAACGTTAGGCTATAAACGAGCTACGCTATGGTTGCATGTCTTAACGTTGCCACCACAACGAGACAGTAAAGCCGTGTTCAGTGTAATGGCTTTCTGTAGTCTCATTTACGACTATTTCTAAATGAAGAAGATGCAGAGAAATTGATTCACGCCTTCATTTCAAGCAGCCTTGACTACCATAATTCACTTTTTACTGGCTTCCCAAAAAACATCACTGAGAGACTTCAGCTCATTCAAAGCTCTGCAGCTCAGCTATTAACCAGAATCAAGAGGAGAAGGCGCATCAGGACAGTCTGAGCTGCTCTGCACTGACTTCCTGTTAGATTTACATTTGATTTTAAGGTCCTCTTCCTTGTACACAAAGCTACATTGCAGACTCCCTTGTTAACTATTTGCCTCCAAGAACACTGCGATCATCTGCTGCTGGTTTGGAGGTTTGGAGTGGAGGTTCCCAGTAACAGCTGGAAGAAGGTCAGGCATGCAGCATATGTCAATCACGCCACAAAGCTATAGAACACACTACTCATAGATATTAAGGAAGCTAGCTCGCTAAATATTTTTTAAAAGAAAGGTAGAAACTAATCTGTTCACATTAGCCTTTAGCTAGCTTTGACTGCCTGATACAGGTCTGAAACTCTTTCTTTTTATGCTTCATGCTGCTGCAACTCTCTTAAAATCTTACTTGATTTTATAATTTATAGTTTTACAGTTCTATGATTTTCTGAATCAGTTCTCTTTTATGTTCATTCTGTTTATAAGTGATGCACTCAGTGCTTATACTGCCCTTATTGTAAACCATTTTGTGCTGCATTTCTTGTATGAAAGGTGCTATATAAATAAAGTTTATTGTTATTAAAATGTATTATTTAGCAGCCGTCGTTTTTAAGACTCATAAAAGCTTCAAAATTCATGAGTGGGATATTTGCTGACGTATTTTATGTCGTTGAACAAAACATGAAAGTCTCTTAAGCTTGTGTTAACCACAGACCATAGCTAAAAACTATTTGACTTTGAGACGAGGAAACTTGGAGTGCTAAAACTCATGTCTGGGTTTTAGGACTCACTCCTGCACCACTCTATTATGGATCGCGCTCCATTTCAGATATGTACAAATCTGCACAGTTGTTGGAGCGAGTGATGTAGTCTCCCATCAGCGAGGCTGTGGCTGCTCTCTCTTCCTTCGCAGTCTGCTCAGTTTGGGTGTTTCTCCAACTCCCTCTTCATCACTGTCTGAGGGCGTGTGTCTGTTTCCCCCTCGGGTGAATTGTCACTGATGCGGTTGTTGCCTGAGTGCATCTGAGCGTGGCTGTATGTGTGTGCCAGTGGCTTCCCCCACTCTCCCCATCTCGGCCTTGGTTGAGTCACCTCGTCCCTCCCCCACTTTGAGTCTTACTAGACACTCTTAAATCTAAATGCCTGAACAAATGCTAGGTAGGAAAAGAGTGTGTGAGCCACATGGGCAAAGCTGCAAATGCAGCGTCCGTGCCGAGTGTCTGTTAAGAGATGAGGCGATGCATGGCGTGTATGCTGAAGTGAAATTATTCTCAAAAAGAAGCATGTTTTATTCAGACAAGATGAGTCACAGAAACGTCTGCCTCTTCTAATTGACCAAGAGCTGCATGTACAAAAGTTTTATCTTTTGTGTGTCATGTTTATTTCACCTGGACTTTATCATAGTATCTATTTTTCGTGTTGCCATCCTTTCCGTGCCTCATACTAATCTCTGAGCAATAATAAAAGATCGCTCTACTCGAACCAGTACTCTACATTTCTCACCATGACATTTCCTGCGTCGTCCCCTCCCTCTTTGAACACACTTCCTAAAGGCAAAGTGTAGGAGCACTTCAGCATTTCAGTCCTGCTTGTAGTTTAGAGGACTGTGTTTGCTGCTCACTCAGTATGCTGTTTTATAGAAGAGCAGTCTGCCAGTGTGTTGACGTTAGCAGCTGCTTTTAGGAAATTCAGAGGTCGGTAGAATGATCGTTTCAGGAAAAACAGATTCAGATGTGATCGCCAGTCTGACTGTATTCTGTGAGCTCTCCAACAACACATGGGTGCTGATTTCTGTCTCGAGAGGAGGACGTCAATGAATATATTAAAGGAGGTGAACCAGTTTTTTTACATTTCTAGTAAAGCCAATTTTATTGTTACTTCTACAGCTTGGTCTGCATTGGTCTACGAGCACAACACACCTAGATCTCAAGAATGAACTGTCTGCTACTAAGTTGCATTGTGGGTAATGTAGGCATCAGGATTTGAAAAGGAAGAAGAATGCGTGGAGAAAAAAACGACTATCTCAGTTTGTGCTGCATCGATCTTTTTTCTTTTTGATGTTTCTTTACCGTCCATCATGAGTCTGACAGTGTGATAGAGACTAGAAAGGAGAGTTTTGTTTTGTTTTTACAATTTCTGGCATTTTTAGACCAAATGGTTAATTGATTGATTGAGAAAATAATCATTAATTGAAGCCCCAGTTATTAAACATGATTCCGACTTCTAACAAAACCATAAAGTAGTGATAGTAACCGCAGTATTTTTTTTGCACTGCATCATTGTGATACAGGGACACATTGCCCTCAGAGCTGTGAGTCCGCTGCTCACTAACTGAGCCTCGTCACTACTAATGTCCCATCATAATGATATTTGGAGCCTTGTTGTGGAGGAAGAGGAGCCTGGCTCTCACTGCTGTTGAGTCTCCTTCTGTTTGAGCCTCTGGCTGCTGAAATCATCTTTTAAAAACATTTCTGCAAATGGCTTTTTGCATAACATGTTTTTTTTTTTGTTCTTATGTAATGTTTTTGACTTGTGTAACTTTTGATGCCTGATGTATTTTTCTGAACTTTTAGGCTTTTTTATTTGTCTTACAAGTGCTATTATATCATAAATGACAAAGATACATGAAGATGCCTGACACTGCATGGGATCTCATGGTTGAGTTATCTAAACAATCATGTGAATGTTTTAGGTATTACTGATACTGAAACTGAACTGTTCACCTTTTTAGCTTTGACTCACAGCTACTAAATGTTGTTGTTTTGGCTGGAAGAAGAGTCACGTATCCTTGGTAGTGTGTCATCCTACTCATAGCAGCTCCCTCAGGGCAAAAATAATAATTTTCGGTCATCTCCTGCTTTGTACCAATCAACGTTTAGTGTATAGATGAAAGGGTTTTCATACATTTTCAAGGAAACAGTTTTTGGCTCACTGCCAAAATTATTTTATTTTATTTATCAGTTTCATTTAAATTATTTTTTTCCTCGTGAATGAAAAACTTCCAGTGTTGTTTAAAAGAAGAGAAGCACCAAAAAAAACAACCCTTACCGTTTGAAATGCTTAAAAATCCTTATGTATGATCAACAGGTGTCAACACCAGGACCACCCTGCTCAGATTTCAGCGTGTTGACCGATTCTTGTGTGTGTGTGTGTGTATTTGTGTGTAGGTGGGGAATCAGCGTGTGGAGCTCACGCTGTCAGAGCTGCAGGAGATGGCCACACGGCAGCAGCAGCAAATCGAGGCTCAGCAACAGATGCTCGTCGCAAAGGTAGCGTCCTGTCTTCATTCTTTTATCTTACTGTGAATTGTATTCTGAAAAGCTGCAGCATCTTCCTGCTTTTCCAGTTTAAGTTGTTTAATCTGAAGCACTGCCTCAGAATGATGTGGAAATGGTGTCAGGAAATTGGCCGTTACTTAAACCTAAATGTTGTGTTCTCGAGGGCAATTTCCCATTAGTGAATAAACTCGTGACAACACTGGTGCTACAGATTATACCAGGCATTTTACAAGAAATGTTACTTGTCGATGTCGTTCAATAACTGTAGAGCGCTTACTTTAATCTTTGAAGTTAGATCTTTATTTGACTTTGATCAAAATGGAAAGGGAACGCTTGGCGTGACTGTGGCAGCGCCTGCTTTTCTATTTAATAAACTTGCTAAAGTTTTTTTTCATTTAGGCTGTGGCTCCGGCAATTCACATTCGGCGGTGGCTCCTTCTTTCTCTTCTTCTCTTTCTTTTTTTTTTTAGTCCGTGTTCTTTGTCAGAGGATGGCTGCTTCTTCCTCTAATATCCTCTTGGTCACCTCAACACTTGGGTTATGGTCACCCCGATAGTGCACATCCATGTATGTTGCCTTGCACAAAAGGTCCAGCTTGTTCTGGCAGAGCTCACTGCCACAAAGAGTAATAACTTAGCTGAGAGACAGGGCAGAGCGTACACTGATGCCTGACCTGTCATAGCTTGGCATCTTTCACATTTTGCGTAACATACACAGGCAGTCGGAAAGGTACGGGGAAGGTCAGATATTGTGTCATGCAGTCTGAGACACAGACACAGACTGGGCATTAGTTCAAGGCCAAGTAAGTCCAGTACATAGCCTCGAACCTTTCTGTTAGAGAGTAAATGGACTCCTGTTGCCCTGCTCTCATCCAAAGAGTCCCATCATGACCTGGAACTGGGGCGAACAGTTATGTAACAAATGTGATGGGAGGCAGCATGAGTCACTGTGCTAGGATTGTCCAGTTTGTCAGAATTCATAGTTCAGTCTTTATACAGGAACTCGTACACAGACATTGCAGTGTTTACTCATGTATGTAAATGATGCATGATTCCGAACACTAAGGATACTGCTGTTCCTCAGACTAATTATAAAAAGGAGATTTCATCTTGAAGTGGAAGGGAATAAGAACCTCCACACAACCAGTGTACCGGGCTTCTTCAGTGCACTAACTAAGTCTGACCGCCGTGCTTGTGGTGTGCTAATCAGTCAAGACCAGTCATGCAAGACGAAGCCCACTGTAGACCCGCGGATAGATAGACTTATTTATTGCCTTTGTTGTGGTGTCTGAAAAGTAGGCCCACATGAAGCCCTGCAGTCATTTGGAAACCTGGGCCTGTCATTTCCTATTTTAGGACCTTAACTGGAGCAATTCTCAGTTGGGTGGAGAGATGAAGTCATCTGACCCTTTCTTCAGCCTTCAGACAGTCTTGACACAGCACAGCATTTCATTTAGTGCATACAGTAGAAAGATTTAACCCAGTTTCAGGGTATGTCTACCACTGAGATATCTTGTAAGCTTTGGGGTGGGGCCTTCTCGCTGGTTTCAGTGATGAGACAATCTCACTGTTGGATGCAGTTTGACATCATTTCTTACCTCGTGGTTACTTGTTTGCCTATAAAACATCTCTGTCTCGTTCTCTGTAGGAGCAACGGTTGCGTTACCTGAAGCAGCAGGAGCGGCGTCAGCAGCAGAGCGTTTCTGAGAGTGAGAAGCTGCAGAGGCTGAAGGAGCGCGTGGAGAGCCAGGAGGCGAAGCTCAAGAAGATTCGGGCGATGAGAGGGCAGGTGGACTACAGCAAGGTCATCAATGGCAACCTGTGTAAGTGTACTTTCAATAATTTACTAACTCTGTTTTTAAACACTTGTGCTGTTGTAAATGTTTCTGACCAGGCCACCACAAATGACTACAATTTTGGGTATGAGGTGACATTATTATCTTGGTGTCAAATCATTGAATATATTCACATCAAGAGTTAAGGCCTTTTTTGGGGAACCTTGCTAGCTGAGTGGTTACAGCACATGCCATATAACTGCAACGTCCTGTGGTTGATTCCAGCTTTGGGACTTTTGTTGCATGTCATACCCCTTTTTGTCTCTCCCCCATTTCTACACTGTCCTTTAAAATGTCAGTGTCGAATAAAGGACCAAGGCCTGTTCACATCAAATGCGAATAATCGTGTGAATAAATCGCATGTCCATTTAAAAATTTAAACCCATCTATCTCTGTGAGTCTACTCACACCACAGCTGAAACTTTAATTTTCTGCAGTGCAGGGTTTTTTCTCTGCAGCTATTTCAACTTGTTCAAATTTCCAAAGCCTATTAAGCTAAGCCAACCGATAAAATAATGACTTTTGCTCATGTAATCAATAGATTTTCTTGGACTTCACTGTCATAATTCTGTTCATACTATCACGCAACAATATGGATATTCATGGCACAAAGTAGTGTCCTCTTTGACAAGTAAAATAAAGATTATAAAGACAACGAATACAAAGAGAACATCTGGGCAGCTGAACTTGTTTGTGATGGCAAGCAACCGACAAAATGGGTTAACATACTTGGTTGTCAAAGAAGTCACTTCCACGTTCATTATACGATGTTATGCTGTCGAAATTTTGCCACGTGTCAGACATTACATAGTCGTCGTCAAATGTATACTTTAAACCTGATCATAAAGGATAAGCAATAGTATTACTTTAACAAGCCGAGGAAGATGAGTATGAGCTCACTGTCTTTTCTTGAGAAATCCACAAGCCCTGGCATTAAAAGATGACCATTATAAACTGACAATTAAACCTTGCGTTGAAGGCCGTGCATCTCAAAAACATACGTACATGTATGATAAACAAATTTGGTGTGTGATCAGTCCAGTCATGAATGATTAAAACCAGTGCAATTAAGCTCAGCATTTACACTCGTTACAATGACATGAAGCCACCCATAGGAAATGTGACCACATTTTAAATTTTCTACGCATTATTTCACACTTGGAATAACGAGTCTGTCCCCAGTGTATAGAGTTGAGTGTGAGTTTATTGAAGTAAAAACAATGATGGTTGTGTCACAGTATAAACATTACATTTTCGGTGGAATGCACATTTTAGTATCAGCCTTGGTGCGGAAGCTTTTTAAACGTGAAAAATCATCAACGGATATTCTGTATTTTCATTTAGTTTTTTAATTTCGTCCCTGATGTGAAAAGGCCTAATTGTGCTCAGAGATTAGGAAAATAAAGACTGAACTAATTTGCTAATTTTAAAGAAGTCACCCTGCATGTGGGTTACAAATAAGGTGATAATGTTTCTTCATTTCTCAGCGGCAGAGATTGAGCAAGTCAGCGGCCTGTTCCAGGAGAAGCAGGCCGAGTTACAGTCAGCAGTGTTGAGGGTGGAGCAGCTCAGCCTGCAGCTGGAGGACCTGCGGAGGGGAAAACTCAACGGCATACAGACCACTCTGGGTGGCCAAGTAACTGGTGCTGCAGCCCTAGAGCTCCGTAAACTCTACCAAGAGCTTCAGGTACTGAGAAGTAGTTCCACCCCTGACTGCAGTGATGGCAGCATCGATTGTTCCATACCTGCACCTGAACTTGTAAATGTGTCTGCATTTATCAACCACAGATTAGGAACAAGTTGAACCAGGAGCAAAACAGCAAGCTGCAGCAACAGAAGGAGCTTCTCAACAAACGCAACATGGAGGTGACGCTCATGGACAAACGCATCAGCGAGCTGCGGGAGCGCCTCTACAAGAAAAAAGCTGAGGCACGTCAAAAAGAAAACCTTCCTGTAAGACTAAGAGCGCTCAACTTACCTCCTTATTAAGACTGTTTCTGTTGAAATGCTTCTGACAAATCTCCTGTCCCAGTAAGAAGTCAGTCCAGACACGCCAGATGTTCATTATAAAGTCAAATTCAAAATTGTAATTAGCTTTTTAAGTGGAAACTTGTGGACAAAAGTTTTTGCTCATGTCCCTTTTGGGGCTCCATGAACCATCTGCAGTGAGAAAACTATTTGCATAAGGAAATAACTTTTGGTGACTTGGGAACTCTTCTTGTTATTATCTCCTCTACATGTTGATTGTTTCCCCTGTCAGTACATTTAAGGTGTGAATCATTTTCCTTTTTACAGCTGAACAGAGCCAACGGGCCTCCCTCTCCTCAGCCAGCTCCTGGTACTCTGGGCCGTGTTGCTGCTGTGGGGCCATACATCCAGGTCCCTGTACCGGGCCGACAGGAAGGCTACACCATACCACCTGATCCACTGAAGCCTCAGACTTTGGGTGTTAATAACCAAGCCAACCAGGCCCGCACCCCCAAGTCAGGTTGGTTAATACTCATAGAATTATAAACGCAGTGCAGAATTTTTTCACCCAAAATGCAAGTCACTGTAGTAGGTGGATACCAGGTGATACTTTATATTAGGTGAAGTTTTAGTTGAAGATTTGAGTGAATTTCTCGTCTTTTTCCTCATGAAGAAAGCAGGAACATGGTCACGGTCAGTTAGACAAAGCAGATGAGAAGCTTGGACACATGAGGCCCCAAAGAAAGAATTTTTACGGCACATGTTAACTACACTTCTTGCATGAAAACATTGTGATTGAAATTCCTTCCTGGGCTCCAACTGTTACTGCTTCCTTCCTACCTGACTTCTCAGTTAATTCTCCACCTGGACTTGATTCCTGTGATTTCCTTTTTCCTTCCTCTCTAACCTCCGTCTCTTCCTCTTCCTGTGTTGTGTATACTGTGATTCCCTTCCTTTTCTCTCCTCCTCTCTCATGTGTCTGTGCTGTCCTGTCTGTGTAACGTCTCTGTTTCACCGGGGGCGGGGTGGGGGCGACTCTTCCCGGGGCAGACGGTGTGCGAAAGCCTCCCGGCCCTTGGAAAGTGTCAGATTTAGACATCGTTGTGGACCCGGTACCCCCGTCCCTTCCAGAATCACACCCAGGCACTGGAGCCTCCACTGGCTCCGACGGCACGTCCCGTGAGTGCACAGCGCTGCATCAGCAGAGGGATGGCACTTCCTGAACCTTCTCTCTCGACTGTAGCACGGGATCCTCAGCATGCACTGGAGTTTTTACTCCAAACAACACCCTAATCTTTTAAATATAGTCAGTTTGATTGGCCAACGCCTTGAGCCACATCTTAAGTCACCAACTTAGGTTTTCATGCTCCACCAAACAGATTAAATTTAAAAGTAATGAAACCTATTTCCTCAACCAGGCGAATCAAAGCTTACATGCACAGCTGGGGAATCTGAGGAGAAAATGAGCATCTGTGTCTGGTTAACATGAACAATGGCTGACTGATGTAAGCATCCTTGTTTGGCATCATTAAGCTCTCCTGCCAGTGCAGCACTGAGTCAGATTTTTCTCTGAACTGGAAGAGAGCACATGTTGACATTTCATCTGAAGTGTTTCCTCTGTGGATTGGCTAATGACGTCAAAGAAGCGGGGTGCCATCTTGAAACACTTTCTGCCATCTCCAGATTTGACAGTCCTAATCGTAGCTGAAATCATACCTCATGTGGAGAAAGTGTCAGTGACAGAGCACTGCTGATCCCCGTGCGTGTTTGTACACTAATGAGAAGGTTCAATGAGTCGAGTGCCTTGTGAATTTATACATGCGAAGCAGTCCAAGATTTTTGTTCTAATTTCATAACATCCCCAGCCTGCCTAACCTTAACCTTCACACCACGTTCTCACAACAGCCGAGCTGTGAGAATCATTTTTAGTTGTCACTTAACATGCACAAGAAAATCAGCTTGTACATGTTAAAATGTCATCGGATTCACTTAGCAACTGTCACTCCTGATAATCTGTGAAGACCCACATCAAGCTGTTTCCTTCTAGACTCTGGTTAGTGTTGGTAGAACTGCTTAATATAACTGTGTTAAAGCTGGGGTAGGCGGTTTTATTTTGGCGTCACTGGGCAAAAATCCCATAACAACCTTTGAGCATATTGCGATTCAAGAGGTCGTATAGGAAACTAGACTTCTTCTCATCCTCTTGGCTGTTTTCAGGCTTCAAAATCTAGCCCGTGACAGGAGACTTTGGCCAATCATGTGTCATTTCAGACAGAAGACGTTCCTATTGGCTGTTTTACAAATTCAGATGCTTGTGCATGTCCCTTCGGTGAAAGCCTGATTCAATAGCGGAGAATCCTGCAGAAGGTTCCAGCATTGACAACAACTGCCTACACTCTAAGGCAACCTAAAAATGCAACAATGACTTATCAAAAAGAGGGTCTAAAAGAAAGTCTGACAATAAAAGGAAGCATGTGTCAATATCGGCGAAGCGTTTCAAAGATGAAGATAAATGTTGCTATCAGTTTAACCTTCTGCCAACCAGGGCCAAAGGCTCTCAGCTGCATTTCAAGTTCACCTTTGTGTAGCTAACGTTAGATAGAGCCTCGGATCACAGTGGATCCTCCGCCTCACTCCCCACTGCTACAGACAACCTCTTTCGGAGGAGAGTGGGAAGCAGGTCCAAAGACAGACTCGCAGTCAGCGGCCGCAGCAACCTGGATCTAACCTGGGCAAACCCAAGCTCTGGGGAACCGGACAGCCCCGACTCCTTGCCAGATCAGCAAACTTTCTGTTGCTGCTGTTACACAGACTAGACTGGTGCTGCCTCTGGTCACCAGACTGCTGTGACATCTGGCACTTGGGGGTTTCCGCTGGCTGAATTCACGCTGCTACAGCCGACAACCGAAGCTCTGTCTTGGAACTGCTGCCCGGTCTCCTCCAAGGGAAGCAGTCCAAAGCCATGGGGAGTGATACGAAGAGATTGTGGGGTGGCTAGCTGGCTAATTCTTGTCTCATTTGTGGTCTGATAAACAGACAGAGAGGGACAAGGAGGGGCTGAGCAAATGAGCTGCACCCAATTCTGTTATGAAATAATATTAAATGAATCAATATATGGAAAAAAGTGGGTTACTGTATTAAGTGCGTTCATATGGCCGTCATCGTCTGGTGGCAGGGGCTCTGCACAGGGGAGAGCTGCAGGAGGAGGGTGTATTTTCAGAGTCTGCCGTTTTATGCCTTTTCCAGATTTCTGCCTACCCCAGCTTTAATCTTTGGCAATGCTACATTGAAGAAAAGACGAGAAACTGCTTTTCAAACAGATTTCCAAAGCACCCACACTAATGTAGATCTACTGTGTTGTTTACTTATTTGAAGTTAGCATAGGTACTAAACCGCATATTGGAAATATGAATAGCCATAATTGGCTTTTGAGATTTTTTGGGTCTATAAAGAGTCGGTTGTCATATTATACAACCAATTTCCAAAGGAATTGTACCACAATTATCGCTGTTGTTTTGTTGTGTCTTCCTTTTCCCATCCTCTTTCTTTTCAACCTATCCCTGCATCATTTTTTATCCTGTACATATATATTTTTTTAAAGTAATCAGTTTAGTCATCGAGACAAGTGGTACTGACAGTCCCTGAATCTTCTACTAAATTGCAATTTAGTTATACCAAATGTAACTAAATTAAAACACTAAATACAAGTACACAGTAGTAAAGTACTAATGCACATACACTCATTACCATCATTGCTGTCAAGTGAAGGCTCAGGATTTTTGTCCTATTGATCAATAGCCCCTCTTAAAACATTTAGTGTTTTTGATCAGTTTTACTTTAACAGGTAACTCTGGTATGTTTTTTAACCTGGACCCTATTTTCACGTTATTGTGTCTAACTAATGGGAACAACTGTTTTTGAAATTGGTTGAGCATCGAGCAAGAGGACTGCAGCTGGCAGCGGCAAAACAGGCTGCAATGTAACCACTCTGCGCATGTAGGGACCAGCAGTTTACGTCCACTAAAAGGGCGTGTTTTTGCAACTGACAGGCTCAGATTGTTATTTTAAGTGTCTGACTAGATTATCACTCTATCAACAAAGCCACCAGACTCTGAATTAAACTCTCTCTTTAAATAAAAAGTAATTCTGTCATCGTAATACACACCTCAAATTCGACAGAAACAAAATTAAACTCACAAAATACCTGTCTTGGTTCGTCATTCCACCCTTGATTCACCCAGTTGGACATGAAAATGCACTGGCTCCATACATGCAAAATTATTTTTTTATTTAAATGGTGGATTTGGGGATAGAGATTTCGTGGCTGTTTCTGGTTCAATCTAACACTTACATTTTCCTCTTACCCCCAATACAAAAGGGTCTATCTCAGTAGGGATCATATCTATGTTGTTAACAGACACTTAGAACAAATATATGAGCCTGTCAGGGGCAAAAACAAGCACTTTTCATGGACATACATTTGTTGTTTTTAGTGGACGCACATTTGTTGTTACATTGCAGCCTACAGCCCATTCACTCAGTACCGGACCAATTTAAACAAATGTTGTTCCCATTCGTCACTTTAAGATGAAAAAATAGTGTCCAGGTTGAAAAATACCAAAGTAACCCCCAAATAAGAAGGTAGGACATCATGCAAATCTTCTGTACAAGAGATTAAGAAATGTTGCAGTGTGCCAGATGTACGAAATTAGAGAAAGACAGGCAACTGTCCCACAATAGTTAAAGTGCCTCCCAAAACAGTCACCATAAGGAGGATTTCTGTCTATTACAAGAGCAGTAATGGACATGAACTATCACAATCTTAATGCTATTTATCATTAGCATTTTAAGTAAACGGTGCATTAAGACATTTCTCTTTAAGACCATTATCTTTTCTACAGGCAGTCACAGTTGGGGTTGTATGAGTAATAGAGCCTTTTTGCAGGAATATGGGATTTTTAGTTTGGTTATCTTTGCTCATACATGTACTGGGTGCAAAACTGGCTGGTGATAGACAAAATCCACTAGCCACTTGCATATTTTACCAGCAATTGGCAAGTGAACTTTGTACCCTGCATGTGAAAGATGCTGAATTCATATTAAACTCTTTGAATGTCTCTTAATGGTGTCTGGTTAATAGGATTGGCTTTTGAAAATCCTGAACCCTCCATTTAACACCACTACTGGGTCAAAATGGTACAGCTATGTTTTATATGTGTGTAAAATGTTCACGCTCATGTTCTTGAAATAGCTTCAATAATATTCTACTTTATGTGGTTTATCACACAAATTGACATGTTTAAAGTATGAAATATAAAATCATGTTACCATTTAGACCTGGTTCTGGTGGACATGCGTTGTCACTACCCTGAGACGAGAAAGAGGCTCATGCTTCTCAGACCGCCTCGGTCATGGGGTTTGGTCTTTTTTTCTGGTTTGCAACTCACTGACTGTGTCCTGTTTGTGCCGTAGCTAATGATACTGGTTGGCCTACTTTAGGCAAGACCAGCACATCGCTAAAGCCTCCTGAGAGACGAGACTCAGGGACTGATACCCAGGGCAAGAGCCCTCCCTCAGGCTCCCCCATCGCTCCAAGTGCAGAAAAGGTTTGTTCTCCTTCTTCTAATCTGTCTGTTGTTTTGCAGTTATTAACCTCCTGATGTGATGTCACATCTATAAGGAACATGTTTTAAGATTGAGATTGTGCTAGAGATTAAATATAATTCAAGATTTAGATCCCATTTCTCTAACATTTTTTTATTGGTGGATGTTTTCATGCCTCTTCACAGGTGCTAGACTCCAAAATGGTCGTGTCCTCCCCAGCCATATCCAAGCCACAGCCGCCTCCCTATGGCTCCCACCTCACCTCCGCAACCTCGGCCAGCTCTTTGGAGCGGCGCAAGGATGCGCCTCCTCCACCTCGCCCGCTTCCAAACCCACCAGCTTCTGTGTGGCCCCGCGTCCCCCCGTCCACAGGCTCGTCCTCCCAGCAGATCCAGCAGCGAATCTCGGTGCCGCCAAGTCCCACCTTCCAGCCTAATGCACCGCTTTTCCCTCCTGGGCTGAGCGAGCGACTGGATCCCCCACCAGCTGTGGCAGTACGCCCCTTTATGCCAGACAGAGGATCACGGCCTCAGTCGCCTCGAAAGGGCCCGCCTACAGTGAACTCCAGCTCCATCTATCACATGTACCTCCAGCAGGCAGCGCCAAAGAGCCAGCCACTCAAGCCTGCTCTCAAAGCAGGTAAGAGATGGGTTTGAAGACATGGTCCAGCATGTGTTTTTTTGTGATGGGGTAGTTTGATAGCTAAATGTTGAATCCTTAGAATCAGGCCTCATGGTCTGTATTGGGATTCAGTGTCTCTCTTAGTATGGCTGACACCTGTTAGATGTAGGACTTGAACACCAATTTTTTGTGTAAAGGTCATGTGCTTGTTCCATTAACCTGCCACGTCTTGCCTCCTCTTTAGACTATGTTGCGCTTTATACTAAGTCACCCAACTTTCTGGCAGCACATTTATGGGTTTTTATGTAAATATCCCACCTAAATCTCAGAGAATATCCCAGATTGGCTAGTACTAGCCCTAACCATGACAGCTTTGCCCTAATCCTAACTGCTTCTGACCTCAGTGCATCAACGTAATGAGTGCTGACCAATCACAGCACGCAATGGGACACATAATAACGCATAGTAGGGATGGATGTATTTAATTTTTTGTGGGTAGTGGTTAATAAAAGGGAAATGACAACAGTTTTGACTTGTAATTCTTGTTACATCATGTGTCAAGAAATTGTGTTTTTAGCTCACCTCATAGATAGTATATCTGGGAAATAGTGATGGGCAATTTCAACTTTGCCATTTTAGACTGCTGACTGTTGGGGTGATCAATGACTTACAGATGAATTAATAATTAAAATAGAGATGATGTTAGTGCCTTCCAATTTAACACGACACTCTCTGTTTGTCTCTAGTATATGGGAAGCCTGTTCTCCCGCCCAGCTCGACACCTCCCTCGCCTCTGCCTTTTGTCCAGGCAGGAGGGGCCTTCCCATTGCTCCAAGGCCACTCCGGTGGTGAGGACACTTTGGACGGAGAGTTTGATGATCATGAGTTCTTCCAGCACCCGGAGCCCTTAGCACCTCCTCCCAGCGTGGAGAACATCCCACGACCACTCAGCCCTACTAAGCTTACACCCATGGTACACTCCCCGCTGCGCTACCAAAGTGACGCCGATCTGGAGGTGCTCCGGAAAAAGCTGGCCAACGCTCCAAGACCGCTCAAGAAGCGCAGCTCAATCACAGAACCAGAGGGCCCCAGCGGACCCAACATCCAGAAACTGCTCTACCAGAGATTCAACACTCTCGCAGGAGGCATTGAGGGGAATGGAGTCAGTGGATCAGGGGGTGGCAACGGTGCAGGAAATGGAACACCATTTTATCAGCCCACCAATCCTCCTGCATATCTGGGAGGCGACGCTGCGGCCGATACAGACAATGGGAACCTCCCCTCTGAGACGCCGCTACCACCACCACCAGGGGCAGAGGAGGCAGGCTCTGAGGCTCCGCCTCCATCTACCGACGCTAATGACAACGATCCACTGCCCTCGCCACCAGAGCTGGATCCCGCTGAAGCAGATGAAGCAGAGGACGACAACAATAACAACGTGGGAGGCTCTGAGGCATCGTTGCCCAGCCCTGTGCTAGAGGTGACCACTCCAGAAGAGAGTGGCACAGCTGCCTCACAGCCCCTGGTGAGAGACACATTGATTTATCATTGCATTTAACCTCTTCCACTTCATCCTCCCAACTATAGGGCCATTCTTGTCCTTTTAGGGGGGGGCAGGGGATATTTAGGGAGAGTTAGTAGCCCTTTTTTAGTTTGTGGTTGTAAAGTTTCATAAGGCTTTGATTATCCCAAAGATCACAATAGGTCTCATATACATCGATGCCCATTTTTAAATAAACGGTCTCTCCACAGTGAAATGGCTACTTTGGGTCACACATGAATAAAACTAGGCTCATTTAATCCACAAGAGTCTCATCTTTCCAGTCATACCCAATTTATGCAATTCCAAGACTGTTTAGGGACCTCAGTGTGCCAGAATATGCAAATACAGTAGGCAAAAATAACACATTTGTACTGTCTTAAAAAAGTGGCCTGGTTTTTCCCCTCACTGCATGGAATTAGCATAAAGTGGGCATGTCTGTAAAGGGGAGACACGTGGGTATTTATGGAACCCATTTTCATTCAGATAGCTTGAGGTTAAAGGTCAAGGGACCCCTGTGAAAATGACCATGCCAGTTTTTTCGACAAAATTTAGCTAACTTTAGGGCATCATTAAGCGACAAGCGTGACACGGTTGGTACCAGAGGATTCTCTGAAAACGCCGCCTGCTACAGCCTCTGAAAGATGGTAACGTTAGCCGAGGACAGAGCAAAAGAGGTTACTCATGACTCCCCTCTGCATCTCTACAGGAGAAGCGCACAAACCTGAAGAAGCCAAACTCTGAGCGCACTGGTCACGGCTTCAGGGTGAAGTTCAACCCTCTGGCCCTCCTGCTGGATGCCTCACTGGAAGGAGAGTTTGACCTCGTCCAGAGGATCATCTATGAGGTATGCAATAACTCTGTGAGTATACTTTTTAATTCTTTGTATCTGACTGTCGAATAAGGACTCATATTTTCATCTGGCTGCTTCTTTTTCTTCCAGGTGGAGAATCCCAGCACTCCCAATGACGAGGGCATCACGCCCCTCCACAATGCAGTGTGTGCGGGACATCACCACATAGTCAAGTTCCTGCTGGATTTCGGTGTGAACGTTAACGCTGCCGACAGTGATGGATGGTGAGTGATGGCCCATGTTCGAAAGAAATTTACTGCAGTTTGATTTTCCTGTTGCATCCATATACATTTATGTTTGTTTGCCTGAACAGGACTCCACTTCACTGTGCCGCGTCCTGCAACAGCGTTCATCTCTGCAAGTTGTTGGTCGAGTCAGGGGCCGCCATTTTTGCCAGCACCATTAGTGATGTGGAGACGGCTGCAGATAAATGCGAGGAAATGGAAGAGGGTTACATCCAGTGCTCCCAGTTTCTATACGGTGAGAAACCCACCAGTCGGTCCAGTGTGCACAAAAGTGTTTGCTTCAAAATGAAAGTTTTGTTCTTATCCCTTGACCTCTGTCAGTCCTGACTTCATTGAAGTTAAAAATCTTGGTGTGATACTGACAGTCTGCTTTGGACTCTCTGGTGCAGGTGTTCAAGAGAAGTTGGGCGTAATGAACAAGGGGACAGTGTACGCTCTGTGGGATTACAAACCCCAGAACCAAGACGAGCTGGCGTTCGGCGAGGGGGACGCCATCACCATCCTGCGACGACAGGACGACAGTGAAACAGAGTGGTGGTGGGCGCGACTGGAAGACAACGAGGGCTACGTGCCCCGCAACCTGCTGGGGGTAAAAACAAAATACATTATGTGTCACATTTGTCCATCAGGGGAAGTGTGCTTCTACTAAAACAAGATGTGGCGTTTAGCTAATAGAGTTGTAAAGGCTAGAACAATCCGGACATGTGAGTATGGTTAGCAGGCGACTGTTTGCACCTCCTACAAATATCACCTGCATCTGGGAGGATTTTTGCCATTCAGGCATTTGTCTAGTGTATCCTGAGAGAACTTTACACACTTTACAATATGGTCCCACCTGTTGTGAGGTATTGGTTAACCAATTTGTTGCTCTCCAGTCTGCTTCAGATGGGCTGTTGGATTCAGGTTGAGGGATCAATGGAATTGTAAATTATGGAGATAGAGCGTTTCTGAATCCATCATGGACCCAGGAGGGTGGTTAGGGAAATGTGTATTTAATATATGCAGCCCTTAATGACATACTGGCCATTCCCATGAGCTGATTGGCTGGTTAAATTTCTACTTAGATGCAGTGGCACCCCTCGGCTGGCTGCTTTGGGGTGGCGGCACTGTTGGGAGAAGTTTGTCTGAAGGCGTTTCTGCCAGAAAGCCTTTTAGACAAACTTGGAACAACCTGAAATTTTAAGAAAAAGTATAAAATCCTGCTCTGCCCTTCTAAGTTTCGTAGACAAAACAGTTGTTTCTTTGCTAGTCACCATTATTATCTTGAACCTATGGCACTTGCTTTTATTTCATGTTACGTAACAACTTGTCGTCAGCTTGACATTCACTTCACCTGTCCCTCCTGTATCCTGTCATGAACACAAAAACTACACTTACACACACTGAGAGTGGGTCAATAGTGATGACTGAGAGGAAATAACATCTGTATGAGTCTCTACATTGTTAGTTAGGAATATCCTTCATATTATGTCTTCAAACTTCGCTTGACAACTTTTGAAACACATTGAAACACATGTAGTGACAAAGTATTTTAAACAAACACGAACAAGTCACATTATCGATGTTTAACATTACTTCTTCTGTTTGTTTCCTGTTTGCAGCTCTATCCTAGGATCAAGCCTCGTCAGCGCTCGCTGGCATAGTGTCTCACTCCGCTGACCTCTGGCGAACAGCTGGACTAGTGACAAAACCAAGAGCAGAGAACAAAGGAGCCTGGTGCTCTGTCTCTTCTCCCCGTGGCCATAACCTCCCCCCGGCCTTGTGCTTCTCACAAATTCCTTTTTCTCTGAAGCAGCAGGCACCGAACTCTGACACACATATTTACATCTGCACACACACATAGACGCACACGCAATGAAACACAAGCACTCCAAATGCGAAGATCTCTTAAACCACCCCATCCTAACCCCCCCTTCCCCTCCTCTCCCCACTCTATCATTGTCCCAACTTGATTTTACCCTGACTCAGTGTCAGCTCTGTATCAGACATCAACTTGAAGAATAAAACACTAACCCTTGTCTCAGTATTTCTCGCAGTGTTCACACTTCTTCAGCCATGACTTCTATGGTGGCACGGGTTTACACAACACTACATGATGACTGGAAAATCCTCTCCTAGTGAAATGTAATTTTAGTTGTAAGACATTATATGTTTTTTTTATGCCAATTTGATCCCCTTGCACAGAAAGCAGAAAATCTGCTCTGTGTTTGATTTTTCTGTAGTCTAACCACCAAAGATGAATATAGATTTAAAAACTTAAACTCTATGACTCCTTGCAGAATAGCAGAGGAGTGAGATAATCAGTTGATTTGCTGCTACCAGTAACAACTCCCAGGAGTTGGTTTGAAGTCCTTCTAGAAATTCCCAGAAGAGGAAAATAGAAAATGTAATTGTAAATCCTCCATTTTAACTACACAGGCCAGTCAGAACAAATCCAGCATGTTGAAGCAAAGATGAATAAAGACAGATGGCTCACAAATGTTCTTGAATCACATTTCAAGAACATCATTGCAAGACTTATTTTTTCATTCAGTGACCACATTTACATGCGCAAAATATTCTGGTGTTTGCCCTTACTCTGAAAAAACAGTATTCCCCTTTAGGAGTTTACATGGCTAATGAAAAGGTATATTCCACTAATAATCCTGTTTACATGCAGCAGTGCATACTTCAATTAACATGCCCTAAAATGGCTTTGATCATGTCAAAATATGGAAAAGAGGAATGACTAGAAACCCTGGTGCCAATTTGCGTCTATGCCATCGGTGGCAGACTTAATCGACCAAACACAACCTCCCTCTTTTAGTCCCTCAACCACCCTCTTAAAAAGGTCAGCGTTGACTGAGAGTGATAGAGAAGGTGGAAGGTGGACTATTGCATGCAATGTTTCTGTAAGTTATTAATAACTGAGAATGCTGCGAGTCTGGCTGCATTACTTGATCCAAAGTTAGCGCGTCATTACACATGTTAGCAGCAGGTAACGGTCCACATTTCATAATTTCGTCATCTGTTAGTACTTCTTGTCAGTCAGCCAGTTAAATTGCTTGAAGCGGGGGTCAGTGACTGTAAGAAAGACACTGACCTCATCTTTGTTTGACACTCGCCACCTCCTTTAATTTCCTCCACCAGTTTACTGATTTGGATGTCAGTTACTATAGCAACAATTGACTGTTCAAAGCATTCGGGTCAGTACAAACTGTGACGCACATTCTGAATTTGTTGTATATGTGTCCAAAAAATGCTCCTAAACCCAGCTATGTCTTGATCGGAAAATGCTTTGTTTGGGAAAATAATGAATAATGATAATTCAGAATATTCTTTTTTTTTTTTTTTTTTGTTAAGATATTTTTTTGGGCAAGGCAGGGCAAGGCAATTTTATTTATATAGCACCATTCATACACAAGGCAATTCAATGTGCTTTACAAGGGAAATACGTTAAGATAAAACATTAAAGGAACAATACATCATTAAAAACAAAAGCTAAAAGCAAGAAAAACAGTGCAGAAAATGCATTTAAAAAGCAAACATAAAGCAAAAGCAACAGCAGACAAATATAAAAACAATAGCTACAGATTATCCTAACAATAAGTTACATTGGGGCATTTTTTGCCTTTAATGGACAGGACAGTTAAGTGTGAAAGGGGGAGAGAGAGAGAGAGAGATAGAGACATGCAGCAAAGGGCCACGGGCTGGACTCGAACCCGGGCCTCTGCGGCAACAGCCTTGTACATGGGGCGCCTGCTCTACCACTAAGCAACCGACGTCCCTAATTCAGAACATTCTAACAGAATATGCTGTTTACACGACCCCAATGAAATCCAGAATATTGTCTTGTTCAGAATAATAGTGGAATATTGGTGCGCATGTAAACACAGTCAGTGTCATCTGTTCAGAATCTGGAAGCGGGTCATACGACAGATGATTCAGTTTTTCTGTAATACGAGATTTCAAGATGTATGAGTGAAAAACACTGAATGAAAAATCCCCAAATTTACACTGAATTTATATTTTTGGTAAGCTGGTGATCTCTGAAATGAACGGTTCATCTGCCATAGTTTCCAAAAGATATTGTGATGGAAATTAGAACAAAGTACGGAGCCCCTAAAGTCCCGAAAGGTCATATTATGTTGTGTGCACAATTTAATTATCTTGTTGGAACAAGATAAAAAGAAAATGTCACTTTTCAGGACTTTAAAGGCTCCGTAATAAGCAGTATTTTTGCTTTACCAAAAAGATTGCCAAATGAGAAACTGTCTGCACGTCTGTAGATTGTGTAAAAATTTAAAAATGTAAAAGATCTCTTACTAAAGGTATTGCAGGAATTAGGAATTGGGCGAAAAGTTGTTTTACAGTTTTAATTCCACAGTTGTGAGGTGGGTAAAAAGCAGCTCCACATGTACATGAAGATGTTCTTGAAGGTGTTTTTAGGTCATTTACAGTTTGAATAGTGTTTTTAGGCATTTATAATAAGTTGGTCCTTACTTCAGAGATTCATTTTTCCAACTTCTGCCACCTGATGAGATTTTTGCTTTTGTTACGATTTAACGTGGCAATGTGGCGAGAAGACCAGCGAGCGGTATCTTTACATGAGGAAATCCAGACACTGCATCCCAAAAAACACTATCACAAGCTTTGTTTACCCCACTAGACAAAGTTAACACTCAATATTAATAACTTGTGTTTTCTACCAGCTGCTAAGTAGGTCTCTGGTCATCTAACGTTGCAGTTCTGTTTTTGTGGCTGTGACAAACCCCACTTGAAACACTTAAATCTCAGGACCAACATGGTGCTGCTGACACTGTTCCACCACTAAACTAGTGATCATATATTCACTCTCAGTAAACATCACCTTCATTTGAGCAGCGAACCAAACAAAAACAGTCCAAAATTTAAAAAAGATTTAAAAAAAAAAAACAACAAACTGATAATGATGAAGAAACGTTTTTTGTGTCTGAAATGTAAATGTTCAGATTTGCTTCAGACAATCCTGAATTTGCCCAGTTCTCTTCCTCCTTTCAGCTGCCCCCCTTTCAGGTATACACCATTCCAGTAACACTAAAACATGTGTTATCTGTCACATTAATAAACATCTAGAGTCCATCATCAACCTGTTCTGAACCTTGAGTGACTGAGTGTTACGCCGAGTGTGCTAGTGGCCCAGGCTTTACCATGGCTTAATCTGTACATAGTGTGAGGAGATGTGTTAAATGTCTGTTTGCTGTATGGACAAGTGGGCTTTCTGTATAAACGCTGTACTCACACATTCAAATTCTGTAAATGTGAACAATAAAACAGAAGCTCTGGCATGAATAATGGTTCTCTGTGTCGTTAACAGTGCAGTGTGTTTGAAGTTCGTCCTCAGGTAATAACTGAATGACTAAACTAAATAGAATAAATTCGACTCTGTTGAATACGTTTATTACAGAGTATTTGGGCTATGTTCCAGATTTCAATTATAAAGTTGCAGAAAATTTATTTCATAATATAAAAATGGTGTAAAAAAAATTCAATTGCACAACAAATAAATAAATGGAAAAGAAATAAATAATGAAAGCAGAAATCTTCAGGGTCTGCTGAACAATTGGAGTAAAACTGAAATGTCAAAAACATTTTTATAATTTTTGAGTTTTACTTTTTTTTGTGGTAGTCAAGTATGTTCGAAAACAGTTACCTTTAAACATAAATGCGGAGGGTTGTCTTTTAATCCAAATCAATTCTGGCATTAAAAACTACAGTGATCAAGTAAAGGTCAACCACACACACGGGTAATGGTGACATTTTTAACCAATAGGAAAAGACTTTATGTGACACTCGACCAATCAGATCAGCAGATCGTCTCCCCGCGTGCGCACTGCGCAGCAAAACCCTCAGAGGACCGGCAAGACCATTATTCCTGTTATTTTTACAATCTTCATGCTTTACAACCTCTATTAACATGGTAAGTATGAATTATTGTCAAGTTATGATTTATGTAACCGGGTGAAAAACTGTAAAGTTTTACTTTTTGTGCCAGCTATCAGGTAAATTAAGGTACTGAATCGGTGTTAGCTAACATTAATGCAACCGGTAACGTTAATGTCAGAATTTTAGCCAAGGTAACGTAACGGTCAAGTTAGGTGACGTTAACGTTACAATGACAAGATGGAGGACGACAGTTTAATCAAGTTTGATGTTGTAAAGGATACCTGAATAGTGATTTAGTGAATTAAGTGTATCTTAACTGGATTTTAGTTTTTTGATAAATGGAAAGACACCGCTTAAGACCAGTTTTGCCCGGAGGTTTGAGATGCTGGTTGTTCTGTTACCGTTAAACAAAATAGCTCGCTAACTGACAGATTGGACGGATAAACCGTTGCGCAGACAGAGCTAACGGTTCGCCCAGTCTTTAAAGCTAATTCGTGTTAGAAGATTGTGCTAACTGTTAGCTCTGTCTTTACAGTTTAACAAATATTTCAGTCAGATGAAAGGAGGAGTTTTTTTTAGCTAAATGGACAGTTTCTATAACCAGTAAAGAAACAATTAGCCTTATTGTTAATTAAGATAATCAGTGTGTAGTAAACACCTCAGTTGTACATTTTTGACAACCGTACAAATTGATATAAATTTGTGAACAATCCAGTGATTCTTAAATGTAAGTATTCTTTAAATTGGGCTGAAAATTCTCAGTTGAGGTCAGTAATGGTGCAGTTTAAGTATTTTTGTTCGTCAGATTTGGATATAATCAGACACTTGTAAGCCATCCACTGATACTGCAAGTTTGATAAAATGCTATATGATGAAGTTTGTCCTCCACAAGCACCGTTTAGGTCAAATTCTTCCTCCCATTGAGGTTCTGGATTAAGGTCTGTCATGTTGTCCGCAGGTTTGTCTTGCTTTATTTAGAGGCTAAATGAATATGCAACATGTAGCCTATCAGATGACTTTGCCTCACTGCTGAATCAAGCCCGATCTCATTTGCTAGCTTCAACACATGATGACTAATAGAGGTGGATTTCACCAGACGGTCCAGGATATGATATCATTACTATACTTAAGTCACGGTACAATATTATTGTGATTTCAAATATGTTGCGATATGCTATTGTGTGAAAAGTTTCCAGTGTGTTCATCTGACTACAGCAATTATTTTGCAGCAGCAACATGTATCTAATGGACTGAAAAAGTAATTGATTGTGTTATTTTAGTAGGCTACCTAAAGTTTGATTTGTATTTTTAATATTGACAGATTATATAATAATCATATAATAACAAAAATATTGTGATACTATGCTGTATTGATTTTTCCCCAGCCCCTCATGACTAATCTAAAGCATGTGATTAGTAGCTAAATGTTAAAAAAATTGCCTGTGTTTTCCTCCAGCGTGAGTGTATCTCAGTGCACGTGGGTCAGGCTGGTGTCCAGATTGGCAATGCCTGCTGGGAGCTTTACTGCCTGGAACATGGGATCCAGCCTGATGGACAGATGCCCAATGACAAGACCATTGGAGGAGGAGATGATTCCTTCAACACATTCTTCAGTGAGACTGGAGCTGGAAAGCACGTCCCCAGAGCTGTTTTTGTGGACCTGGAACCCACTGTCATCGGTAAAGTCTTAACTGAATGTGGACCATAGTCTCTGGTTGATTTTGGCGAGTCAGACCCTTTAGTTGTTCTGATTCAACACTGTCTCCTCAGATGAGGTGCGAACAGGCACCTACCGGCAGCTGTTCCATCCTGAGCAGCTGATCACTGGCAAGGAGGATGCTGCCAATAACTATGCCCGTGGACACTACACCATCGGCAAAGAGATCATTGACTTGGTGCTGGACAGGATCCGCAAACTGGTGGGTCACTTCAGAGTTCCTTCCTAATAAGACTGGGAGCCTGTGATTAAGCATGATTTTCTATAATTTTCTGCAACACATTTTTCTATAAATAGTCTGCAACACATTTGTGCTGTGATTCAACTGACTCAAATTATGCAGTTTAACTGTGCACCACTAGAGGGCACCAAAACCTTATACATGAAGAGTAATATCCCTGCTCATTTTAGGTGATTTTCTAGCCATGCAGTTTTCTTTTGATTTTCCAGGTTTTGAGACCTGTTTATGAGATTTCTGCCTTTAGACCAGTACAATGGAGGTGCCTGGGATTGTGTTTGTCACACTGACAGCATATATATGCCTACTTTGTTATTACTAAATGAAGTGGTCCCTGACCCATCATCTAAACTATATTATTGAATTTCTTATATCTGGTCAATGTCTGTTTCTCTGTCCTCAGTCTGACCAGTGCACTGGTCTTCAGGGATTCCTGGTTTTCCACAGCTTCGGCGGTGGTACGGGCTCTGGTTTTACATCCCTGCTGTTGGAGCGTCTCTCTGTTGATTATGGCAAGAAGTCCAAGCTGGAGTTCTCCATCTACCCAGCTCCGCAGGTGTCCACTGCTGTGGTAGAGCCATACAACGCCATCCTGACCACCCACACCACTCTAGAGCACTCTGACTGTGCCTTCATGGTGGATAACGAGGCCATCTATGATATCTGTCGCAGGAACCTGGACATTGAGCGTCCAACCTACACCAACCTCAACAGGCTGATGAGTCAGATTGTGTCCTCCATCACTGCTTCCCTGCGTTTTGATGGTGCACTTCACGTTGATCTTACAGAGTTTCAGACCAACTTGGTGCCATATCCTCGTATCCACTTCCCTCTGGCCACCTATGCCCCTGTCATCTCTGCTGAGAAGGCCTACCATGAGCAGTTAACAGTGGCAGAAATTACCAACGCCTGCTTTGAACCAGCCAATCAGATGGTAAAATGTGACCCTCGCCACGGCAAATACATGGCCTGCTGCCTTTTGTACCGTGGTGATGTGGTGCCCAAAGACGTCAATGCCGCCATCGCCACCATTAAGACCAAGCGCACCATCCAGTTTGTGGACTGGTGCCCCACTGGTTTCAAGGTTGGCATCAACTACCAGCCGCCCACTGTAGTTCCTGGTGGAGACCTGGCCAAGGCCCAGAGGGCTGTGTGCATGCTGAGCAACACCACTGCTATCGCAGAGGCCTGGGCTCGACTTGACCACAAGTTTGATCTGATGTACGCTAAGCGTGCTTTTGTTCACTGGTATGTAGGTGAGGGTATGGAGGAGGGAGAGTTCTCTGAGGCCAGGGAGGACATGGCAGCTTTGGAGAAGGATTATGAGGAGGTTGGGCTTGAATCTGTTGAGGGTGAAGGTGAAGACGAGGGGGAGTATTAACAGGGATAAAAGAATTATTTGAGGGGGAAACAGTTTGGTGTTCTTAAATATATTCATATTTGTCAACTAAAATAGTAGTTTGGTTACATTCAGATTTGAATTCCTTAAAATGTAAGTTTCAATTTTATAAAGGTTATTTGTTTCTATTGAATGCACTCCAGAGTTTATTTTGTTTATTATTTGTGCAGAATAAAAATCCTAAGCCTGTCAGTGCTGTGATTTTTTCAGGGTATGTTTTTAGCAAAGTTCATTTGAAGTTTTGTCTATTCTTAAAATAGTTTTATTCTATTTATTAATGGTTTTTAGTGAGGAATAAAAATCCATAAAATTTGATAGAAGTTTGAGGAATGCGTGTACAACATATATTACGGTGTTTTCATTTTACTTGCGCTCTGGCGTGACTTACGTTTCAGTGTGGAATCAGCACAATAATGCAGTGAAGTGTAAAATGTGTAAATACGGTATGAACCACAGGGTGGCAGCCTTAATATTTGAAGTTCTTCTTTTTCTGTAATATGATCATGAGACATGCCTGGATGAAATCAGGATTTACTGGGAACCTACTGCATTTGAGCTAAGAAAATAGAGAAACTGGGGGAAGTACTACAAAGGTACTCTCAGATGGTTTCATGTTAAGGTCCACCATTTACATGAAGTCTACAGGGACCCAGCATATCTAGTGGTCTTGGCAAACAGCAACTTGACAAACAAAATGATACAGCGAGGTAAACAAAAGCAAACAACATACATAAATGAAACAAAGTAAATGGGGAAATTCAAACTAGGTTTTAGTTGCTTTTGAACACAACATGTAGTGTTTCAAGTCGTTTAAAATATCAAGGTTTTGTTTTTGTTTGTATGTATGCCTGTAAAAAATGGAAAGATTATAAAGGATCGTAACATCCTGACATCCTGTTGAAGATGATGACAGATTTTGTTCAACCAATGGCAAAAGAGCTCGTGTGACAGTTGACCAATGGGATTGGGCAGATCTTTACCCGTGTAGCGTCAAGTGCATCAAGAGGACTCAGTTGACAGTGAAGCAACCCGGACAGGCTGTCTATGACAGTTGTCAGCAGATCTCTACATTTCAGTACCTCATAAACATGGTGAGTATGGAATTCTGTGAATTTGGCATATTTATTCTCCTAATTAAATTGAAAGCTCGGAAGTTTCCCTGGGTTAGCTAATGTTAGCTTGCTTTCATTTTGCGGAATCATCATGGGTTAACTGTCGCCATTTTAGCATTAACGTTAGCTAACTTAATAGATTGAAGAGGACGGTTTGCATCGCGTGTTTAATTTTTAAGGGACGTTTTAATTGTACGTTTTATAAATTGGGTTTATCTTTATTCAGTTATTGTCATTTTCGGATTAATGTAAAGGCACAGTTCAAATTCAGTTACAGTTTTGCCTCCCTGTTAAGAGGCTAGCAGCAAGTTAAATTAAACAAGATGGCGGACCAGGCTCCGGGTACATAAGTACATGAGAGAAGTTCTCCATGTAGGCTTTCTCTTAGAAAAGCCTTTCTGACAGCAGTCTGTGTATGTTAACTCAAACCACGAATTTTGTCTTACGCTTTACCAACAACTGCCTCTCTGGTAGAAAGCCCTTCAGCAGACAGTGTCCCAACTGCGCTTTCCAGCCATCAAAGGTTCCTCATATAGTTTTTCTAGGAGGTCAAAGGCCTTACCGCCCTACTGTCCTCTGCTTTACTGTCTGACAGCTTTTACAGTATTCGCCTTGTCTTTCTCCCTGCCGTTGTTCCCAGTCTTGTCTTTTTAGCTGCCTTTTAAAATATGTTTAGGGATCTAAAGCAAATGATTAGTATGAAATTGCTAAATGTTACAAATTGCCTGTGTTTTCCTCCAGCGTGAGTGTATCTCAGTGCACGTGGGTCAAGCTGGTGTCCAGATTGGCAATGCCTGCTGGGAGCTTTACTGCCTGGAACATGGGATCCAGCCTGATGGACAGATGCCCAGTGACAAGACCATTGGAGGGGGAGATGATTCCTTCAACACGTTCTTCAGTGAGACTGGAGCTGGAAAGCACGTCCCCAGGGCTGTTTTTGTGGACCTGGAGCCCACCGTCACTGGTAAAGTCTTAACTGAATGTAGACCATAGTCTCTGGTTGATTTTGGTGAGTCAGACCCTTTAATCATTTCGATTCAACCTGTCTCCTCAGATGAGGTGCGAACTGGGACCTACCGGCAGCTGTTCCATCCTGAGCAGCTGATCACTGGCAAGGAGGATGCTGCCAATAACTATGCCCGTGGACACTACACCATCGGCAAAGAGATCATTGACCTGGTGCTGGACAGGATCCGCAAACTGGTGGGTCACTTCAGAGCAGGAGGACAACCTACTAATGATGCCAATAGCCTGTTATGAATTATTCTTTTGTATCATTGTATCAGGAAAGTGCCATCAGTGCAGTTAGACTCACATTATACATTTTACATTTGTGTCACCAGAGGGCAGCAAATCATTTTCTATATGTAAGGTTGGATCGTTTTCTAACTTTTAGAAATATTCCAGACACGTAGATAGTTTTGCTTCAACTTTGTCCAGGTTTATAGACAGTGAGTAGCTAGAGGTTTAATGTCACTTAACAGCAAAGCCTTATTTTGTAGTTTGACCAGCTGTCAGAAGTTATGTTCAATGGATATAGCTGTTAAACTCTTTTAACACTAGCTATCAATTCAGATTTTAAAACTTAAGTCAAATACAAGCAAAATATTAGACTTTTGTTTGAAAAAATGTTGATGTTGTGAGTTTACAATGACACATTAAGTCCTCCTATTCATAGATCTCAGTTTAATGTCAAGTTAAAGGAGACCTATTATGCTAACTTTCAGGTCCATACTTGTGTTTTGGTTTCTACTGTAACAGGGGTGTCTGAGTTATCATGGGCCACATACAGCCCAATTTGATTTGAAGTAGCCCACCTATAACACCATTGCATAATAACCTACAAATAACAGCCGCTCCAAATTAGTCTCTTTTATTTAGTATAAATAAGTACTAGTACATTCTGTAAATGTTTATTCACTTACAAAACAGACTGCTGCTTCAACGATATGGCTCAGGGCTCTACATTAAGGCTTGTCCACTTATTTGGGAGAAGTGGATTTTTTTGAGGGCAAGTGGAATAGACATTCACCTACCCCACCAGACACATATTAAAAGTTATATATAAAATCATTTGTCACGCATTATTCGGGTATTGAGTTTGCACTTTCTACCATGAAAAATCACTAATAAAAGCTTTTCAGCCAAAATCTTCACGACTTGACGTGTTCCAGTAAGATTATATTTACATATTGGGGAAAAATTAACAATGACAGAAACCACGATTTTATGTTTCTAGGACATTAGTATGTATGTTTACATGTAGCACTGTAGGCTATGGAACGTAAATACTTGCAGTAGCATGCCTGGAGTAGATCATCATCATATGAAGAAATCTGTCACATCAGAACTCAGCTTGTCTCAAAAGAAGAGAAAAACACCCTGTTAGAAACAGAGTATTGAGAACAGCCAAGTCATACTGTAGGTCTTTGGTCACAGTGATTACTTTTACATATGTTTAATGTGTGAAACTATCAAATAACTTAATATTACTTTGTTATGAAGTGGTCCCTGACCTTATTGCTATTATCTAAACTATATTATTGAATTTCTTATATTTGGTAATATAAGATGTTATGTTTCTCTGTCCTCAGTCTGACCAGTGCACTGGTCTTCAGGGATTCCTGGTTTTCCACAGCTTTGGCGGTGGTACGGGCTCTGGTTTTACATCCCTGCTGATGGAGCGTCTGTCTGTTGATTACGGCAAGAAGTCCAAGCTCCAGTTCTCCATCTACCCAGCTCCACAGGTGTCCACTGCTGTGGTAGAGCCGTACAACGCCATCCTGACCACCCACACCACTCTAGAGCACTCTGACTGTGCCTTCATGGTGGATAACGAGGCTATCTACGATATCTGTCGCAGGAACCTGGACATTGAGCGTCCAACCTCAACAGGCTGATGAGTCAGATTGTGTCCTCCATCACTGCTTCCCTGCGTTTTGATGGTGCTCTTAATGTTGATCTTACAGAGTTTCAGACCAACTTGGTGCCATATCCTCGTATCCACTTCCCTCTGGCCACCTATGCCCCTGTCATCTCTGCTGAGAAGGCCTACCATGAGCAGTTAACAGTGGCAGAAATTACCAACGCCTGCTTTGAACCAGCCAATCAGATGGTAAAATGTGACCCTCGCCACGGCAAATACATGGCCTGCTGCCTTTTGTACCGTGGTGATGTGGTGCCCAAAGATGTCAATGCCGCCATCGCCACCATAAAGACCAAGAGCACCATCCAGTTTGTGGACTGGTGCCCCACTGGTTTCAAGGTTGGCATCAACTACCAGCGGCCCACTGTAGTTCCTGGTGGAGACCTGGCCAAGGCCCAGAGGGCTGTGTGCATGCTGAGCAACACCACTGCTATCGCAGAAGCCTGGGCTCGACTTGACCACAAGTTTGATCTGATGTACGCTAAGCGTGCTTTTGTTCACTGGTATGTAGGTGAGGGTATGGAGGAGGGAGAGTTCTCTGAGGCCAGGGAGGACATGGCAGCTTTGGAGAAGGATTATGAGGAGGTTGGGCTTGAATCTGTTGAGGGTGAAGGTGAAGACGAGGGGGAGTATTAACAGGGATAAAAGCATTACTTGAGGGGGAAACAGTTTCAGTGTGTTCTTAAATATATTTCAATATCTTCTAACTTAAATACTAGTTTGGTTACATTCAGAATGAAATTCCTGAAAATGTAAGTTTGAATTTTTCAAAAAAAATATTTTTTTGTATTGTATGTGTTTCAGTTTATGTGTTTATTATATGTGCATAATAAAAATCCTAAAATTGTCAGTGTTGTGAATTTTTTCAGGTAATGTTCTTAGCAAAGTTCATTTGAAGTTTGGTAAGGTCTACCATCTACATTAAGTCTGCAGGGACCTATCATATCTAGTGGTCTTGGCAAACAGCAACTTAAACAAAATGATGCAGAGAGGTAAACAAAAGCAAACAAAATACATTAATGAATCAAAGTGAAAGGGGAATTCAGACTAGGTTTTAGTTGCTTTTGAACACAACAATGTAGTCTTTCAAATAATCTAAAACATAAGAATGGTTTTGTTTTTATAAAATTATATGTATGTCTGTAATATTTGGAAAGATTATAAAGGATCGTAACATCCTGACACCCTGTTGAAGATGACCGATTTTGTTCAACCAATAGCAAAAGAGCTCGTGTGACAGTTAACCAATGGGATTGGGCAGATCTTTGCCCGGGTAAGCATCAAGTTTATAACGCTTTAAAGGATTAAGTTGAAAGTGAAGCAACTGGAGAAGCATCTTGTGTTAAAGTTATCAGCTCTCTACATCTCATAACCTCATAAACATGGTGAGTATGGAATTGTGTGAATTTGGCATATTTATTTACGTAAGTTAATTAAATTGAAAGCTCGGAAGTTTCCCTGGGTTAGCTAATGTTAGCTTGCGCTCATTTTGCTGAATCATCATCGGTTCACTGTCGCCATTTTAGCATTAACGTTAGCTAACGTTGATACCATGGAGGAGGGCGGTTAGCATCGCCATGTTTTATTTTTAAGGGACATTTATTTTAACTGTACGTTTTGTAAATTGGGTTTATCTTTATTCAGTTATCGTTGTTTTCTGATTAATGTAAAGGCACAGTTAAAATTCAGTTACAGTTTTGCCTCCGCGTTAGAGGCTAACTGTTAGCTGCAAGTTAAATTAATGTTAGACAAATGGCGGACCACGCCCGGGTCAAGCAGATGGGAGGAGTTCTCCGAGTAGGCTTTCTCCCAGAAAAGCCCTTCTGACCGAAGTCTGATCATTTTAACCCAAACCACGATTTTTTTTCTTATCAAACAAATGCCTCTCTGGTAGAAAGTCCTCCAGGAAAAAGTCTCCCAACTGCGCTTCCCAACCATCCATTGTTCGCCATATTGTTTTACTAGGAGGTCGAAGGCCTTACCGCCCTACTGTGCCTCTGCTCTGACATTACTGTCTGAAAGCTTTTACAGTATTTGCCTCGTCTTTCCCGCCTGCAGTTGTTCCCCGTCTTGTCTTTTTAGCTGCCTTTAAAATATGTTTAGGGATCTAAAGCAAATGATTAGTATGAAATTGCTAAATGTTACAAATTGCCTGTGTTTTCCTCCAGCGTGAGTGTATCTCAGTGCACGTGGGTCAGGCTGGTGTCCAGATTGGTAATGCCTGCTGGGAGCTTTACTGCCTGGAACATGGGATCCAGCCTGATGGACAGATGCCCAGTGACAAGACCATTGGAGGGGGAGATGATTCCTTCAACACGTTCTTCAGTGAGACTGGAGCTGGAAAGCACGTCCCCAGGGCTGTTTTTGTGGACCTGGAGCCCACAGTCATCGGTAAAGTCTTAACTGAATGTAGACCATAGTTTCTGGTTGATTTTGGTGAGTCAGACCCTTTAGTTGTTCTGATTCAACCTGTCTCCTCAGATGAGGTGCGAACTGGGACCTACCGGCAGCTGTTCCATCCTGAGCAGCTGATCACTGGCAAGGAGGATGCTGCCAATAACTATGCCCGTGGACACTACACCATCGGCAAAGAGATCATTGACCTGGTGCTGGACAGGATCCGCAAACTGGTGGGTCACTTCAGAGCAGGAGGACAACCTTTCTAATGATGCCAGTAGCCTGTGCTGAACTAAAATTGTATCATTACAGTGCCATCAGTGCATTTAGACTCACATTATGCAGTTTACATGTGTGTCATCAGAGGGCAGCAAATCATTTTGTATAGGCTATATAAAGTAGGATCATTTCATAACTTCTAGAAATATTCCAGTCATGTAGATACTTTTGCTTCAATTTTTTCCAGGGTTATAGACAGTGAGTAGCCTTATTTTGTAGTTTGGCCAGCTGTCAGAAGTTAAGTTCAATGGATATAGCTGTTAAAATCTTTAGAACCTGACATATTCCAGCAAGAATATAATCAGAAATTGAAGAGAAACAAACTTCAGCAACCAAGATTATGTGTTATTTGTAACATAAGAATGTAGCTGCATGTCGCAGTCTACTCTCAGCTGGGAAATGACTGTAACAGAGAATAGCTGCAGTTTCTGCCGTGATAAATACTATCAACAGCTTCTTAACCAAAAATAAGACCCACACATGTTCAGAGTAAATATAATCTGAAATCAGAAATTACCAACTTTGGCAATCAAGATTACATGTTTCCCAGACATTAGCATGTAGCTTCTTGTAGCAGTGTAGGCTATGTAACGTAAATACTTGCAGTAGCATGCCTGGAGCAGATAATCATATGAAGAAATCTGTGTCATCAGAGCTCAGCTTGTCTCAAAAGAAGAGAAAAACACCCTGTTGGAAGCAGAGTATTCAGAACAGTCAGAAGTCATAGGTCTTTGGTCACAATGATTACTTTTACATATGTTTAATGTGTGAAACTATCAAGTAACTTAATATTACTTTGTTATGAAGTGGTCCCTGACCCAGTTGCCATCATCTAAACTATATTATTGAATTTCTTATATCTGGTCAATGTCTGTTTCTCTGTCCTCAGTCTGACCAGTGCACTGGTCTTCAGGGATTCCTGGTTTTCCACAGCTTCGGCGGTGGTACGGGCTCTGGTTTTACATCCCTGCTGATGGAGCGTCTCTCTGTTGATTACGGCAAGAAGTCCAAGCTGGAGTTCTCCATCTACCCAGCTCCACAGGTGTCCACTGCTGTGGTAGAGCCGTACAACGCCATCCTGACCACCCACACCACTCTAGAGCACTCTGACTGTGCCTTCATGGTGGATAACGAGGCTATCTACGATATCTGTCGCAGGAACCTGGACATTGAGCGTCCAACCTACACCAACCTCAACAGGCTGATGAGTCAGATTGTGTCCTCCATCACTG
The DNA here is from genome assembly GCF_041903045.1 of Epinephelus lanceolatus. Classification (NCBI taxonomy): domain Eukaryota; kingdom Metazoa; phylum Chordata; class Actinopteri; order Perciformes; family Serranidae; genus Epinephelus; species Epinephelus lanceolatus. The sequence goes on along the minus strand of NC_135746.1, from coordinate 15,675,113 downwards.
CTTCCCTGCGTTTTGATGGTGCTCTTAATGTTGATCTTACAGAGTTTCAGACCAACTTGGTGCCATATCCTCGTATCCACTTCCCTCTGGCCACCTATGCCCCTGTCATCTCTGCTGAGAAGGCCTACCATGAGCAGTTAACAGTGGCAGAAATTACCAACGCCTGCTTTGAACCAGCCAATCAGATGGTAAAATGTGACCCTCGCCACGGCAAATACATGGCCTGCTGCCTTTTGTACCGTGGTGATGTGGTGCCCAAAGATGTCAATGCCGCCATCGCCACCATTAAGACCAAGCGCACCATCCAGTTTGTGGACTGGTGCCCCACTGGTTTCAAGGTTGGCATCAACTACCAGCCGCCCACTGTAGTTCCTGGTGGAGACCTGGCCAAGGTCCAGAGGGCTGTGTGCATGCTGAGCAACACCACTGCTATCGCAGAGGCCTGGGCTCGACTTGACCACAAGTTTGATCTGATGTACGCTAAGCGTGCTTTTGTTCACTGGTATGTAGGTGAGGGTATGGAGGAGGGAGAGTTCTCTGAGGCCAGGGAGGACATGGCAGCTTTGGAGAAGGATTATGAGGAGGTTGGGGTTGATTCTGTTGAGGGTGAAGGTGAAGACGAGGGGGAGTATTAACAGGGATAAAAGCATTACTTGAGGGGGAAACAGTTCAGTGTGTTCTTAAATATGTTCCAGTATTTGTTAACTAAAATACAAGTTTGGTTACATTCAGAATGAAATTTCTGAAAATATAAGGAGAAGGATCAGGAGGAGGTTAGAGTTGAATCTGATGAGGATGAGGGCGAAGAGAGGGAGTGGGAGAGTATTAGAAGGAACATAGAGCTTCTAGTAAAATAGGACAGATAAATCCATTGTGGTTTTAAATACATTCCAATGTTTGTGCTGTGAAATGCTAGTTTGGCCAGTTTGTGCCAAAGTCCTGTGACAGTAAGGACCAGGGAGGGTATGGCAGCTGCACAAAGAAAGTGGAGGTGTCTATTGAGGGTGAGGATAGGTAAGGGGCTTCAAAGCACTAATAAAACTGGAGATGTAAATGTATGTTTAATAGTACATGTTCAAAATAAAAGTCCTGGCTGTGTTTTTAATAAAGTTCCTGGCATGTAACGCTGTGCATCTGTTTGTCAAACCTTTTCAGCCTTTACTTTTCTGTTGCGTGATGAATGCAAACCAGCAGTTCTTTGATTGATCTTTCAAAATTGTAAAACTACAGTCAACTGTTGGTTATTTTCTTGATTAACAGATTCATTATTTGGTCAGTGAAATGTCAGAATATGAAAACATTGACTTGACATTAGACCAACCAACAGTTCTAAAGCCAAACGTGTCTAGTTTACTATCATGTAATACATCAAAAAGTAGATGATATTCACATTTGAGAGGCTGGAATAAGTACATCTTTGTTCTTTGAAAAACAGTTTACTGTCGTCAGAATAGTTGCCCTTAAATTTTCTGCCGATACACCAATCAATTTTATGTCAACTCCAGAACAGCAGCTGGAGACTCACCTGTATGCAGAGATGGAATAAGTGTTCAGAATATTTACTTAAAAATAGCAATACTACAGTGTGAAAATACTCTTATGAGTAAAAGTCATGTATTCAAATTCTAAAGTATTTATATTACTCATGCAGAAAATATTGTTGACTAGAAGTACCTCAAAAATATACTTAGGTGTCATACATGAGGACATACAGTACAGGCCAAAAGTTTGGACACACCTTCTCATTCAATGCGTTTTCTTTATTTTCATGACTATTTACATTGTAGATTCTCACTGAAGGCATCAAAACTATGAATGAACACGTGGAGTTATGTACTTAACAAAAAAAGGTGAAATAACTGAAAACATGTTTTATCTTCTAGTTTCTTCAAAATAGCCACCCTTTGCTCTGATTACTGCTTTGCACACTCTTGGCATTCTCTCCATGAGCTTCAAGAGGTAGTCACCTGAAATGGTTTCCACTTCACAGGTGTGCCTTATCAGGGTTAATTAGTGGAATTGCTTGCTTTATCAATGGGGTTGGGACCATCAGTTGTGTTGTGCAGAAGTCAGGTTAATACACAGCCGACAGCCCTATTGGACAACTGTTAAAATTCATATTATGGCAAGAACCAATCAGCTAACTAAAGAAAAACCAGTGGCCATCATTACTTTAAGAAATGAAGGTCAGTCAGTCCGGAAAATTGCAAAAACTTTAAATGTGTCCCCAAGTGGAGTCGCAAAAACCATCAAGCGCTACAACGAAACTGGCACACATGAGGACCGACCTAGGAAAGGAAGACCAAGAGTCACCTCTGCTTCTGAGGATAAGTTCATCCGAGTCACCAGCCTCAGAAATGGCAAGTTAACAGCAGCTCAGATCAGAGACCAGATGAATGCCACACAGAGTTCTAGCAGCAGACCCATCTCTAGAACAACTATTAAGAGGAGACTGCGCCAATCAGGCCTTCATGGTCAAATAGCTGCTAGGAAACCGCAGAGTGAAGGCAAAGGGGCCAACAAGTGCTAAACACCTCTGGGAACTCCTTCAAGACTGTTGGAAAACCATTTCAGGTGACTACCTCTTGAAGCTCATGGAGAGAATGCCAAGAGTGTGCAAAGCAGTAATCAGAGCAAAGGGTGGCTATTTTGAAGAAACTAGAATATAAAACATGTTTTCAGTTATTTCACCTTTTTTTGTTAAGTACATAACTCCACATGTGTTGATTCATAGTTTTGATGCCTTCAGTGAGAATCTACAATGTAAATAGTCATGAAAATAAAGAAAACGCATTGAATGAGAAGGTGTGTCCAAACTTTTGGCCTGTACTGTATACTTAGATTCTTCCGCTTCCTGTCTTTAGTACTAAGCCTCCATTTCATGTGATTAAAACAGCAAAGCATTGTGGGAAAACTACAATAAATAAAATATATATATATAAAGCACCCTAAGTTAAAGAAATACAGCTGTAATGCATGTTAAGTCAGCATTTGTTACATACACTGTAAATATGCCTGTTATTTCTCAGGTGAATGTGAAGAGCACACACTACAACATCCATGAAGCACTGGAAGATCACGCATGCGCATCAACTGCTCGAGTAAACCGATGACATCACGAGCCGCCCGGCCAACCAGCCCGTTGAATCATCTCCGTGCCGTCTGGACTCTGTGTTTTTCTGCTGCTTCACTTCTCTGCTTACTTGATGAACTTGTGTACACGGTGACTGAGGAAAAATGTTCAGCGTGACGAGGTAAGGACGATGTCGTCACGACAGAACTCACACCGTAACGGCTGAAACAATGCCCGCGTGCAAAGCCTCTCACCGGCCGGGCCGTTGGGTTGCGTTGTTGTCGGTGACCTCCGTACCGGTGTGGCCAGTCAACACAACAGCCATCGGTAACGTTAGCTGCGGCGAGTTTACGGAAGCTCTTTTGTTGAAGTCAGCTTCAGTGACCTGAACCAGGTCTAGACAGGAGTCAGCAGACAGGAGGAGGGTGGTATTTGCATCTCTTTTGCAAGTTTGTTTGTGATTGAAGCTGACCTGGTCACACAGGGAACCGCAACGGCTTCCACTCTGGATAAAGCCCCAGTGAAGCTATCGACACAAGACTGTCCATACTGAGGGTCCGGGGACCTTTAGGGTCCCTGAGAGGATCCTCCAGGGTCCCAGCTGAATGAGGGAAAGTTAGAAAGTCTTTACATTAACTGGCCTTGATATAAGAGGTGTGTATAGATACGTCTCCGAGACTGATGTATTTAAATTAAGGAGGTCATATCTATTTGTTTTTAATCTTTCTGGCTACTCAGACATATTTAAAACCTGAATGTGGTCGGGGAAGTGTTGTTGATGTGTATGAATGGATTTAGGGTTCATTTTGGGTTGGTAGGCAAAGAATAAAGCTCGGACAAGTCTGAATTGTAACTTTGGGTAATAATTAATTGTTTGACCTAGTATCTGTAGTGTAGTCTGACTCATACTGGATTTAATGAGCTCCATACTAGGGCTGCAACCGTAGGCGGATTATAAAACAATGAGCCCCTGGGCACAGAAATGCAAAAGGCCCCACCACCTCTCCTACACAGGAGCAAGACACACAAGACCTTTTACACAGGACCTCTACAAAGTCTCTTCTTTATGCTACCTTTGCATTTCTACACAGAACCACACAACAATGACATCAAGCTGCCCAAATGTGTGATTTTAGACAGCACGCTGGCATCATGGAGGCAAAAGAGGCATGACGGGTGTGATCTCATCCTCTGCTCGGAGGCTAAGGAGCTTCTTGATCTGTTTTCCAATTTGCAGACATTCATGGCTGCTGTTCTTCTTTGAGTTAGCTGCTAACTGGTATTAGCTAGTTTTTTAAATCTCCCACAGTGGGTCGCAAAATGTCACACCCATGCTGCCCTTGATCCCGTCCTGCCAGCTGTCCCTTTTGCATAGACCTTGTTTCGGCGCTGTTACTACCTCCGATGCTGGATTAAAGGTTTTGCCTCTTTTTTGTGATTTTGTGTCTCTTAAAGGTCATTTTTTTGTCTCTTTGCAGTTCCTTTGCACCTCTTTGTGGTATTTTTGCGTCTCTTCCTGGTTCTTGTTAATTTGAGCCTCTGGGCCTGTGCCCAGTAGGCCCATTCAGTAACCATCCATAGCTGCAACTAATGATTATTTTCATTGTCAATTAATCTGTTGATTATTTTCGTGATTAATCAGTGACCTGTTTCCGTCTATAAAATGTCAGAAAATGGTGAAATTTGTCGACCAGTGTTTTTCAGAGTCTAAGGTCCCGTTTATACAACAACGATTTCAACTGAAAACCATAAACTTTAGTTGCGTTTTGGCCGATCGTTTACACGACAGCGGTGTTTTGGGTGCCAGAAAACGCAACGTTTGAAAACGGGTTCCAGAGTGCAATTTTTTGGAAACGGCAGCGTCTCCGTTGTCATGTAAACTTGCAATATGCAGTTCCTCTGAAAACGGAAAATTTTCGCACATGCGCATTACAGTTCCAGTCACTAGGCATGCGCGAGAAAGTCGACCATCACAACAACAATGCCGAGCTCTGTTTGTGCTGCTCACCCTGTTGATTTAAAGTGAAGTGTAGATCTGTTACTGTAGCAGCTCCACCTCGTCGTCCATCCAGACAAAGTTATCTGTGCATGCTTTCACCAGTGTGTCTTCTTTGTTTTGGTTTGTAATCACTGAGTGGAAGGCACTTCAGCGCAGGCACATGGCGTCATGCCGTGGTGTTGCTTTGCAAATTTACACTGCCACCCATGGCCTGGCGTGCATACTACAGCGTTTCCAGTAGATTTTGCGGCTCTGTGTGAACGGGGATCATTTCAATAACGTCATCATATAAACGCAGATGTTTTTTAAAACGCAAAGGACAGACTTTACCGTTTTTAGACAAAATGTCTAAACAGGGCCTAAGATGACGTCCTCAAGTGTCTTGTTTTGTCCACAACTCAAATTTATTTAGTTTACTGTCTCAGAGGAGTTCAAAAATCGCAAATATTCACATTTAAGATGCTGGAATCAGAGAAATTTGTCTATTTTTTTCTTTTAAAAATGACTCAAACTGATAAATCAATTATCATATTAGTTGGCGACCACTTTATTAGTTGACAACTAATTGATAAACGGATTATTTATTGCATCTCTAGTCCATACCAATATCAGAAAGCCTATTTGAGAGGGTTTTTTAAATCCAGTAGTGATACACTTGTTGATACCCATTTACATAACGATATTACAGTTTATTTATTTATTGATAATTTTGTCATTAAAGCACTGTAACCAAGATTTTATAGCTTATGAATAAACTTGTCAGTGGTTGTGAGTTGTTATGTAATGGAGACACTGTTTCTAAATTACATCAGATGTGTCTTGGCAGTTCTGCAGTTTCTTATTACACAATATACACAGATACAGACATAACTGCAATAACTCAATATTGTTTGGAACATCTGCCGTGGCCAATTTATCAGTGAGGCTGTAATCTGTTGGCACACAGGCCTGCAAATGCCTGCTAACCTTAAATTTGCCTTTACAGATTTTTGTGTGGATCAAGCTTTGATATGTGAAATATGCACTTAGCCTCAAACAAAATTTCTATTCAGAGTTTATCATTTTTTCCACGTGTCCCAGTCCCATTCTTATCCTCTGATGATAAATTGAGGTCACATATGTTTGGCCCCTCATAAAGGGCCCTACCTGCCACATTACCCTCTATCAAAGGACCATCCCCTGGAGATCTCAGACATCTGATGCTTCACCTGTTCTGAGTTCATTTTTATCACCATGCTGAGAAGTGGAATGACTCACTTGTGAAAGCCACAAAGTTACAGGTCAGCCGGAGAGCTCAGCGCAGAGATTATCACAGCGTAATCATTCTAGCGGTAGGCTTACTCTCAGTTAGGCGCTTATCAGAAAAGGCTCGCATTCCCAAGAATTAAAATGGTCTAAACCACTGAGGGGGCCTGTACGTGCTTGTAATGGGCCGCTGCCTTGTGAGAGGGCTTACTGCTGTGGTGTGAGCTGCAGACATGTTTTCACTGTAAACACGGGAGAAGCCTTACGTGATGTACCGTGCTGTTATTTTGTCCACAGTGTTAATGCTCAGACAGGGAGTTGGCTGGGTACACATCAGCATTGACAGGCCCTGACATTTGGATCACGTGTGTTGTTTTTCTGAATAGGTGCACATTGCAGATGATTAGTCAACTGCTTTCCTGAGTGGTATGTGCTTTAAGCCTTTCTATTAGAGCCTGACCGATACACATATACATGGGCCAGTATTACTGGCTGGTACTGACTAATTACAGATATATCGGTATTGGCAGATTTGCACTTGGTTGCTTGCATAGTCTGACAAAAGTATAACCACATTTGATGCTGTTTATAATAACAAAGCCTATCCTGACATGCTCTGATCTTCAAGTCAGTTTATTTTGTAAAACCCAGTATCTCAAAGGGACTTTACATTGACATCACTTATTTATTGTGCATTGCGTTTTTAATACTCTGCCTCAGTGAATGTAGACTGTGGCTTTAAGCCTGTTTTTGGCAACTGTTCCTCCCCCCTTTCTGCTATCTCCTTGTTACCATTTGTAAAATCCCCTTCACAACAACAATCTCCGAGTTATCAACCTACTCACTCAAAATGGCAAGTTTTAAACAAAGATTTGGATTGTGCAGTAAGGCATGGCTTCGTCATAAAGCTCTACAACAAATAAAACAACTTGTGAACACACCTCGGGAAAGGCCCAGGCTCCGTCTCACACGACTTTTGCTGACACACGTTTGCTGACATGGCCAGTCAGAGTTGAATTACCACTTCTTGTGACCTTGGCAGCGGCATACACCTGTGATGCTGACTTCACCAGTGTACCGATCCGTTCCACTTCACTCTAGCAAATCATCTGTGCTTTTAATGGGTCCAGTAGTCTCGCCCAGGCTTCATCTCTCAGGCACCAACAATCAAATTGGGTTTGTCATATGTCGAAATTTTGCGTCAAAATAGCCATTTTAATGACAGTGCTCATCTTCTTACGTGCAAATGTTCAAGCAAAACAAATAACTCCTGACACTATTTTGTCAGGGCACCATGGCCGCATCCTGGGGTTAGTGCTGCCCAAGATGATTGTGATTGGTTTAAAGAAATACAAACAACCCAGAGACCTTTTCCCCTAAAGCAGAATGATAATGTGTGCCTCCAGACCTTTCTCTAGTGCTGACACTAGGGCTGCCACGATTAGTCGACTAATCGACTATTAAAATAATTGGTGACTATTTTAGTAGTCGACTAATCGGTTTGAGTCATTTTTCATAGAAAAGTACTATAAAAGTACCTCAAAATACTCTTATTGCAGCTTCTTACGTTCAGATATTGGCAGCTTTACACACTCCCGTGACAGTGAACTAAAACCCTTCGGCGTGAGTATGAAACAAGACATTAGATGACATAATTTTGGGGTTTGGGTGAGACAGACCGACATTTTTCAACATTTTAACACATTTTTTGATGAAATGATTAGTCGACTAATCGAAGAAATAATCGACAGATTAGTCGACAATGAAAATAATCATTAGTGGCAGCCCTAGCTGACACAGTGCTGTGAAGATAGGTCTAGCTATGCGAGACTAAGTTTTTAATGCTGAACCTAGGGATGCATGATATCTGCATGTCACTGGTATCGGCCAATATTGGTTTTAAAATGAATCAGCCAACATGCTTTTTATTATTTTGCACAATGAATGAATATTGCATACATTGAAAAGCATTGTATTTCATGTCTCCATCTTCTGGTTGGCCATCATGATAAGGGTATGCATGCATAATATGATGTTAATTCCACTGTAGAAGAGACTAGGGCGGAGGTAGAGGTAGAGCAGGTCGTCCACCAATCAGGTCCATTTCCCATTTACTAGATGATCACTAAAATTAGGTGGGGAAAAAGTGGATATATCGATATCGTCATTGCTTATCGGCCAAATAAGTTGTTATATATTGGCATATTGGATATGGGCAGAAATTCCAATATCATGCATCCCTAGCTGAACCCTCACACAAGCCCACCTTAAGTAAGGGAGTGTGTTTATCCAACTGTTTTAGCCCAAACTCCTGACTGTGTCTTCTTGTCTGACAGACCTGCAAACACAACAGTCATTGCATTTAGCTTGACAAGCTTGTTACTCTGTGTTACTGCGGCATATTTGTTGCTGGTGGCAGCTCTGCCAGTCACCTTTAGCAATCATAAGCACATTATATGACACATTATGGCGCCGCTTCCCTTTACACAAGCACAGCCGTCAGCTGCAGCGACTGTCGCCTTGTTTTGTTGGCACCGGCCGTTTGTTGATGTTTCACGTCATCCTCTTGTTGTCACAGGCACCGACACTCTCTGGGCTGCTGTCGGAAACAGAAGTAGACACAAACTGTCCTCTGTGAAACTGACTGCAGCATTGTGACTCAGTCTCTATTGGCACTGGTGGAGAACCGGAGCACATACCGGTCAGTTGTTTCTGTTGGGATATGAGCTGCTCTGTCCTTACATTTCCTCAGTGGGAACCATTTTAATGATGTTTAACAGGGTGTCTGCAGGTCCTTTAAAAATCTTCCACCATACAGCAATATCAGAATATGTCAGCAATAGACTGATATGGCTTCCCACAGCAAAGCATCAACACCAAAGTTGTCAGTCCATAAACAGCAGCAGTGTATTGTACCTGCTCTCCTGTCCGTCAGCACATACAAACCTTGCTGGAGCTCTCACAGGGAACTGGGTTAATGAACTGAGTGTTGCGTTTCACAGGACTGGCAGTGCAGCAGGGGGGGACCAGCCTCCCCGGTCAGCTCCCATTAAGCACTACAGAGTAAAAGAGTAAACGACAGCACCGACAACAGGGGGGGAGGTATAGACTAATTATTTCTTCAATGGTGGATGTCATTAAGGAGTGGCTGTAGCACAGCTGAGCCCCTTAAAGACCACCATATGTCAGCATGGTCTGTGGATGTTGTGGTGGCATTAATGTACAGAGGCAGGTGTCGAACCACAGTCCTGTAATGACTGCTTTCCCTGTGAGAATAATCAAAATGTATATTATTATTTAAGATCATCAGCTGCTATATCCGCTTCCTCTTTAGCATACTTACACATATTAGGGATATAAATAATGCATTAATTGTAACTCATGCATCATGGAGAGCTGTTTAAATATTTCACATGCATAAGATATGTGTTAATGCCTATAATAACTTAGGTTAAGCATTTAGTGGACGCACACTTTTACTGTCAGTAAAAGAATGATTATAGTAAGAGAAGGAAGCAAATTCAGTTCGTATACATACCATAGTGTCATAGCTACTGGACTCGATTCAAATGCTGCACGTGTCACATGTTAATTACCTTTCTGTAGACTTTGTAGCACCCGCTAATGTAATAATGTCCTGAAAATGTAGTAAAATTTTGCACTTAACCTAAATATAATCAACAATGTAATAACTTGACCAATAATGTAATTTAACATCCTGACTGATATTGTAATAATATTTTTACTGATAATGGCCGGGTCCTTTTTTTTTTAACTGATAATGTAATAATTTTGATATAAAGTAATAATTTTAAAAAGCAGGCTTTTTTTCCAAGGAATTTTTTTTAGAATATTGTTAGTGTCATGTTAGCCCGCTGAAAACACTTAAATTTGACACAGATTTCATGTCTGGAAATGTAAACTCGCAAATTTACAGTAGATGGCAAGTGGTACATAGTTATCAAGCGGCAACCCACGGGGCTAAAGCCAATGCGGACATTCCAAAAACTGCAGTTCCTCTAATGACCACTTGAGGCTGGCTCCATAAGCGAGTCAATCCCCATAGACCTCCATGTTAAAATGCTGAAATAAACATGTTTACAGTCTGGAACGAAAAACGGTTTTGGTCTCTACAGCTAATTTCAACACCCATGACAACTGTACAGGAGGATCTTTTTTATATAACTCATCAGTTTACATCTTGCTAAGGCTTAAAGTTACTCATGATTTAGGGTGGAGCTGCTTTAAGTGACAGCTTCTCAGTCAGATCCACCCCTCACTTGAACAGCTCCACCCTCTCATCCAAGTATGTTCACTTCTGCTCCCAAAAATCAAGATAGCGACGGCCGAAATGGGAAATTGTCAATGGGTCACATCATGGTAGCAGCATCAATCATTTTAAACTGTTCAGTGGTTGTTTTTTAAGGCAAAGATGCATTGACCTAAAATTCCTATCATTTGGAAATGAACCAGCCCATACCCATGTTTATTGGTCACTGTGCAAGGATCGCCCATTAGACCGCACTGGATCTTACTTTAGACACAGAAGATGACAAAAGCTGCAGAAGATGACTAACGTAACACAAGTAAAAGATGAAGGCAAAACAGTTGATTCAGTCTCCATGTAATGTTCCTTCTTCAGCTGAGTCAGCAGTGATTCTTACTGAATGACGTCTCTCCTTTGCCTCCCCTGATCTCATGAAATTTTTGCATGAGTAATAAGAAGTTTACACACCCAAACATTAAGTTCAGAGAGGACAGCAACAAGCGGGAAGTGGGTAGAGAGAAGTTTGGTTGTACTGTTCTAATGTTTTTATTACTATTTACTATTAACAAGCGACCTGTTGTTACACCAGTACAGCTTTAATATTTGATTTGGGTTAGGGTGAGATATTTCACTTTAGTTAACGTCACAGTAGGAAAGTAGTGTGTTCAAAAATGCTCATATGCTTTGTTATGAATTCATATGTCGCTTTAGATCTGTAGCTGAATGTGTCCGTTTTAGTAGCAGATGTATCAGAGCGAGAGCAGACATTTTCAGTCAGACTAGTCCGGTGATGTTTATGAAGAGATCTAAAAAGTCTTTGAACTGTTTGGGGCAAAGGTTTCTCCAGGTCAGTGTTGTTCCTGCTGGTGTCAGAGCCCCACGTTCTCAGATCTAACTCTCTCTGCACGATGTGTCGTGGATCCTGTGGGAGAAACTGTGGACCTGCAGTGCTCTGCTGGCCCGCCACAACAATAGGCCTGTATGACTGTTTGAATGTGCCATTCTTTGTATGGTGTGCTTCACTTGGGCCAGACAATAGCTTCATTTAGCATCCCTTCTCTATCGAGGCCTGCTCCGTCACCATGGCACCCCTGCCATGCCACACCCTGCCCCCAGTCTGGCCCGACTTTGCACTTGTCCTCGCTGTTGGGACAGCTGGGCTCAGACAGCCGTTGTTGGCCACACCCAAGGCCCAACCCCACATTTTGAGGATTGCTGTTTTGTGGATGAGCCGGACAACCTCTCAGCTTGTTTCGTTTGTATAAAGTTGAGTATGATAACTAACCTTGAGCTTGATTGAGACCTTCTAAACGTCATTTACTGAAGAGAAAAACAGAAGAGTCTGGGGTTGTTTTAAAATAGAGGCGGGCCACCTCCTCTGAAATAAGGACATCCTCCTCTCTTCCCTATCATACAAAATTAATGCACTTTTTGTTTCACAAGACAAGATACGATGTATTAATAGGATGTATTTCTGAACAGTTTTTGACAGAAACCCTTGACCATTCTTCTGTTAGAACTTAATATTTCGGAAAGAATCCAAAAAACAGACATTGTTTTGGATTAAAATACAAATAATCTGACTCACAATGTTTGTTAACAAGAACTGCCAGGTAGACAACCTCTGCGTCACGTCCATAAAATGAAACTAAGCTGAGAAACACTGCCTCGATTCATTAGTTTTTAGCCACTTAAAAAGCCGACCTGCAAAAAAACTATCAGTTTAAGAATATACAATAGTTGGAGTTCTGACGTTAAACTGAAGCCATTATCTCAAAGCCACCAGACTCCATTGAAAGAAACATAAATTTTACTTCACAGAACACAGGAGTTGCTGGTTCACTGCTGCCTCAATTGGTTACGCCGAAAAAAGAGCAGCAAACAACAGATAAATCAGACCATCGTGTTTAACTATACATCAGTAACGGCTAAAAATGAAAACAGGAAGTTTGCAGATTTCACATATATGTGCATTTGAAATCAATTGCCAGTTGTCTATCCATAAGTGTTTTTTGTTGTTAGCTCGATGTGACGGTGATTCTGTCTATAATATATTTCATATAATCTGCTTACAGCCTTTAAAATAAGTTAGTGCTGAGTGCTTGACTTTGACAAAACTGTACCCTAAACACTGACATTGGCAGATGAGTTTAGATACTCGCCCAATAACTGCACACTGCTTGTCCCCTCCCAAGATCACTGACTCCTGACCCCCCTGATTGTTCGGAGGTTAAAGGGCAGTGCACTCTGTTTCCAGTGCAGCCACTCAGTGGTGGCAGATTTTTAATTAATGGGCTTAAGGTCGACAGCTCTCAGACCCTTTGGTGAGTAATTGATCCTTCACAGCAAGACATTCACTCTTTCCTGTTTTTTTATTAGCAATAAAAAATGCATCACAGCCACTAGATGATGTGAACTGGGCCTGTAACAAAGGCTGATGAGAAAAACACTCACAGCCCCTGCAGATGTTTTAATTAATGAGATTATTAAATCTGAAGAGCCTGACGTCACTGTTTGAGTGTAGTGTGAACATGTTTTCAAAAGTTGGCCTCCATCTATTGAAACCTGTGTAATTACCATGTGTTTTAGAGTCCAGCCCAGTCACTGTTGATGCAGCACAGACTCATCTCCACAGAGCAGCCTCCCTCCAGAGAAACAAGCCTAGATCTGCAGTCTTAATGGTTCTATAACTAGAACTGGGTGACCTCTGAAGTTACATTTTGGGCCAATCTGAACTTGTTGCAGTCGTACCCTCGACAGCACAGTACAGGCTGTGCTACTTCTCAAGCCTGCAGAGATACTTTTTTAGACTGTTTGAAGAGGTGAAGACTATAATCAGAGATATTGTGTGTAAAATGCAGCAGCCAGTCGATCAGCAAGACAATTTTAAAGGAAATCTCTTGACACCTCATGATTTGATTCTGATTCACTGGGCTACGATGCAATTGTTAAAAGATTATTGATGCATCAAAATGTTTGACTTCTATACATGATTTATTTTTTCTCACTGCACGACACCTTCCTTTTAAAACATGGCGTGTTTGTAATGATCCATCTTTAAAATGCATTTATTCATTCATTCTCCGTAACCACTTATCCTGTTAGGGGACATGGGGAGACTGGAGCTTATCCCAGCTGTCACTGGGCGAGAGGCGGGGTACACCCTGTACAGGTCACCAGACTATCACAGAGCTGACACGTAGAGACAGACAACCATTCACACTCACATTCACACCTACGGACAATTTAGAGTCACCAATTAACCTGCATGTGTTTGGACTGTGGGAGGAAGCCGGAGTACCTGGAGAAAACCCACTGACAGAGAGAACATGCAAACTCTGCACAGAAGGTCTTGAAGCAGGAACCCTCTTGCTGTGAGGCGACAATGCTAACCTCTCTTTCATTTTAATTTAATACAAGCCAAAATGCTTCTATACGCTAGCTTTTAAGCAAGGGGGTAGCGGTCGGCTTGTACCATCTTTGGTTGCTCATGCTCTGCCATCCTCTCTGAATAATCACCAAAAATCAGGATGTGGCCTTACTTAGAACATAAACACGACACGTTTACGTCCATTACGTCTCCCTATCCAGTTAGTCCAGCCGCCAGGAACGTACAGCCTGGTCTTACGAAGTTGTTACAGAAGATCAGAATGTTGTCAGATCAGCATCAAGAAATAATCCTTCAAGACAGAACAGTGATGCAACAGATTTTTGCCTCTCCATCCAAGGGATAGTAGGCTACCTAACCCCAGGAGGAGTAAAACTTTTAAATGTGAGGTTGGGTTAATATATTTCAGTCATATTTTGTATATGTCTCCTTAGTCTTCAGAAGTCACCTTCATCCACACAACCAGGTGTTTTTTAGCTGTGACATGAGCAGGGAATCACCTCAGATGTCTTTACTGTTACTTCTTGTATCCTGAGCTGCACCCACATCTAAAAACATCTCAGTTTTGGGAAATTGTCTTCACTGGTTAATTGCCTGTTATTTAGAGTGACGTAATTGTCTCAGGCTGTTACAGTATGTCACATGACTGAGGCTATATTTATACTTCCTAGCTGAAGTCTTTAAATCACTTAATGTTTTTCATCTTATGTAGTTTTTTAATTAATAGGTTAGTTCGGTCGTAGTCAACAAAGTTAGAAAGTGACTGTTCTCCTGCCAGACCGAGAGAATTATCATGACAATGAGCATCAAAATTAATCACTTGTGTGGCTTAAGCCGCAAGACGTGGAAAGAGTGTAGCCATGCTGCGGTTCAAACAAAGGGAGCATGTGGGTCCTGTACGTGTGTGGGGGAGTCCCATAACCGAGATGTTGGTGTGGGAGGATGGGAGGGAGGGTTTATGGGCCAAGTGGGATTCATGTTTCAATCCTTGCTCGCCTCCATCCCCTTTGTCTAGGTCACATTATTAATGTTAATTCCCAAAGCAGAGACGCTGGAAGTAAGATTTTTTTTTTAATGAGTTTGCAGTTTTCAGGGGTCTTTCTGTGTTTTTCGTTGCAGGAGAGGTTCCAGCTGGTCTGATGCCAGCATTTTGTGTCAGACAGTGAGTTCTGTGCAGTCATCAGTTCAGGCTGCCACTTGTAGTTACGGTAATAACAGCTCAATCACTGAAAGCTGACGTGTGTTCAACATATCAAAGGCAACCTTATCACGCTCACCAGTGCAGCTTCGTTACTGGGCCCGTATAACAGCATTTTTTCAACCGTTAAATCCCAGAGTTTAGAACATTTCCTGTACGTTATCAGGGCACCTTTATAAAGAGGATTAACCTCAAAAGATGGCGACTGTGGCAGCATCCAGGTGCAGGCCTTTTCATCTGACTCAGAGCTTTAAAACAACCAAAAGTTCAAAGCTTGTTTTGACGTCTATGACCTCAGAGTTCACTGTCTTTTAATTTCAAGCCTCAAGGGCACATATTAACGCTTTAAAGACACTTAGTGGTCCATTTTGGAAATTACATGTGTATTGGCAGAATATGTGATGCATCCTGTCTGTTTGATGAATTTCTTCGATTGCACCGGGTCAGATGCCAACATGTTTCACCCTCAGACACGAACCAAAGCATGTCTAACAGGCCTTGAAACGGCAGACAGATATCAGATTCTGCAGCAGACTGTGCCAGAGCACGGCATGCTTTATCCTGCTCCCTAAAACGCCGCCCCACCCTCCAGAAGGCACGCTCAAGTTCTGACAAGTTGTCAAGCAAAAGGGCAAAGCCTGAAAAATATGTTTAGGCTATATCTTATATCTTTCATCCGGAACTGATGCAACTTTATCAAATCAGGAGTTCACGACAACACGGAGCAAAGGATTAGGAGTTGGGACCTGATCGCGGATGAAGTCAACTTGCATTGCCTCTGTTCCAGATAATCTTCTGCATAATATATGGAAATGAATGCACACTGTGGTTTAACAGTTTCTCTCTTTCTTTTGTTTGTATACCTCCTGAGCTGAGATGTCGTTGGTAGTTTTACCACGGTAATGTGATTTCCAGTTAACTGAGTTGGCGTCTCTGGAGCTGGTAACGTCATGCACATTCTTATTGAATTTGTAGAATTTGTGATCGTTTAAAAGAGGACCTTTTGTTTCTTTGGCGTTTTTGTTGTGAGGCACATTGTTCTTCTTCCTACAAATAACATGCATGAAAGTAATACATCCCAGCTTGGCTATAGACTGAGGCCCTGTCTACAAGTATACAGAGATTTTTGAAAAAGGATATTTTTCTCTTCCATTAAAAAGAAATCGGTCCACACTTGGATGCAAAAACGACTCCAAATGCTTGCTGGCGTTTACTGTCTTCTGCAGTCTCTCCCTTGTCACAAAGGCAGTAAAGTCTGCAGGCTAACGTTACCTTTTCTCAAGATGGAGATCTCGTCACCTTTGATTCCCGTTCAATTTAAAGATGGAGCTCACCCTAACAAACAACCAATGCTCTAGACATGCAAAATTTTTCCTTCCAATCCTCATGGACAGCAACATCCCTCGGAAAGTGTCCCATGATGTGCTGGTTTGACAGGGTCTAATCCAAACCCATCGTTTCTGGCAGACTGTTACGCTGCTAAATCTGGCTCATGAAACCTCATCAACTAAGGCTAGCAAGCCCGTAACTCAGTGCCTCTCCCTACGTGTTGACGTGACTGCCAGGCCACTGTGCTTGCTCCTCGCGACCAGCTTGCTCGGACCAGACGACTCTGCAGGACACCCTTCGAGACCAATCGGCCAGCTCGCTCTTCTTCGTGGTTGTTCAGAGTGAATGTGTATTTACATGGATAATTCGTGATGGCATGTCAAACGCATTCGCAGTCTCTTTTGTCTTCAGAATGTCTTGCCTCCAGCGTCTCCCTCGTGGCGTGCCTGATCAGCTCCAGCTCTCCCTCCAGGTGCGACTAATAGCGACTAATGAGTCATTACCACCAACTCCCAAGTGTGACGTCACTGCTGACCCTGCCTCCTACCACCTGGCTAAACCACACCCACAAGACATTCATTACACCACCAATAAAGCTATCATAATGCAGACCTTAAACTGCAGATGCTGAGGTGGAGCGGAAACATTGGGTGCATGAGACACCTCCATTTGTCCAAGAAGTGGTGCAGCAATACTGACTTTAAGTGTAGAGAAGTCATTAGACCAAGTAGAGCTAATAAAACTTTAGCAAAAAAGTAGTCAGCCATTGCTGTTGTTTTTATCATATGCTTATTACACAAAGCAACAATAGGCATGCCAAAACTGAGGAGACTACATCATTTCCCAAACACATCCACACAGAAACACGTAAATGCAGTTTTGAAAAATATGCACTTTAAGAAAAAACAATTTTAGTGAGCTGGGCCTGAAACTGCCGTCTTTATTCTTTATTATTCTTCTTCTCAACTGGCAGGGAAAGTTTCCTCTTTATCTTAAAGATAGCCACAGTAGGCACCTTCCATTCAGGAACACAAGGCGTCCTGGTCATTTTGGGCAGAGTTTTAAGCTGCTGCTGCTTCGAGGAGCAGGTTCCCACAGTATAACATATCTGTGTGATAACATTACTGTAGAAAAGCCGTCAAAACAGCCGCGCAGTCAGACGAAACCAGCTGCGTCAACAGCTAAATGTTCCTCAGGAGTGATTGTGTTACAGCTTTTAGCGGCGACCATTGTCCACGTCCATATTTCTTTCTCTTCTCACAGTTATGTAACTTGTTATACTTGTACCAGTGCTGTGATTTAGAGGTTAACCTTTAGAACAACTGGTTCATCCG
Source organism: Epinephelus lanceolatus (assembly GCF_041903045.1). Taxonomy (NCBI): domain Eukaryota; kingdom Metazoa; phylum Chordata; class Actinopteri; order Perciformes; family Serranidae; genus Epinephelus; species Epinephelus lanceolatus. The sequence continues at coordinate 15,657,280 of NC_135746.1, read as the reverse complement.
TCAGTGCTCTAACCTTTGGGATTGTTTTACTGTTTTATCTATCAGTGTGTTTTTAGGAGACTCACAGAGATATTAGCAGTTTACCGCTGCCCTGAGCACAGTGTTGTTTGTGTCCCAGCAGTTTGCTTTGTGCAGTTGATAGCTGCGAGGCCGCAGGGCAGAAGCTGTCAGGTCGATCCTGTTAAACAGCAGGTGTCCTTGTTAATGTCCCCAAACATCCCTTTTTCTGCTGTTTGTGTTGTGGTTTCATTTTTCATTGGGCTGCCCAGCTCTTAGTTTAGGTTCCCCAGCAGATTTACCCAGCTTTAATATTGCGTTTTGGCTGGTCTGGTCTCAGGTTGTTTTTCTGTGCTGAGATTATGACACACTCTGAGATAAGCAGCTTGCAGCTCAGCCATCCAGCCATGCAAGATGGCCGCGTACTGTATGCCAGCTTGGTGTATTTCTATACCTCGCCTCTGAGTCAGTCAGTCATGCGTCCGGCTGGACATAAGCCAGTCTCACATCCGTGTTGCCGTTCACACATGAGGCCCAGACCTCAGACCTTTTCACATGGATTTAGTCTAGTGAGCTAATTCTCTGAGCATCCGTGTGTGTCATTAGCTAATAGTCATCGAGTGTTTTGAAACTGTCTTCACCCTCAGAGCAGACTGATACTGATTGGATTATGTTGGATTAACTATACTCTATTTGATGTGTTTGTTTATATGTTACCTCTGCTGTAACGTTGCATTACGCGGCCTCCTCTGTCTTATCTCTCTGCTGAAATCGTTAACCACTGATTTCTCAGCGCTGTGAGCTTGGCCTACATCTGGAGGATCAACAAGTTAAGCCACAGCCTTTTAACCCTCAAATTCTGGCAATCCGTTACAAGCACGTTCACTGCAGCTGCAGCCAGTCACTTAATATTATGTTTGCAGCAGTGCCCTCCACTTCTTCTTTTATCTTTGTATTCCTTGAGTTCTCCAGTTTTTTCATTTGGTTAAAGAGGTTAACTAGTTTAGAAAGAATCCTTGTTTATATTAGACAGCAGAGCAAAAAATAAAAACACCAAAAAATATGTTCAGAAGTTTGGCAAAGCTCAGATACCAAAGTGCCCTGACACACCAAGCCAATGCTCAGTCGTTAGCCAATATCTGGAAGTTGGTGAGTGTCTGTCGCCCTAGTTTTTGCGGCATGTCCTGCACGGTTGGTACTAGTCAGCCTTTTGGTCAATAAAGTTGTTTTTCATACCACAAGTGTTGCTGGAGCTCTTTTGACATTCACTAGTCAGCCTTTGTCAGCTGTTTTTCGGCGGATTCAACATTCATCAGGTTGTGTTTTTAATATGTTAACAGGCTAACTAGTGTTTTAAATCCAGGTCTTGCTGTTTCCTTTTTGTGACGAATGCAGACTACCGCATCTTCTGCGAGGGAGAGTTACTTCCTCTCACACAGGCGCATACAACATATGTGCTAGTTGGCGGTTAGCTGTAATCTTTGCAGTGTGCTCAAGTGCTGCTTTTTAGCCGAGACACAGGTGATGCGAGGTGAGGCAACAGTCAGCCTTCGTCGCCACTAATCCTTTGACTTCACTTTAGCTTTTCTTGGCCTTAAAGATAATATGACTGTGAAAAAAATCAAACTAGTCTGGTGGTTACATTTAATCTCCACTCCATACACTGAGGAAGACCATGAGATGGTTAAATGCTTCGGAAAAAGCCAGGTGGTTGACCCCCCCCCCCCCCCCCCCCCCCCCCCCCCCCCCCCCCCAAAAAAATGCATATACATACAATACATGTAATGCTATTTTTTAGTCTCAGTCAAGGAGAACGCCATAAATGTTCACATTTCAAGTTACAAACATGAGCCTCTCGTCCATGAGTAGATGCACACTTCCTTCTGCGCTCTGATATATTTGGTGGGTGTAGTTCAGTAGATAGAAAATAGTTCCTACATGAAACTGCTCATAACAAGGTCTGTGGGTTATCTTGAGTAACCAGGTCGTGATTTCCGGAAAGAGGCATTGCTGTTAAGTTTTTTAAACGTAAATTTTAGCGCTTTGAGCACCACAAGCTGAGTGCCATCTAGTTCCATTATATTGAAGAAAAGGCAGACATCTCTACGGCCAATACCTCAAATACTCGAAAGCTCACATTAAAACAAACTGCACTACAGATAAGAGGAAAAATATGTATTTCTGATTTCAGGGTGAATTGTCCCTTTAAGATTTGTTCATTAGAACAAGACTGAATTTTCACTGTCATTAGTCAGACTCATAGTGTCTGTTTATAGAGATATAAACTGAAATGTGAAGGGAGACAAATGTTAAACTGCTCCATGATGTTTTTATTGCTATTTATATGCTTTTTATTGGACTACAGGAAACAGAAGCTCGCTCTCTGATTATATGACAAAGGAGAAAACATCATGTGGGTGCTCCAGCCATGATGTATTGTTACTGTCTCTACCACAAGCTAGTTTGTCACATCTATCCTCTTTGAAAAACACTTACGTCTTCTGCAGTTTTCTTCTAAAACACTGCTCCAAACTGTAAAGTGTTGTATCCTGGACTTCCTTTTCGTGTTTGCAGTTGCTTTGGCTGACTTCTAGAGAGAGTAGTGGATGCAGAAAGTCGTGTGGCCCCTTCTGGGAGGGGGTAATTACAAGCTTTCCAGAGGGTGGGTAGAGACCAGTAGGACCTTTTTCAATCCTGGCATTTAATTTGTGAATGTTAGGGTCTCCTGCAAGGGAAGGGCTGCATGGGTGGAATTTATGGATATAGCCCCACCCGGAATGAAACATATGTATGGTGTGGCCCTGTTCCCCTACACCACATGATACGAGCCATAATATAA